>NC_091768.1:54669405-55010791 GCF_029378745.1 Bos indicus | reverse complement strand
CAATTAAACCTCTGGTCACCAAAGGTCAGGTGGGCTTCCTGGTAGATGTGAAAGTGACATGTTCTGAAGACATGGAAGCATCTCCTTTGGGACCCTCCCAGAGCTGTCTTTTTGGGTTTCATCCTTTGAATGGCTGTTGTTTGCATTCTTTAAAAGTAAATGACCATCACAACTATAGTATTTTTCAGAGTTCTGTGAGTCATTCTAACAAATTGTTGAACCTGGGAAACTAGTGAGAAATCCTAAATTTGTAACCTGTTGGTAAGAGCATAGGTGACCTAGGAATCCAGAGTTTGTGGCTGGTGTCTGAAGTAAGGGCAGTCTCTTTGGAAACGACCATTAACTGTGAAATGCCACCTATTTCCAGGTAGTCAAGGTCAGAATTACATTTCAGTGGCACACCAAAATGCGTGTCTGAGAGATACTTTACATAAATTAAGGATGTACTTTTTTTGACATGGTAAATACAATATCAGATGGCTCAGACTGTAAAGAATCCTGTCTGCAATGTGGGAGACCGGGGTTTGATCCCTGGGTTGGGAAGATCCCCTGGAGGAGGGCATGGCAACTCACTCCAGTATTCTTGACTGGGGAATCCCCATGCACAAAGGAGCCTGGCAGGCTACAGCCCATGGGGTTGCACAGAGTCAGACACAACTGAGTGGCTAAGCACAAATACAGTAGCACATACCTGGACATTTAAAGGAGGTATCTGCAACTGAGCCTAACATAGTTTCCATGAGCAATGTGAACTCAACATTGCTAGTTCTTTGAATATTTAAGGAAATAAGCAAATATTTCCTTTATGTAAAATCTCATCTTTTAAAATGTTGTCATGTAATTTAAAAACAAGTGTTGGGTCAAAGAAATCAAAACTGTCTCATATAGTGCTGCTACAAAAATTGTATATCCTCAGTCTTACAACTTTGCAAACTGTGAAGTTTAGGGTGGTGGGGAAGGGTTGGAAGAAAGGAAGCAAGAAATAAAGGAGTTAAAAAAAAAAGGGAAGGCAAGTGTGTTCACTTAGAAGGAAAATGTCTTGCCCTTGAAAAGTTGATAAATTACTTAAAAAATATATCTCACAAATTTCAGTTAGTCTCAACATATAAAGAATCTGGAAACCCTCATACCTGTTATTACAGCAATAACAGCAGAAGGCTGAATAAACTGAAAATAAACTTCTGGAGGCAGCTGAGGTCTTTGGGAAAACTATCACCTGAAAATCTTGACAGGTGAATACATAGAGTCACAAGTAAGATCTGCCCTCCTAGATTGAAGCAGCAAGCGCCATAAACTTAGAGGAAAACTTAAATAATAATTTTGGTGAATTACTGGATACTTAGATCAAATTGCCAACATCTGCTGGATCACCAATAAAGCAAGAGAGTTTCAGAAAAGCATCTATTTCTGCTTTATTGACTATGCCAAAGCCTTTGACTGTGTAGATCACAATAAACTGTGGAAAATGCTGAAAGAGATGAGAATACCAGACCACCTGACCTGCCTCTTGAGAAACCTGTATACTGGTCAGGAAGCAACAGTTAGAACTGGACATGGAACAACAGACTGGTTCCAAATAGGAAAAGGAGTACGTCAAGACTGTATATTGTCACCCTGCTTGTTGAACTTATATGCAGAGTACATCATGAAAAATGCTGGGCTGGAGGAAGCACAAGCTGGAATCAAGATTGCCGGGAGAAATATCAATAACCTCAGATATGCAGATGACACCACCCTTATGGCACAAAGTGAAGAGGAACACAAAAGCCTCTTGATGAAAGTGAAAGTGGAGAGTCAAAAAGTTGGCTTAAAGCTCAACATTCAGAAAACGAAGATCATGGCATCCCGTCCCATCACTTCATGGGAAATAGATGGGGAAACAGTGGAAACAGTGTCAGACTTTATTTTGGGGGGCTCCAAAATCACTGTAGATGGTGATTGCAGCCATGAAATTAAAAGACGCTTACTCCTTGGAAGGAAAGTTATGACCAATCTAGACAGTATATTCAAAAGCAGAGACATTACTTTGCCAACAACAGTCCCCCAAATCTTAGTAATATAACATAACTCTAGTGTAATAAAAATTGATACAACAGAAAGAGTGACAAGACTTATACTCTATTTAAGCAGAAGACAAACCAAGATCACTAGAAGAATGTGAAGCCTTTGTAACCTACAATTACAGAAAATAGACATAGCCCAATTGCCAAAAAGATTAACATAAAACTTAGTACCCAATGTGATCTGTCTATCTTTCAATGAAATTTACAAAGCATGCCAAAAGACAAGAGGAACAGTCTGAAGAGAAAGAAAACATCAAATCCAGACTCATGTATGATACTTATATTGGAATTAACAGATAGGGAAATTAAAATAACTATGACAAACATGTTAAGGGATTTCATGCAAAAAAAAATAGACAACATGCAAGAACAGATGGTTAATGTAAGCAAAGAGATGTAAGCTCTAAGAAAGAATCAAAAGGAAATGCTAAACCAAAAACACTGTAATGAAAATAAAGAATTCCTTTGATGGACTCATCAGTAGACTGGCTATGCTTGAGGAAAGAATTACTGAACTTGTAGATATGCCAATAAAAACTTCCTAAACTGAAATGTAAAGAGAAAGAAAATTATGAAGGAAACTGAGAAAAGCACCTAAGGACTGTGAAGCAATTTTAAATGGTGCGTCATACATATAATTGTACCAATAAGAGAGGAAAGAATGAAGCAGAAGGAAGGTTTGAAGTTAAAATGTCTCATAAATCTTCAAATTAATGACAGAAATCTATGCAGGGGCCTCAGATAAAACTAAATAGGCTAAATGTGTCATATTCAAACTTCAGAAAGCCAAAGACAAAGAGAAAATCTTGAAAGAAACCAGACAGGGGAAAAACACTATACCTGTAGAGGAACAAAGAAAAATTAAGTTAGACATAGCAACAGAATATAAGTAAGAAAAGAGTGAAGTGAAATATTTAAGAAGCTAAAAGAAAACCACACCCTGAACTTCTTTATTCTAGGAAACTATCCTTAAAAGTGAAGTAGAAGTCAAGACTCTCAGATGAACAAAATCTGAGGAATTAAATGACTGAGAACTGCTCAAAAGAACTATTAAAATATAATATTCAAGGAGAACAAAAGTAATATAGGTCAGAAACTAGGATTTGATAAACAACATGAGAGATGAATAAGTAAATTAAAATAGTTTACTTATTGTATAATGATATAAATGTAACTTAAGTAATAATAACAATGTATTCATGTATTCAGTAACCATAATATCTATGTGAAATGAACAATAATATCTCAAAAGAGAGGAAGTAGGAATTGGGGATGCTTTATTATAATTTCAGGCTACATGTACAATGGTAAAGTGTTATCTGAACATTAACATTGATTGGATTAATTAAAATACATGTTGGAAACTGTTGTACAACCACTAAAAATTTTGAAAATTATAACTGATATACTAGGAGAGGAGACAATCTGAATATGAAAATCTCAAAACTAGAAGAGACAGAGGGAAAAAAATATAACAGAAAATTGTTACAAGCATAATAGATATTAATCCAAGTGTATAATCACTTAAAGTATGAAAGATCTAAATACACTAATTCAAATACAGACATTGTCAGAATGGCTTACAAAAAGATGTCTGTATTGTATACAAAAATGCCATTTTAAATATAAAGATGCAGATTAAAAGTAAGGGAATATAAAAATATATATGCAAACACTTAAAAAAGCTGGAGAAGTTATATTAATTTCAGACAATGCAGACTTCAGAAGAAAAATAATTCAGACATAAAGAGGAACATTATAGAACTACAAAAAATCAATTGTCCAAGAAGATCTAAAATCTAAACATGTATGAAACATGTTAGGTGTGGCAAACACAAAACTACAAAAAGAAAGGTGCATGTCCACTGTTACAGTTATACATTTCAACATTACTCTTATGATTATTGATAGTTCAATGAGGCAGAACATCAGTGAAGATATGCTGTTGTTGTCACTCAGTCCTGTCTGTCTCTTTGCAAACCCATGGACTGCAGCACTCCGGGTTTCCCTGTCCTTCACTGTCTCCTGGAGTTTGTTCAAACTCATGTTCATTGAGTTAATGATGCTATCCAACCATCTCAACCTCTGTCACCTGCTTCCCCTGCTCCCAATCTTTCCCAGCATCAGAGTCTTTTCTAATGAGTCAGTGATTTGCATCAGGTGGCCAAAGTATTGGAGCTTCAGCATCAGTCCTTCCAATGAATATTCAGGGTTGATTTCTTGTATGATGGACTGGTTTGATCTCTGCTATCCAAGGACTCTTGAGAGGCTTCTCCAGCATCAAAGTTCAAAAGCATCAATTCTTCAGCATTCAGCCTTCTTTAATGGTCCAACTCTCACATCTATACATGACTAATGGAAAAACCATTTGACTATATGGAATCTTATCGGCAAAGTGATGTCTCTGCTTTTTAATAGCTGTCTAGGTTGGTCATTTGGAGAAGGAAATGGCAACCCATTCCAGTGTTCTTGCCTGGAGAATCCCAGGGACGGGGGAGCCTTGTGGGTTGCTGTCTATGGAGTCGCACAGAGTCGGACACGACTGAAGTGACTTAGCAGCAGCAGCAGGTTGGTCATAGCTTTTCTTACAAGGAGCGGGTGTCTTTTAATTTCATGGCTGCAGCCACCATCTGCAGTGATTTTGGAGCCTAAGGTAAGAAAGTCTGTCACTGTTTTCGTTATTTACCCATCCATTTGCCATGAAGTGATGGGATCAGATGCCATGATCTTTTTATAAATGTTGAGTTTTAAGCCAAATTTTTCACTCTCCTCTTTCACTTTCATCAAAAGGCTCTTTATTTCTCATCTGCATATCTGAGGTTATTGAAATTTCTCCCAGCAATCTTGATTCCAGTTTGTGATTCATCCAGCCCAGAAGTTCACATAATGTATTCTGCATTTAAGTTAAGTAAGCAGGGTGACCATATACAGCCCTGATGTACTCGTTTCCCAATTTTGAACCAGTTCATTGTTCTATGTCTCGTTCTATTACTTATTGACCTGCATACAAGTTTCTCAGGAGGCAAGTAGGGTGGTCTGGTATTTCCATTTCTCTAAGAATTTTCCACAGTATGTTGTGATCCACATAGTCAAAGGCTTTATAATAGTCAATGAAGCAGAAGTAGATGTATATCTGGAATTATCTTGCTTTTTCTAATATCTAACAAATATTGGTAATTTGGTCTATTGTTCCTCTGCCTTTTCTAAATCCATTTTGTACATCTGGAAGTTCTCAGTTTAATTGTTGAAGTCTAGCTTGAAGAATTGTGAGCATTGCCTTGCTAGTATGTGAAATGAGTGCAGTTGTGTGTTAGTTTAAATATTTTGTGGCATTGCCTTTCTTTGGGATTGGAATGAAAACTGACCTTTTCTAGCTCTGTGGCCACTGCTGAGTATTCCAAATTTGCATTGTGTATTAAGTGCAACACTTTAACAATATCGTCTTTTAGGATTTGAACTAGCCTAGCTGTATTTCCATAACCTCCATTAGCTTTGTTCTTAGTCATTCTTCCTAAGGCCCAGTTGACTTCACCTTTTTATATCTGGTTCTTGGTGTGTGACCACACCATCTTGGTTGTCCAGATCATTAAGACCTCTTTTGTGTATTTTTTATATGTATTCTTGCCACCTCATAATATCTTCTGCTAGATCCTTACCATTTATGTCCTTTATTGTGCACATCTTTGCATGAAATGTTCCCTTGGTATCTCTAATTTTCTTGAAGAGATCTCTAGTCCTTCCCATTCTAATGTTTCCTCTATTTCTTTGCATTGTTCACCTAAGAAGGCTTTCTTATGTCTCCTTGCCATTCTTTAGAACTCTGTAGCCAGATGGATATATTTTCCTTTTCTCCTTCACCTTTCACTTTTCTTCTTTTCTGAACTATTTGTAAGGCCTCCTCAGGCAACCATTTTGTCTGTTTGCATTTTTTTTTCTTGGGGATGGTTTTTTATCACCACCTCCTGTACAATGTAACCAACTTCTGTCCATAGCTCTTCAGACACTCTGTCTACCAGATCTAATCCCTTGAATCTGTTTGTCACTTGCATTGTATATTCATAAGGGATTTGATTTAGGTCATACCTGAATTGTCTGGTGGTTTTCCCTACTTTCTTCAATTTAAGTCTGAATTTCACAATAAGGGGCTCATGATTTGAGCCACAGTCAGCTCCTGGTCTTGTGTTTTTTTTTTTTTTCTGACTGTAGAGTTTTTCCATATTTGGTTGCAAAGCATAGAATCAATCTGATTTTGGTATTGACCATCTGATGATGTCCATGTGTAGAGCTGTCTCTTATGTTGTTGGAAGAGAACATTTGGTATGACCATTGTATTCTCTTTGCAAAACTGTTAGTCTTTGCCCTGCTTCATTTTGTTCTCCAAGGCCAAATTTGCCTGTTAATCCAGGTGTCTCTTGACTTCCTACTTTTGCATTCCAGTTCCCTATGAAGATATACTTAACATGAAAACTATGTTCTCTGTGTTTAATCACTCCTACATGTATGTATTTCCACAATGATTTGTCCATCTACATGAACATTACAAAGAAGTTTAAGTGATTGAAGTGAAATATATTCTAACTGGGCAAAAAACCTATGCTATTTTATTCTTGCTTTGATTACCAAAACAATATTTTTTAAAGGTAGTTAGAGTCTGAAGAAGCTGTCATAATGATAATGTTGAAGATTATGTATCAAAAACAAGAAAATGGCCAGAAACTCTAATCAGTGCTAGATGTTCTTAGTGATACTTAGATTATATATGCATATTCTTAATGCCATTAAAACATCATTATTATTGAATTTTGTACGAGAAAAATAAACTGTTATTGTTAAATACCATAATTTTTAAACCATTTTTAGTCCAATGGAGTGATTTCTAAAACAATTACTTTATTTTTTCCTGGAGCTTTAGAGAAATTTTTGTTTTATGACATTGCACTGTACTTTTCAGGATTAGTAATACTAGCTACCATGTTTGATAATTTCTGTGGTTTAACACAATAGAAGTTTAATTATCTTTTTTTTTTTTTACCACATCTGAGGACAGGTCAGAAAGTGGTCCTAGGCAGTCCTCCTCTAAATGTTAACCAGGGACCCAGATTATCTATTTAATCATTTTTTTGCTAGATAGATACATGAATTGAGATAGAGAAGAAATGCAAAATTGTGAGAGATGACAAACAGAAGACATCACAGAATCACAAACAGACTTGTGCTCACATTACTTTGATTAAAAGTTGATTATATGGTCTTCCCTAAGTGCTCAAATTTGATAGACTCATTGCATTATCTCTGCCACCTGAATATGTCAGAAAATTATTCTAATAAGTTACAGTCTACAAAAGAGCACAAGCAATGCAATGGAGAAGAGGATCAACAAATGGTGCAGGAATAATTGGGCTTCCACATGCAAAATATGAATAAATAAATCTAGGCATAAACCTTACATCCTTCACAAAAAAGTAATTCAAGATGGATAATAAAACACAAAATATAAAATTATATAACTTCTTAAAGATAACACAGGAGCAAATCTAGATGATCTTGGATCTGGTGATTACCTTTTACATGGAAGGCCAAAAACACAATCCACAAAAAAAAAAAAAAAAAAAAGAATTAATATGCAGGAATTCATTAAAAAAAGAACTTTCTGTTCTGCATAAGACAATATCAAGAGAATAAAAATGATAAGCCACAGACTTGGAAAAAATACTGCCAAAGGTATCTTTGATAAACAGGAGTTATCCAAAATATACAAAGAACTATGAAAACTCAACAGGATCACAAATGACCCATTTTAAAAAATAAATAAAAGACCAAAGACTTTAAATACTCTTCACCAAAGAAGATATAGAAGACATTGAAAATAAGTCTATATAAAAATTGTCACGTTATATGTCATTAAGAAAATGCATATTAAAGCAGCAAAATACCACTATACGCTTATTCAGTTCAGTTCACCAGTTGCTCAGTTGTGTCTGACTCTTTGTGACCCCATGAACCATAGCATGCCAGGCCTCCCTGTCCATCACCAACTCCCGGAGTCTACTCAAACCCATGTCCATTGGGTCAGTGATGCCATCCAACCATTTCATCCTCTGTCGTCCCCTCCTCCTCCTGCCCTCAGTCTTTCCCAGCATCAGGGTCTTTTCAAATGAGTCAGCTCTTCACATCAGGTGGCCAAAGTATTGGAGTTTCAACTTCAACATCATCAGTTCTGCCAATGAACACCCAGGACTGATCTCCTTTAGGATGGACTGGTTGGATCTCCTTGCAGTCCAAGGGACTCTCAAGAGTCTTCTCCAACACCACAGTTCAAAAGCATCAATTCTTCAGTGCTCAGCTTTCTTTATAGTCCAACTCTCACATCCATACATGACCACAGGGAAAACCATAGCCTTGACTAGACGGACCTTTGTTGGCAAAGTAATGTCTCTGCTTTTTAACATGCTGTCTAGGTTGGTTATAACTTTCCTTCCAAGGAGTAAGTGTCTTTCAATTTCATGGCTGCAATCACCATCTGCAGTGATTTTGGAGCTCAGAAAACTAAAGTCTGCCACCGTTTCCACTGTTTCCCCATCTATTTGCCATGAAGTGATGGGACAGGATGCCGTGATCTTAGTTTTCTGAATGTTGAACTTTAAGCCAACTTTTTCACTCTCCTCTTTCACTTTCATCAAGAGGCTCTTTAGTTCTTCTTCTCTTTCTGCCATAAGGGTAGTGTCATCTGCATATCTGAGGTTAGTGATATTTCTCCTGGCAATCTTGATTCCAGCTTGTGCTTCCTCCAGCCCAGCGTTTCTCATGATGTACTCTGCATATAAGTTAAATAAGCAGGGTGACAATATACAGCCTTGACATACCCTTTTCCTATTTGGAACTAGTCTGTTCCATGTCCAGTTCTAACTGTTACTTCCTGACCTGTATACAGGTTTCTCAAGAGGCATGTCAGGTGGTCTGGTATTCCCATCTCTTTCAGAATTTTCCACAGTTTATTGTGATCCAAAGGCTTTGGCATAGTCAATAAAGCAGAAATAGATGTTTTTCTGGAACTCTCTTGCTTTTTTGATGATCCAGCGGATATTGGCAATTTGTTCTCTGGTTTCTCTGCCTTTTTAAAAACCAGCTTGAACATCTGGAAGTTCACAGTTCATGTATTGCTGAAGCCTGGCTTGGAGAATTTTGAGCATTACTTTACTAGCATGTGAGATGAGTACAATTGTGCACCCAAAATCCATAATATTGACAACATGAAATACTAACAAGGATGTAGGAGCAACATGAATTCTTACATGTTGTGGTATGAATGGAAATGATTGTGTCTTATAAAACTGAATATACTCTTAGAATAGAGTCCAGCAATTTCACTCCTTGGTGTTTACATAGAGGAACTAAAAATGTATATCAATATAAAAACATGTACATAGATATCTGTAGCAGGTTTGTTATTTAACAGGTTTAAAATATTTTATTATGGTAAAACATGCATGACATAATATTTACCATGTTAATTATTTTCACATTCAAGAGTTCATTGGCATGAATACATTCACACCAGTGTAATGAGCACTACCATCAATCGCTAGAATTTTTTCTTCCAAACTGAAAATTTGTACCCATTTAATAACTCACCATTCCTCCTCCCTCTTTTTCATGGAAATCACCCTTCTGCTTCTACATATATAGGTCTGAGGTTGATTACTCTAGATTCTCCCCTGGTGGCTCAGCTGGTAAAGAATCTGCCTGCAATATGGGAGACCTGGGTTCAATCCCTGGGTTGGGAAAATCTCCTGGAGAAGGGAATGGCTACCCACTCCAGTATTCTGGCCTGGAGAATTCCATGGACTGTGCACAGTCCATGGGGTCACAAAGAGTCAGACATGACTGAGCGACTTTCACACTCCACATTTTTTAGATACTTCATGTAAATGGATTCATACAAAGTATGTCTTTTCTGACTGGTTTATTTTATTTGGCATGACGTCCTTAAGGTTCATCCATATTTTAGCATGTGTCAGAATTTCATTCCTTTTAAGGCTAAATAATATTCCATTGTATGTGTATACCACATATGTTGATTCATTCATTTACTAATGGAAACTTGGGTTGAATCCGTATTTAAGCTATCATGAATAGCTTGTAGCAGCTTTATTCATGATTGACAAAGCATTAAAGTATGCCAGATGCCATTCAGTAGTAAATTAATAATTAACTGTGTTATATCCAGTCAATAGAATATTCTCCAACACTGAAAAAGACATGGATGAAACTTACATGCATATAACTAAATGAGCGAAGTCAATCTGAAAAGGCTACATGCTATACCATTCCAATTATATGACATTCTGGAAAAGACAAAACTGTGAAGATAGTAGAAAGATCAGTGGTTGCCAGAGACTAGGGGAAACGGATGAGTAGGCAAAGCCCAGGGAATTTTAAGCAGTGAGAACACTCTGTATGATTCTATAATGGTGATTACATGTCATTATACTATGTCCAACCCCAAAGAATGTATAACACCAAGAGTGAACCCTAATGTAAACCATAGACTGTGGGTGATGTTAATGTGTCAGTGTGATTCATCAATTGTAGCAAATGGACTACTCAGGTGGGTGATGTTGACAATGAGGGGGGCTATGCAAATATGTGGGCGTGGGCTATATAAGAAATCTCCGTATCTTCTCGACTTTTCTGTGAACTTAAAACTAAAAAATAATTTACTGGAAAAAAAATCAGCCTTATCATTAAAGTAGCACTGCGTTACATGTGAACTGAAGCAGATTTTGTAATTCACATTAGTTCAAAGCTATCAAAGATCCCATTCACTTACAAATAACCTGAAGATTAAAAGTGAGAAGATATAATTTGAAGAAATTGTAATTTAATCTCATGAAACCACCTTGAAAATAACTGCCAAACAATTTCATTGCGTAAATTTTGTGATGTGTTGAATAACGTTTGCAAGCTTTCTATACAATGCAGTAGATTACAATTAAAGACAATAGTAACTCTTGCAATATTCTCCCTAAAATTGATGTGTAAACCATAAGAATTGGCCATTTTCAAACTTGTAACAATCTAATGCTATTATCATTTAGTTTTCTCTTTAACGGGATATACTTTTAATTTTGTCTTTTCTCTGTATGTCACATTAATTTGTAGTTTTAAAAATATACTTTGACTCCAAAACGTTTATAAATTGATTGATATGCACTGAGCTTTGCAGTCAAAGATAAGGATTATACTGTTTTATAAAATTTTAGAAAGTTTTTTATTTCTCTAGCTCATGTAATAGTTTCCTTCTTCTTGAAAACTAAAGTCTGTTTCCACAATCTGTTTATCTCCAAATTAAGCATTATATTTCCTGCAATTTTTTTTTCTTTTTTCAAATTATGACAGCAGTAGAATGAGATGAAAATGTGCCATATCACCACTTAACTATACTATTCTCAGCATATTTACATGTAATTCCCCAAATTATATTTAAATATTGAAATTAAAAGTTATTAAAGAAAATGTGATGTCTTAATGTAATTAGTTTTAAATATGTGCAAGCTGATATATATTTTTTTAACCCAGCTTAAATGACTGACAAACTGCTTTAAAGCAACCAGTCTGAAATGAGCTATCTATTATAAACAATGTGATCAGTATTTGAGTATTGCAGCAGGGTATTAGATAATAATAAGGGGTCAGAATGAACTTTCTTCAAATAATTTGTATGCCTTAATGAGAATGACTAACTTACTAGCAATGATAATTAATATAATTTGGAACATCTGATTTATCATGTTTGCATTTAGTATATAAATGCATGTAGTTTTACTGTTGAATGTACAATTTTGTATAGATATTTCAAAAATTATGTTAGTGTCTGTACTGAAGTTCATATTATAGAACTAATACAAGAAAAAGGTCAAAAAACAAAGGAAAGAAAAGGAAGCTTTACAGAGATTAGAATTGGCATGTCCTTCAACTGTTAGAGTTCATTTTCCCTTTAGTTAAAAAGAATCATTTGAATAAAATACATAAATATTAAAAAGGCAATTATACTTTGTTACCAGGACGACAGAAACAAAGCACATGATAAAGTAATGGGAATAATTTACAGCTCAGTGAGACAACCATAGAGACAATAATCTAATGGAAAAGGCACATTTATTTAAAAAGAAAATAAGATCTCTTATCTAAGTCTATCTTTAATTTCAACATTAGCACACCAGAAGATAGTAAAGAACCCACATTTTAAATCTTTCGTAGATGGTCAGTAATTCATGGGTGATTAGAAAGTAACAAAGCTACTTTAATGCAAAAAGATTCTCCTGACTAGACCAGCGATTCAATTCTACTTAGGAAGAAAATGCTTTTGCCTCCTCAGAAACCCTTTCATCTTTTCTAATAAGTGATGGTTCCCTGCAAAATCCCTTACACTGCAGGTAGATCTGACTCAACTCTTAAAACTCCGCAGCTATTGTTAAAGTGAGTAGCATGAACAACCAAATATAATAACCTACTCAGTTGAGACTCAGAAGTTAGAAAATACTTTCAGCCTACGTAAAAGAAGGGCACATTTAAAATTAGCTTAATCTGCCATCTCTTATGATGACAGATAATAAATATTTTGAATAAGAATTTAGTAGTCTGGGAAATGTGATTCATTTGTAATTCAAGACCAGATGAGTAAAACATAAAACTAACGTTAAGAATAGAATTGCAAAAACATGACTGGAACTAGTAATAATAGTTCTGCCATAATGGGTGCTTATCACTTTAGTCAATAATGTAAGTCTACATTAACCTGCGTACTTCTGACAAGCTTTGGCCACATTCATATGACAAAAGACTGGCATCCTCACATATCTTAATGGCCTTAATAATGTAGAGAACACCATACTTCCCATCTCAGATAATTTATCCAAATCTAAAAATGTGCTAGGAGAGAAGGACACAGATTGTGAAGGAGGTCACTTGGCATTTTTCTGTTTATGAGATCATTGTGTTTTGATAGAGACTGAGGACTGACCAATTTTGAAGACATTATTAACAAATAAAGAAGTTAGCCAGAGGACAAGTAGAGTTAGGGTTTACAAGTATGAACAGTAGATGAGGGCTAGCACAAAGAAGAATGTTTATTGTAGTAATGATGCACATCAGGCTGTTTTTTGGATTTATCTCTGGGATCCTACAGAGAAAAAGAACTGTAATAAAAGTAGGCAAAATGAAAGAACTTTGTCACTTTATGTCAGTTTAAGAAAATAAGAAAAATATTCAGTTGTATTTTCTGGACTATAACATAATTTTGGGGGTTGGTGTGGGATATGGGAGAATATATCCTACTATTTGAGTTCAGTGTCTATCTACATAAAATCCGTACAATATTAGAAACATAAGAGAAATTCACTTGGATGGCCTGATTGTTTGAGAGTCTGGAAATCAACCTCAGGACTGACAGAGGCTATAGTGGTGGTGATGAAATGTCACCCAGAAGTGGCAGATAAGACATGGCTGTGATAGAAGAAAATGTAAATTGTGACCTTTGGGAAGGCTATGCAAAACTCTGCTGACCTAAGGGAACCAGAATGGAAATATGTAAATAGTTCAGGTTTCAGATACTGCGATAGTGGTGTATCGATAGAGCTTTGCTCTATTGTCAGGCTGATGTGGCCAGGAGTGAGAAAGATGTGAGATAATTTAGACACTTTATGAGTACTTTCCTTTCTGAATATTCTGGGTCTTTGTAAATGTTGGCAAGAAAATGAGTGGATAGCCATTCCCTTCTCCAGGGGATCTTCTTGACCCAGGGATTAAACCCAGGTCTCCTGCATTGCAGACAAATTCTTTATCATCTGAGGCATCAGGAAAGCCCACAAGAATACTTCCCTTCTTGAATATTTTGGAGCTTCATAAATTTTGGTGAAATTAGTTTAACCACTGCCAATGTGTAAATGCATATCTTACTAGGACTAATCACTAATTTTTTTGAGGGACTGCAATGTACATGATCACATTTGATCTTCATAGCACTTGTAAGATAGGTATTAACATCCCAGTCTCTCCAATGAACCTGAGAGATTAGGTAGTTTGTCAAGGTAAGAGACAAGGTCCTCGTCAAGGTCCACTAGACAAATCTATGGCTGATTCTGATGTCTTTGTTCTATAACACCATGGGCCCACAAAAATCAACATTTCCAATTCCACATGAACACATAGGTAGTACATAAGAAAAAGACTATTTTTGCTTTAAAAATAATTGTATTTCCTTCTTTTTATGTTTTCTATCAAAGTCTTGAAATGTGAGAACAGCTAATACAATCCTGGTTGACCTCAAGATCCTATAGGATTATTTTGTGATTTGACTTTCATGAACAAAGAACCAAGGAAAAAAATACAAAACAAATCAAGGAATGTGTAGTGGTGCTGACAAGCATCTTGCCTCGCTTCCTACCCTTAGGAGACTGTCATCCCATTTCATTGTCAGTTTATAAACATCATTGCTAAGTGGAAAGCAGAGATAATTCATTCAGTTCACTTAGGAAAACCTTGAACTTCAGGTCATCTAAACTAAATCTGTTTAAACCTCAGAAGTAATGAGAGAGCAAACATAAAATTATAGAAAATTCTAATGCTATTTTCATCTCAGGGAGTTCAGAATTGCATTATGCAGGGAATATGATTAACTCCACTGAATTCCACCCTAACTATAACGTTAGAAGTGTAGGATTTATCATTAGCATAAACGGAACAAAAGCACAGGCCTGAGTTAAAGTGTCTGCAACATTGCCACCAATGGCCAATAGGAAAGAAAGAATCTTACAAAGGAATGACAGGTGGTTAAAAGTCAAAGAAAGTGATGAAAGCTATAATTAAAACCATCAACTGTAAGTAAAAGAGCATGTAAACTACAGAGCCATTTAGTCCATGGGTGAAAGAACTCAGAATAATTATATCAAGCTAAATGAAGAGCTCCTGCTTTCTTGCAAGCTCAGGCTAGGACAGATAAGGCAACTTCCAGACAGGAGCCAGGAAACCATTTCTGTCGAGTCTGGCCTAATTCACTGCTTGATTTCTAGTAACTTAAATCTCCCAAATTTCTCTTTCCGATACACGTAAGATGAGACAAAGCATATCTCCTTTGCAGACATCTGGGAAACACCAATAAAATAAAATAGGTGAAAAATATTTGGAAGAAAGACAGCATAATACAAGTACATTCCCATTAGTGTCACAGGGCATGTTTGAAAAGACTCAGAGTCCAAAGTATAAAAAACTCAGATTTGTGTTTTCTTTTTCCTCTTGATCAGATGCCTAAATTAAGGAAATCAGTTAACTTTTTAGAACCTCAGTTTCCTCATATGTAAAGTGCAAATAAGGACAGATATAGTTGAGTAGCTCAGATGAAAAAACATACTAAAGTACAAGGTGGAAAATGTAACAATTCATAGAAATAAGATTGGTAATTTTAAAACTCATTTCTAATGATACACAATAGGAATAGCAATGACAAACCTGTGGCAGGAAGGTGACTGTGAAACCTATAATTCCAAATTTGTCAGAAAACCATGGGAAGGCAGCTATGGTCAGTGTTTCAGTATCCTACCATCTTTTAAAGTAATTTTAAACACTTTCCCCACTTTGTTCCAATTGGTTTTCCAAACTTAATATCATCACCAGTTTCATACAATGAGAATCACATTTTAAAAAGATTATAATTTGCTTCTTTATAACTATCTAGTGCTATTGACTTTTGAAACGACGGATGGAGAACTGTAAGGAAAGAGCTGCAGATTCTCAAAATTGGGAGACAGAGCACAAATTTTATTTCAATAATAATGAAATTAAGAGGTTTGGAATTTACCTTCTTGAAATTTCATATCTAGATATTATAATTTACAAAGAAATCTAATTATTTCATAATTCACTTGCAAATTCTTTCAGGTCTTTTGTAAGGTGCAGGGTTGCTTTGGCAGTGACCTGAAACTCACTAATGTTGTCTGCAGATTTGTTTTGTTTGCCATAAATGATTAGTCTTTTCACAGAACAGGAAGTACATTTCCAGCTCCCATGAACTCCTATAGGATTAAAATTTGGTCCTCTTCATATTTAAGTTACTTGCCTAGATCCTGAAGATATTTCAGTTTGTACCTACGGATGCAATTTGGATTGTAAAAATGAACCGTCCTAAATCTCTACTAAATGAAAGAGCCCCAAATTATAAACCCCATTAAATTCACATATTTCGAACAGATACTTTCTTAATTTTCTGAATCTTGAATGTATTCCAATGTATTCTCTTTAATTCTCCAGTTTATTAGCAATCTATGTAGTAGGCATTGTGTGCGCAGTCACTCATTTTTATCCGACTCTTTGCGACACCATGGACTGTAGCCCGCTAGGTTCCTCTGTCCATGGAATTTTCCAGGCAAGAATACTGAAGTAGGTAGCCATTTCCTTCTCCAAGGGATCTTCCTGACCCAGGGATTGAACACACATCTCTTGTTTCTCCTGCATTGGCAGGAGGATTCTCCATCACTTGTTGTCCAGTTGCTAGTCCTATCCAACTCTTTGCAATCCAATGAATTACAGCACACCAGGCTTCCCTGTCCTTCACTATCTTCCAGAGTTTACTCACATTCATGTCTATTGATTAGCTGATGCTGTCTAACTAGCTCATCCCCTGCGGAGGGTGTTTTTACCACTAGCGTCACCTAGTAGTAGGTATTAGGATACTCTACTTTACTTCTTGAATAATCACAAGTCATTCTAGGGAGTATAAGTTTGAGCATGACAAACTGAACCCTTCCCACCACACCCATTCCCAGAGCAGCCTCCCCTTCCTAGGATGCATTAGGTCTTTGGCTAATTTGAAAGTGACTCTATTTTATGGTAATATTTTTATTTATTTATTTTTTATGTTTTAGAATAAGATTCATTCAAACCTTTTTTCTATGATCTTGGGTTTATAGATTTTTAAGTCCATAGTTGCTGTACCATTTTACTGATAAAATATTCTCTATATAGTTTTTAAATATTACTAAATAGTGGGGATGAATTCTTTCTGAAAGAGAAGGTTAACACTGTTGAGATTTTTTGCTTCTCAGAATAACACTTTGTTTCTCTCTACTGTGCAACCCTCAGACTAATTCAGATATTGAGTTGAGTTGGTGGTTTGTGCTTTTCCTGGCTTTGATTTACAAAAATCTTAGTCTTCAGAGATGCAGAGATCTGCTGACCTAGACAAAGCATCTCATAAAACATCAAGAGAGAGCTAGATTTTATTTTCCTGGCAGAGATCATCACACACACACACAAAAAAACACATACACACACACGCACACGCACACACACACACATATTTCTCAATCTAGGGAGAAACAAGAAGAAATTTAAGAGAAATATTAGCACACAAATGTCCTGATTAATTGAGAAAGAACTCAGGATGCAGGGCAGGAATGAAAAAATTCTATGCCCTAGAGTGTCATGGAAGGATCAGGATTTCCATGTCCTTCAGGGTGGTAGACATAACATAGAACTCACAAGAACAGAATGAATGTGGAGACCTGAATAAGCAATATCTTAGTAGAGAACTGTGGATGGAAGACCAAACAGCAGATATTGGCCTTCTTCCCAGATGCTAGATGCAAAAGAAAAAATAGCATTTCCCACAAAGCCCTTGGCACTATAAGTTGCCTCACCCCCAGATAGTTGACCCAGCTCTGGGAGAAAAGGGTGGATTACTTTGAGAATGAGTTTCCACTGAGTAATTAACAGCAGTTAAAATTTGATGTACATTCAAGTACAGAAAATTGTTATATGCTGTGTACAATTGAGTTTTCCTAAAATGCTTCACATCTAGAATATGATTAATAAAAATAAAGTGTTTTATTATTGCATATCTTTCATCTTACTCTATATATGGAATGCTCTGCAAAAATGGCTCAGGTGTGCACAGTAGGGTTAAGTAGTTCCTTCTGTTTTCCTGTTACATCTGCATCACTGACTTCTAATACATTATAAAAGTGATTGACATGCTAAAATAAACCAGTGTTAAACGAGAATGTAATACCATTTTCAATATCTTCATATGTTGACAATAAGCACTTGAGGCTCATAGTAGGATGTACACACCACTTAGGTTAATGAAGTTAGTATGATCCAAGACATGTAGATACTAAATGGGTAGCATTATTAGGTTTGAACATTTAGCTAAGCACTGAATCTACCTCAGTGAATTTCAGTCCAAAACTTCATTCCAGCCTCTGGAGAGTGCGGCTCTCACTATCATCATGCACATGAAGTTAGAACATTTGGGTCCACTTACTCTTTGGAAAAGAGGTAACTTGCTTCTTGACTTCCAAAACCTTTAAGCAATCTATTTCTTATAACAGGAATCAAAGGTTTATTGGATGTCTTCTGAACCATCTGGGTGAGTTAAGGGTAAAGGAATCTAAAATGTATGTATTCATTTCATTTAAAATACACATGGGTTTATAAACCAATTGAAAATTACTTGGCATGAACATAGAGGACCTTGGCAGAAAATATTTCCCTGAACCCAACACTTTTGACAAAGTCCAAATGCAATAAAAAAAAAAGAATTGCCCGCATTTTTAGCCATGATTTGGCAGAATAGTCAAATAATAATTAAAGGAAAGAAAATACACTGAAGTAAATCTGAAAGAGATTAAAAAAAAAATGCAGTGTAGCTTATGGAAGGCTTATGTGTCTTTTCTACAACAATGGATCGTAACGTTTTCAAGGAATACTGTTTTAGCATCTGATTATATCTGGGTTGCCTTCATGTGCCTCTGTGAGTGAGTCATTGCTTCCCGTTGCCATCTATGTGCCACACAACCTGAAAATAGTGCCCTTCCTCTCCCTCTGCTCACAGGCACGTGTGCCCCTAGTGCTCATTTTGCAGGTTTGTGCACACATATACATACACAAGAGGGCATGCACACACGTTACCAAAGAAAAAAAGTCCCTCCCTCCAAAAAATAAACACGACTGTGTGTTTGTCTTTTAAATACTATGACTGGATCTATGTACTATGCTTCTAATCTACTGACAGAAACATCTAACACAAGTTTGAAAAATGTTTCCTTCCAACAAAGTTTTCCAGATAAAATGCAGGTTGCACGGCTAAATTTGAATTTAAGATAAACAGCAAATAATTTCCTGTAGTGTAAGTGTGCTTCATGAAATATTTGGGACATGCTTATATGCGCAAAAAAAAATACATTCTTTATCTGAAATTCGATTTTAACGGAATGTCCTGTTTTTCTTTCTAAATGTGAAAACTTTACTTCCAACACCTCTTTATATATGTGTTTAGAATATTAAATATTCAGCAAATATTTCAATGAATAAGTGATTCTCAAAATTCTACTATGAATTACCTTCTCTTCAGTATTATAACAACACGAAGGTCTTCTCTCCTAGTGATTGCAGTATAACCAGGGGAATTAAAATGAACATACAGAGAATGCAGTATAGGTTTGCGTCTAAATTGTGTCAACTATCTATAAATGTTCTGTCTATTGAGGAAAAATTTAATGTGACCTACTGAGTTGAAAGATGTTTTCCTGATTGAGATGCACATTGAAGAAAATGAAGAATTTTTCTATCCAGAAAGATATAAAAGTACATTCCAGAGGAGGAGAAGAGCATGGTTGAAAGTTTAGAGGAGAGAATAAGTGCAATATGTTCAAAACATATTGTAGGTGCTCAAAGGATGGAAATAGCTAATATTAGTCAAAGATGCTGAAGGCTAATATCAGAAATACATATATTTCATCTGTATCTTTCAGTCCTTTGTGAAAGATGTTCCTTTACCTCAAAAATAGAATCACAGACTCCAAGCCTTATAGTCTTTGACTTTCAGCAAAACTTAGCCAGAATAGGATAAGATAAACAAGAGCATGGACAATGCTGATTCTCTTTTTATTCCCAGCTTTTAGCACATCTGGGCACAGTGATCAATAATGTTTATAAAGCAAATTAGAAAAAAAAAATATACTAAAGAGAAGGGAAGGATAGAGGAAGGAGGGAAGGAAGGAAGGAAGAATTAAGGCAGGGAGGCTTAGATGTTCTACAATTGAATTGTTATTATAGTTGGTTTTCCTCATACCCCCAGCCCAGCCAGCACACACACTAACTTGCTCCCCAAAATGATAATTTTGTTTAAGGAATGAAAGATGGGAATAGAATTTCAAAGATGCCAATGACACACAAGCAGCAATTCTGCTACCCTTTTTGTTCACTTATTTTGGAGAATGTTACTTTAAAGAGTCTCTCTAGATAATAATTCAGGCATTTAGAAAATATCCAATAAGAGTCCAGGAAGGCAGTTCTCTTTTTTAAATTTTATTTATTTATAATTGAAGGATAATTGCTTTAAAGCATTGTGTTGGTTTCTGCGAAACATCAACATCTATCAGCCATAGGTATACAAATGTTCCTGCCCTCTTGAACCTCCATCCCACTACCCACCCTGTCCTACCCCTCTAGGTTGTTACAGAGCTCTAGGAAGGCAATTCTCTTAAAAGCCCTCTTCAAAAATCACTCTTCTGACCAAAACAAAAAGCAAAGTTTAAGTAAATATATTTAGAGAGTAGTTACTGTAAAGTTTTTAGAAGTACAATTTCTAGACATTCAAAAGATAAGGATCATGGGGTAAATGACTTCATGCAATATTCACTGAAGATTCTTGAAGTGCAGATGGGTCTGTGTTTGCTTTCTAGCAGAGAGCTTGTTGTGGTGTATTGATGTCAGCATCAAGTCTAAAGGTCACTGCTGTAGCTGACAAGATACAACAGCTCACTGTCAGGCAGTGAATTTTTCCATTAGGAGGAGAGAGATTTGAATATTTCCCTTGCTTTGCAGGTTTTCTGTCTCAAAATCAGTATTTTACCATATATGTATATTTTAAAGATGAATATTGCTTTCATTCCCTGTCCTCTTGATTTCTATCAGATTATTAGTGACTCCCTTCAGTACTGGTACTAGTTAGAGAAAGCCAAGTGATAAATCAGAGTGACCCTTCCTACTGATCTACCCTGTAGATATTAAATATGTATAATAAATAATATATATAGAAGACTTTCAGGAAGTAAGATACAAAGATTCTGGAAATCTTGATAGGGTCAAAAGGGTCCTGGTTATGGCTTCCAAAAACAGAAATGGACTACTTTTGCCCTACCTGGAAAAAACACTAGGCATTTTCACCAGGTAAGACTAAGGTAAAAGAACACATCCCCATGATATATGAACCCAAAATTTCTGTGGAAAAAAAAAAAGTCCTCTATCTCTTTTATCCAGACCAATGTCTACAAGTTTTACCACCTGGAGGCATGTTGCTGTTGTTTAATTGCCAAGTCCTGTCCAGCTCTTTGCGGCCTCACGGACTGTAGCCAGCATGGCTCCTCTGTCCATGGAATTTCCCAGACAAGAATACTGGAGTAGGTACCCATTTCCTTCTCCAGAGAATCTTCCCTTCCATCTCCTTCATTGGCAGGCAGATTCATTACCACTGAGCCACCAATGAAGCCCCAGAGGCATGTTACACAGACATAAATATTATTTAGATCTCTTTTCATTTTGAGTAATGATTTTATAGTACTTATATAAAATCACAGTGCTCATTTTTAGTTAATCAATACAATCTATATAAACAATTTTTAAATCTGTCATATCATCAAGAAAGTAAATGAAACAGAGCATCATCCATTTTTTTAAGCATGCGTACTGACATATTAAATAATTTAATAAATCAACAAATTTTGCTTTCTTACAATGAGGTCATATCTGTGTATTTCATTAAAAATGTTACATTTAATATTTTCTGAATTGCTAGGATAAAAAGGAATTGGAAAGAAACTGAAGTTTGAGATAAATGTTCTGTTCTTTAAAAAACAAAAAAGGACTACACTGCCTAAAATATTCCTTTAAGTTTAAAAAGAAGTGATTGTGATAGACAATTTAGAGCTGGAGCTGTTTGTTTTTCACTCCAAGTTTCAATTTTATGTTACCAAAATGAATCCCCACTACAAAGGATCGGAAATCAGCACTTGCACGCTGTTTTTCTCTTTCCTTCCATCACTGTCTGCTTTAAGATGCTCTGTTTTTGTTTTTTAATCATGTTTATAAGACTTGCATTCGTTTCTGTAGGATTAAACCCTTCAGTTGTTTGAGCTGAGTGAGGGATCATTGCTATATCTCAATCTGTTTTTCCATGTCTACATTCCTGATTTCTAAACTTTGGCTCATCATCTGGTTTGCTGCATGTAGGGGCAGCAAGTAGTTTTTCAAGAGGACTATAAGGGATTCCCCTATGCTCATTTGTGCCACATAATAATTGTCTACTGCCTTTATAAATATAAATTACCTATGAACTTGGATTACAAATTGACTATATTTTTGGATATTTTCTCCTTGGGATTTTATAGATATGGCTTAGCTTTCTGATATTAAATCTCACTTTTGAAAGTCTAAGGCAAACTTGATTTTCCCCCTCTTTTATTCTCTTATTTTGCTGTGTGCATGAAAATTTCTGCAATTATTCTTGAAACTCAATAGTTAAACTAGAACACGTGTGCTACTTTGTGTCAGTTTTTCGTAGAACATGCGTGATTTGATAATATCAAAATTAGTTTTTCATCTCATAGAAAGATTTTTACTACTGTCTCTGTGAATATATTTTTACTGTTCTATTTGTTGAATACTCAAGAGTAGCAACAGCACTTATACTTACAATGCGAAATATTCTTCCTGTGTTTTCTATCTTCCTAACTGCTTTACTGTCTTTGCCTTTTTTATTTCCCTCTGCATTCAATATACTAATCTCATGGCTTTCTTCTGTGCCAGTTATTTGTGTTTCATCCTCAACTTTTCTTACCATGTTTTTTTTTCCAATTCTTTTATTTGTCTAACTGATGGTTTTGATTTGTTCCTCTGTTTGTTTCCATAGCTCAAGAATCTCATTCTCTGTTTTCTTTAAGTGCCTTTGAATACTTATTCTACTGAACAAGGTCTTTGTTAAATTATTCTAAGGTAGAAGGTACTCTCAGGAAGTTTATAATCAAACATGAGTCTTTGTCTTTTACTGGATTTCCTTCCACCCTCTCTCCTTCCCTTCTTCCTCCCTTCCTTCTCTGCTTCATTTCTTTCATAATATATTTTCATAGTTTTCATGCACTTATGGATATAACTAGGGCTGGGAACAATGTGTGTTAGAAAACTTAAAATATTTACTGGTTCTGGGTAGGTGGATTTAAAAAAAAAAAAAAAAACTACCTCTATTAAGATTACACTTGGTTAGTAGATGACCGTGTCCTATTTCCAAGGGGTAGAGCAATCTTCGGAGAAGACAATGGCTCTACAGGGGAGCCTGGTAGACTGCAGTCCATGGGGTCGCTAGGAGTCAGACACGACTAAGCGACTTCACTTTCACTTTTCACTTTCATGCATTGGAGAAGGAAGGAAATGGCAACCCACTCCAGTGTTCTTGCCTGGAGAATCCCAGGTACGGGGGAGCCTGGTGGGCTGCACTCTCTGGGGTCACACAGAGTTGGACACGACTGAAGCGACTTAGCAGCAGCAGCAGCAGAGCAATATTCAAGTTCTGTATCATCTCTGATTTTTGCCACAGATCCATTGAAATTTTGAAGTCATGGTGGTTTTTTTCTACCTCTACTAGGATTTTCAGATTCTATCATATGTTAAAGGACTTCTGTATTTATATTCTCTCCCTATCTCTCTCTCCCTCTCCCTTCTTCCTTCCCTCTTCTTTCCCCCTCTTCCCTCTCCCTTTTTTTTCATTCCCTTTCTCTTTGTACCTCCTCTTTCAATCCCTCTGCAGTCTATCTACATATTCACTCTCCCTAAACCATGATTCATCGATGATAATTTATGCAATTCTTTTTTGTTTATTTTGATTCATCCTGTTCTCCTCTACTATTTTGGATTTGGATGACAGAGTTTGGTACTCCAGAGGGCTTCCCAGCTGGCTCAGTGGTAAATAATCTGTCTGTAATGGAGGAGACATGAGTTCAATCCCTCAGTCATTAAGATTCCCTGGAGAAGGAAATAGTAACCCACTCCAGTATCCTTGCCTGGTAAATCCCCTGGACAGAGAAGTCTGGCCAGCTGTAAGGATTAGACATGACTTTGCGACTAAACAATAACAAGGCCTTCCAGAATAGTGTGAAATTTTCTGTGATGTTTATGTTTCTGGAGTTTGGGGCATGGATTTGAAGCCCTTTCCTTGCTTGGCTGCTATTGGTGGATTTTGCATGTGTTTCCTAGTTCTCTATGTGTGTATCCATGTTACCAGATGTTAATTTCAGGACTTCAGTAATGCAGTTTCACTGTGCCATATTTTATCAAATTATATTTGTTATGTTTCCTTAATAGTATAAAATTATTACATTAATAATTTTTATCTTAAAAATCTGTGTTTTTTTAAATCTACAAACCCTGAAAAATTAATTTAACACTTTAGATAATATTTTATTCTGAAATGATATTGCTATTCAAAATATGAATATTATGCTCACTGCTTCATCAGAGGTTGTTTTTTGGTAATCTGATACTGTATAGGTCCAGGAAATGGCTCAATTCTCCCACTTCTTTTTTTTTTTTTCCCTATTTAAACTATTACCTCTCTTTGATGTGAACATTTGCATTATTTGTTCATTATTTTACAAGTTTGATGTCATAGCAGCTGTGAATATTAAACTCACTTCGCATTATTTGATATAATGTGGTCTATGACATGAATTAAGGGAATTGTTTTTAAATGTCATTGAAAGAAACACAATGTTTCACAAATTAATTGTATAGACTGCTCACATACTACAGAAAATGTGGGTGCCAGCATTTTTGTTTAAGTCTTTGTATCTAGAGCTCTGTAAGTGAAAGTACCAAGGTGGGTTGATCAGGAGACAGTTCATCTGGACTGGGGACACACCACAGTGTTCCAGTGACTTTATAGCTTTTATTTGCAAGTATATGCTATCCAAGTCAAGTATTGATGGTAAAAAGAAGAGAAAATTAGCTATAAATTGAAACTCAGTCCCACGCAAAAGTTTAAGACGTGCACATCCTGAAGCATATTCTAAGGCATTTCAATTTACAACTTGTGTACTTCCCTTCTAAAGTCCTGGATCCTTTAAATTTGTTATCTCAGAGTTTTCATTTTCAGATCTGTATAATCAGCAACATCTTTGCTCTGTAAGGGAAAAGTAAAAATCCCATTGCACTAGTGTCATTTTTGATGTAGTTCTTTAACAAAATAAATAAGTAAATAAGAACACACATCCAGGATGAAATTAGGCTGTAGTGAAGCCTCTAATTTTTCTATGAATGAATTGTAAAGTAAGCAAAGGGTGAGGAGAAAGTGCCATATGCTCATTTTCCAGAGGAGTGTGTCTTACCAACAGATCAGAAGTCACCTTTAAATGCTGACTACAAAGAAACCTCCAGTTGCTTCTTCTGCAGAGGCAATTTTTGCTTTCTTTTTGCTGAGCTGCCAGAAAGAGAAAATCTAAAAATAATTATTTCTGCCAATTGAGTAATTAATGATGGCCTTACCAAATGACAGTTTTATTGAATGGCATTAGGCAA
Organism: Bos indicus; assembly: GCF_029378745.1. Taxonomy (NCBI): domain Eukaryota; kingdom Metazoa; phylum Chordata; class Mammalia; order Artiodactyla; family Bovidae; genus Bos; species Bos indicus. Next base: position 54,985,106 of record NC_091768.1, on the reverse strand, counting down.
GATGAATTAGATTTTTATTAAACAGTTTTTAAATGTTTCAAGGACTCCATGAAAGCCTCATGAAGACTGTTTGTGCTAAATTAGGGGAAATTGTGTTTACTTTTCATGTCAACGAAAAAGGTATAAAAAATGCAATTATTTTCTATCAAAACCAACAAGTGAACACTTTGCTATTATTTGATTCATGCCTAAAATTATTTTAATGGGCAAATTAATGGATGTTTATTCTTGCTGATAGACCTAAACCAGTTGTTTTTAAACATTTTATGTCTTACCACTCTTCTAGAATCTCTGTCCTTACCCTTTCCAACACATTCCTTGGATTCCATCAAACTTTTACTAACACTGAAGAATAAAAGTGTTATGTTTCTCTATAAAACTGCTTCTGCTACTCTTCCTTATTCACTGCTGAAGACACAGAAAGAGGAATGGAAACTGCAATCAATGACATCATTAAAGGGGGCTAGAAGACAGTAGTTAGGTATATCCTTAATATTAATGAACTGCTGCTAGTTTAGCAAAACATGTACCAAGTTTTAGAAATCAACTTCTACCTTTTTTTTCTTTGATGCCATATTGCCTAAGTCAAGAAGCAGGTCCCTAACTCACCTAGTATAGGTCTCTCTTAATGCTAGAGTACTTCAGGGCTCAGTCTTGTGCTCTTAGTGATCTCACTAGGTCCCGCATCTTTAAAATACCATCAATAAGCTGAAAACCTCAAATTGTATATCTACAGCCCAGAGTTCTATCCAAACTCTGGTCTATTTATACACTTCACGGGCTATTTAACAGCTCTACTTGGATGTCTAATAGACCTTCAAAAATTTAAAATACCTCAAACAGAACTGATTTTCCCTGAAATGCTGTGGCACTTACTAATTTTTACATCTCAGTTAATAACAAATGACAATAATAATTTTTAATTAACATTTTAATGTTTTTTTCTCTTATACCATACATTTAGTCTGTGAAGCAATCCTGCCAGCTCTATCTTCAAAATATACATTCAATCCAACCATTTCCCACCACATCTATTAACCCCACTCTAGTTTCAGTCACCATCGTATTTCACCTGGAATATTGTAACTATCTCATGGTGGATTTTTCTCTTTACGCCCATGCCCTGCTTACCACAATCTATACTCAGCACAGTGGCCAGAAAAGCCATTTGAAATGTAAACTAGATGTCACTCCTCTGCTTAACACCCTGTGATAGTGCAACATTTTCCTCAGAATAAGTCTTTACAGTCCAATTTAATTGACTCTTTTCTCTGACCATGTTGCTTATATCTCTCAATCTTACTCACCCTACATCAGTCACACAGAATTTGTAAATTTCTTTTAGAATGAATGTTAGAAGAATGTTTCCATCATGCTCTGTTTCCTTATCTGGAACATTTATCTCCTAAATACCTTCTACACTGTTCCCTCACTCATGTCATTTAAGCTCTTTGTCATTTTTTCCGTGAAGCCTAGCACGACCTCCCAATATAATACTGTATTCTTTAGCCATCCCTACCCTTGGCACCCCATGCTCTTTCTCTCAGCTTCTTATTTTTTTTTTTTAATGTTTATCTAAGTACCTTCCAGCAAGGAACACATTTTACTTATTTTTGATATTTATTTTCTGCTTATCGTGCTAGTATATATATGCTCCTTGAAAGTAATGTGTTTGTTTTCGTTACTGGGCAGAGATAATGAGGTTCGCCTGTCAGCATATGCTCCAGATGGGGTATTCTGACCAGTTCAATCTTCTTCTTTTACCTGAAAGTAAGTTTGCTTCCAGGTGTAGGTTTGCTTGACCCAGTTTATAGGGCTTACTATCACTTGGGAACTCTTGCTGGATTGAAATTTTCACAAGCCTTTACTGCTGCACTTCCATCTGACACAACACATCTCAGGTTCATAAAGAGTACTGGGGACATTTGGCCATCTCATATTATTAATTATGTCATACCATTTCTTAATGTTGCAACACCCTTTTGGTAATGATGTAGCCTTCCAGTATGCAGTTGCATGTTATGTTCATTTCTCATTTAGAATTTTACAGTGATATTCTTGTGCACAATCCATATACAAAATGGTATCATTTTAACTTTAATCACTGTATTTTTACTATCATAACTGTGTTTCCCTATTTGACAAAATGTTTTTTTAAAATTAATAATGAGCTCAGGCTGCCAATACAGAGATTCATAGTGAAATGAGTAGCAACTAAAAATCGTACCTTATTCAAAACTATACTAATTATGCACTTTAAAAGTTTTTTTTTTTTTTTTTTCCTTGAAAACTTGGGTTTTCAAAGTATAGCTCACAGTATTGTGTGATGCTACTTGGCAAGTAGAATCTCCACAGAATTAGAAACTTCTGAAAGTCTTAAAGGTGTACTAATTTCGATTTTTTATAACTAATCTTATACGCAGTCTTTACTAGCAAACAGCTTCCATCTTTCAGGAAATAAGTCAGTGGCCTGGAGAGTCCCGTGGACAGAGGAGCCTGGTAGGCTGCAGTCCGTGCGGTCTCGAGGAGTCGGACACCACTGGGTGACTTCACTTTCACTTTTCACTTTCGTGCATTGGAGAAGGAAATGGCAACCCACTCCAGTGTTCTTGCCTGGAGAACCCCAGGGACGGTGGAGCCTGGTGGACTGCCGTCTGTGGGGTCGCACAGAGTCGGACACAACTGAAGCGACTTAGTAGTAGCAGCATTGTATCATTGTCTTGTAGGAACTAAATAAGGAATTGTGTTTGAAATAAATCTATGGCCCATTTGCAAGGGTCCTAAAGTTATCAAAATCAAGGTTATAAGCAGTTCCAGCTTCTTTCCAATTGACAAGGGTCACTAGATGTCAGTCACAAGCATAACAAATCCCACCAGAAATAGTAGCTCATGCCATTATGAGACAAAAGAAAGATAGACTGCACCTTTTGTACATTTAGATTTTCTAAGTGACTCCACCCTTCCAGAACTCTTGTCCTCAGCAGCAAGATATTGCTGTAGAATTTTGAGGAGAAAAAAACATAAAAGTGAGCTAATGAAAATGACTTTATATCCTTTGATTGGGAAAAAAATAAAAACTGCCCCATGAGGTAGGAAGATAGATATTAATCCATTCTTGTTGTTATTTAGTTACTAAGTCATGTCTGATCCCTTAGCTGTAGCTCACCAGACTCCTCTCTCCATGGAATTTCCCAGGCAAGAATATGGAGTGGGTTGCCATTTTCTTCTCCAGGGAATCTTCCCTATACAGGAATCAAATTGGTATCTCCTGAATTGGCAGGCGGATTCTTCACTAGTAAACCACCAGTACACTCTCTACTCTGCCATAAAATTAGAATGCTGGGCTTCATGATTTTTCAAATTTCCTTGACTTGAGAAAAACCATGATTTTCTCATTCTGGTCATAATAAATTAAGGAGGGATGGCTTGAAAGGATGGGTAGATATTGATAGTGAAAAAAGAGAAAGGACCATCACATGTTCATATGACCCAAATTGTGTCAAAGGCTATTATTTGAACTTAAGTATTTGTCATATATATCATTCAGTCATTTCTTTGCATCTACTGACAACTAGATATAAAACTTGTATTAATTTTGCTGTTTATTCTGGAAATATTAAAGGATACAGACCTTCTAAGGAAGAAGAATAAAACTAACAATTTGTAAGTGAAATTCAATTGTTTATAGTAGGATTTTCAGTAAAGATAAGGCTACATAATACCCCTTTTATTTCAAGATTTTCATGTTTCACTGGATCCTTTTCTCCAATTGACTGTCTTAAACATGCATTTCTAGCTAATAGGGGACTAAGCAAACAAAACCATCATAGTCAGGGTGAATCTATTGCCTCTGTTCTTCCTAAATGCTAGTATTTTCCCATTAGCGCACTATGGAAGTAATAAGAATCAATCTTTAAAGATAATATTTTGCAGTTTATATAGTTGAACTCACAATATTATAGATGAATGAAAAGATCATTGGTCAATGAATGTAAGTTTCATTTTAGCTCTGATATTCAGTTTTTCCTGAATCTCAGGTGAATTTCTTTCTAGATGATCATTGTGGTTGCTTTTCTTAACAAATGAAGAGAAATATTTAATCCTCACAGTGATTCATTTTCCAAGTATAATTACAAATAACCAGCTCACTTAATGAAAATATTTAAGTTCAGTTAAAAATCAAAATAAAACAAAACAAAAAAATAAAAATCTTTCATGGCAGTAAGTTTAACAAGCATGTACTTTTCTTGAACCCAAGCAGAATGTTTAATTTATTGTATCAGAGCTCTAAATACATGCCAGTTGTGTTCACTGTGTTAGGGTACCACAAGACTATTTCATGGTTGTTAGCCAAAATCTGTGAAACTTAATATACACATAGCCTACTTTTTGTTTCAAAGGTTGAGTTCAAATGAGGTTGAGATTTTATTTGGATTCAAAATTTCCATATCTTTATTTCCATCAATATAAAATAGACAGTCTTTCTATTTCATGTTTTAAATTCTTAATTGCTTTTAGCATCCCCGTAAGTTAAGAGAAAGTTAACATGTATCTCCACTGTATTTTGAGGGTCTTTTTATCTATTAAAATTCAATGAAAATTTCTTTAGTTAAATACTATAAGAAAATAGATGGAAAGATATATCTATATTGATAAAAAGGACAGATGCAATTGCATTTATTCTATTGCATAATACAGAAAATAGATTGTTTATTTAAAATGCACTAGTAGTTCAAAAATATGATTTCTAGAGAACTGCCTGTCATATAGTAAACACTCAATAAAACATTAGCTATTCTGATTAAGTGTTTGTATTCCTACCAGTCAACTTTCCATACCCATTAATTTCTAAGGAATTATACCATATGCTTACATTTTCCTTATTTTTTGTGATTACTATGAAAGGGAAGGCTATGTGTATGTGCTCAGTTGTGTTACACTCTTTGTGACCCCATGGACTGTAGCCCACCAGGTACTTCTGTACGTGAGAGTTTCCAGGAAAGAATAGTGGAATAGGTTGTCATTTCCTTTTCCAGGGGATCTTCCCAATCTAGGAATCAAACCTGCATCTTCTGTATCTCCTGCATTGGCAGGCAGATTCTTTACCACTAGTGCCACCTGGGAAGCTCTGAAAAGGAAGGCTAAAGAGACACAAAAATCCAAGAGAACAAAAATCCTAGGGTCACAAAAAGGCTTAGAAATTTCAATTGGCAAATCTTGTTTATTCCCAAAGAATTTTTGACCACTACCCAATCTGATTGATAATTTCAGCTTTGTACTTCAGTTTCTGTCATCTTATAGCTGGTAGTATAGCTAGTGTGCTTGAGTCTGTTTCCTTGATATGATTTAAACTTCATGAGATCCACATATCTGTATTTTTACATACCCAAAACTCTTAGACAACTCCTGATAAATTCTGGCATGCAAAAAATGTGTACATTGAACATTGTACATTGTTCATTGGTTTTAAAAGGAATTATAGAACTGTTTTCTAAATAGCAAATTAGTATAGACCAGTTAATTTCATTTTTCTGTTCTCCAGAACAACAAACTATCTTTTAGTACCCTAAAATATTAGCAGTCAAAGTGCTGCTTGTTCTGGGCCTTTGAAATAAATAGGACATTCTTTTTATCTTTGAAAATTTCCATTTTATTAACAACAGCTACTAGTATTTCACATATGCCTTCAATATACAGTATCTTTTTTCATATCGTGGACCAAGCTGATAGGAATGCATGTCACCAATTCCTACCATTCAAAATACCAAATATAAATGTCAGATAAAATAATAAAAGTATAAGTACTTAACAAAAGTTTAAGAAAAAATGAGATTTTCAAGTAAGGAAACAGAGGGGACATCAAGGTAGAACAGAGATCATCAGTCGGGAACCATGAATGAAGGGTGTCAAAGGCAAATCTAGTGGATGGAATGTGGTCATTAGGTACCTAGGGACAAAAGGCAGAGTCATGGACCAGATTCGAGTTGGCATACTGTAAATGAGCTTCTGAATAAAATACAGCTCCTTAAAATACTGCCAATAAATGGAAATATGATTAGACGATTTCCAGCTTTCTGTCTCCAGAACCATTGTGTGGGCTGCTGTCTACTTAGAGTCAATACTTGCAGGGGACAGTGAGGTGAGGATTAGAAAACATTGTACTATATCATGAGCTGAAATCGTTTCCAAATTCATAATTGTCACAAAATGTAGTAGTTGCTATTGTTGAGTTACTAAGTCATTTCCGACTTTTTGTAGCCCAATGGACTGCAGCATGCCAGGCTCCTCTGTCCTCCATTATCTCCTGGAGTTTCCTCAAATTCATGTCCATTGAGTCAGTGATGCTGTCATCTCATACTCTGCTGCCCCCTTCTCCTCCTGCCCTCAATTTTTCTGAGAATCAGGGTCTCTTCTAATGAATCAGTTTTTTGCATCAGATGATCAGGTTTTGGAACTTCAGCTTCAGCATCAAATCCTTCCAATGAATATTCAGGGTTAATTTCCTTTAAAATTGACTGGTTTGATCTCCTTGTAGTCAAAGGGACTCTCAGGAGTCTTCTCCAGCACCACAATTTGAACGCATCAGTTCTTGGGCACTCAGCCTTCTTTATGGTCCAACTCTCACATCTATACATGACTATTGCCAAAACCATAACTTTGACTACGTGGACATTTGTTGGCAAAGTAATGTCTCTGCTTTTTTAGTACAGTGTCTAGCTTTATCACTGATATACTTACAAGGGGAAAGCATCTTTTTTTTTTTTATTTTCATGGCTGCAACCACCATTTTTTCTTCTTCTATTTGCCATGAAGTGATGGGACTGAATGCCATGATCTTAGTTTTTTAATGTTGAGTTTTAAGCCAATTTTATGTGGAAACCCAACCAAAAAGATAATATTAATTTAGTTAAAATACTAAATAATATTATTTAAAAGATATCTCTATGGCCCATTAAAAGCAAACAATCCAAGACCAAAGAAACCTCCGTCTCTCCCTCTGAAAGACAACACATTAAAACAACTGTAAAAAATTCCCACAATGAAAAATTATATACCACTTGAGGAAACAATAGTATATGTCATCTTTTAAATATTAACCACTTAATTTGCGTCTCATAATCAAAACACCCCAAAGATTTTCCTTGAGTGGTGGACAAATTTAAATATCTACTTCGCTGAATTGAGTTAAAAAATCAGAATTCATAAAGTATATCCCTGCTAAACCTTAACTGCTAAATTTTGCTTTATAGTAACAAAGACATCATTAATTGATAATACCTCAAAGCAGACATGAGGTAACTATGGTGATCTCTAGAATGTTAATTTTACCTTTTATTGAAGACTTTAAAGATTTTTAAAAGATTTTACAATCACCACATGACTATATTTAAAACACTATAGTTTTAACCAAATAAAATGTATTTTGAAATTGTTTCATTCATGTTGTCTGAAATGGCAACGTTTATTTATTTTTTTTTAAAGCTGAGTAGTTTTCCATTGTCTGTGTGAATGTGTGTTTATGTGTGTGAGAGTGAGAGAGAGAGAGACTGTGTGTGTGTATACATCACGTTTTCTTTCCCAGTTCATCTGTCAATGGATACTTAGTTTGTTTGCATAGCTTTGTTATTCAGAATAGTGCTGCAATAATTATGGGAATACAGATGTCTCTTTGAGATAGTGATTTTATTTCCCTTTGATTTACCCTGAAGTGGGACCTCTAGATCATATGGAAGTTTTATTTTTAGCTTCCCTAGGAGTTTCCATACTGTTTTCCATAATGTTTTTATCAGATGAGTTTCATCTGAGTTTTCATATCAGATGAGTTTTCATCTGAGTTTCATTAGAACTCAGGTGAGTTCCCTATGCTGCTGCTGCTGCTGCTGCTAAGTCACTTCAGTCACGTCCAACTCTGTGTGACGCCATAGAAGGCAGCCCATCAGGCTCCCCTGTCCCTGGGATTCTCCAGGCAAGAATACTGGAGTAGGTTGCCATTTCCTTCTCCAGAGTTCCCTATGAGTTTTCCATAATGTTTATACTTATGTTTCCACCAATAGTGTGCAAAGTTTCACTTTTCTAAACATTTTTACCATCGTGTTTATCTCTTTTCTTTTTTAGAATAGACTTCCTAACAAATACGAATTGATACCTCTCTGTGGTTTTGATTTGCATCTGTCTGACGGTTGGTGCTGTGGAGCACCTGACCTGTTGGGTATTGGTATGTCTTCTTCGGAAAAATAAATAGTTGTTTAGGGACTTTGCTCATTTTAAAAAAAATTTGGTTATTTGTTAGTTTTGCATTTAGGTTGTATAACTTTGTATATCTTTGTTTTTCTAGCAATATTACCATTGTTCCTTGTATTTTGGGGAGTCATTTTTTACAACTGATTTCAGAATGTGTCACCTTATTTTATAAAATCTATTTTATACGGGGGTCAAAAGACAAGGTTTTGTGTCCAAAGCCTTCCCATTTTATTGAGCTCAGGATTTTTGCTTTTGCTGTTTGTACACCTCCATATCTGCTTAGTCATTATTTGTGCCTATTTTAGAGTTGGTTTTTTGATTAAAGCTCGTGGATCCGTTTATCAGAAAGATAAATTATTTGCTATGATTTACATTAGTATTCTACTCCAAATCTTTCATAAATATGCTTCATTTTCATTTGTATGATTCTAGCTTTCTCAAAATGGCAACCCACTCAAGTGTTCTTGCCCGGAGAATCCCAGGGATGGTGGAGCCAGGTGGTCTGCCATCTCTGGGGTCGCACAGAGTCGGACACGACTGAGCAACTTAGCAGCAGCAGCAGCAGCAGCTTTCTCAAAGGCAATATGTGAAACAAGTCAATATCATGTGTGTAATTGACTGATTGCCATTAATTTGAAATACGTGAATTTAAGAACAACCTTTATACATATTCATTAAGATGCCATCCTTCACTCTCAGTGATTAAGCTCTAGGCACGTCACTAATAGGATATTTGCTGTTTGTTGTTTCTTTGTGGTCACGATGAATTTGGGCTGATCCACTCCATGGTCTTTTGTCTATTTTTTTCCTTTGACTAATGGGCCATATCTGGCATGGCAGGCCTACAGATATTATCCCCTGACTTAATGGAAGATTTTTAAAAAGGCCACAAGTCTATAATGCTTTATTTACTAGAATTTAATAAAACACAAATTTATTATGAAACTGTTACCAAATCAAAAATTGAGACTGCTCTAGATAACTTTTTAGCCAAAATAAAAATTAAATGTATGTAAACATTACTGGCATTCTATGTACAGTAACCATATTATACAAATTAATGTGTAGTTGACAATATCAAATTAATATGCCAATAAAGTATGTCCTTTACTTATTAAGTAAGAAAAAAAAATCAGTTTCATAACATGTTATGTCACATGTACTGGCTATGAAACACTCGTCTTTCACTCTTCCCCTCTTTTTTTTTTTTTTAAATAAGCTGGGACTTCAATTTTGTTTTATCAAGAGAGACAAATAAGAGGGGACATATAGTAGGAAAACACAACAGATCTTCCCTTGTGTCTTTGTTTATTGGCCCTCCTAGCACAGTAATGTCCCTTTACCCCTGCAGCCATTCCTTCCAGTCCCCTGCTTTATCAGATACTCCCAGAACCAGCGTCAGTCAGCTCTACAGCCGGGTAGAACCTGCCTCCAATTTGTGTCTGGGAGACCATCCTCCTCCAAGAATCTGGATTCTAATGTCCCCTTTGTTTCTCCAACTAAATGAGTACTGTTCCCTTCCTGTAGTGATTAATACTTTGGTATCTCAATAATTATTTTTTGTTTGCAACCTTCCAAACATCTTTGTAACCAATCTTCTATAATAGCAGATTCTGTTTGTTGAAATAGACGATAATGCTTCCATTTTTTGATTCTTCCACTAGACTTACAAGAGAAACTTAACTTTCCTGGAGATTAGCTAATTTTAGTTGAAAAATAAGTGAAAGTCTTCAGTCTATAATCTGCCTTTGAAATGTCAATCCAACAGTTAACTCTATTTATACCAATTGCTTTCTTCTTTTACTGTGAGATTTAAAAAAATAAGACAAAATATATAAACTTTGAGAATTTAAATGACTATAGTAGGTGTACTCTGGTTTTGGATTTTACTTTGTTTTGGCTCTGATCTGTGAACTTTAGGGAAATTATCCCTCCTCTCCACCAAATGTACACAACAAGCCAATTGATTTTGATTTGCCAATCACAGTACCACATTTCTCCTAACTGCAGAACTACTAGTCAAATTTCCTTTCCCAAAAATATTTATTTTGAGTACAGGCTCAGAGGTAATTTGAGTTGAATGGCAATGTCTAAGAAATGATGTATGCATTTCAACTTTTAGGTTACTTTCCATAGTTTGATTCTTTAACTCTTCCTTCTGTCTGGTAGCTACAAAGTATTTTTTGTTTGTCTAAGTAAATATTTATTGATTTCTCAATATATGCAATATACAATAGTTCTTTAATTAGACAGTGATGTCTCTTACATTTTAAAAAATATGGAATGAGAGAATCAGATCTGCTTTAACATTTTCATGCACTGACAAAATTTTGAAATATAATTTTAATATGAACTTTAGGAATTTATTTGGCACTCTATAACTGTTTAAGTATGGTATTTATTCTATTTAAGAAGTTGATTTAGGTGATAAATTTGAAGCTTTTTTAAGGATAGCAAAATATGTGGAGATAAAATTAAAATTATGGCTTTAGTTCTCTTACTTGATTTTGATACACAGGGAGTTTACTGGTGTCTCTCTAACTTTATTTACAGTCACTCAACAAATATTTATTGAGTTTGTCCCATATGCTTCATGCTCGGCCCTGTGGGGAGTGTTAGGGACGAAGAGTTTAACAGGATTCTGTCATCAAACAGCTTCCATGTCAGTGGGAAAGTTGGAAAACCACAGTAGTACTGTGCAGCGTGATGCCAGCCGTCATAACAGAATGCGCTGGACGCTTCAGAGGCATAGATGAATGGCATCTAATCAGCCTAGGAAGAAGGAAAAAATTTATAAGAGGATGTGATAAGAAAATAAGAAAAAAAAAAGAAAAATTAACCCAAAGGAAAAGAATTCTGAAACTTTGCTATGTAAAAAACCAAAGAATTTATAAAGGAAATATGTCAGATCAGGCAATAGGCAGGATCCATTGATCTTTTTATGGCATGCTAAACTTCGTTTTTTTGCTTGATATTCTGTTGAAGAATGAAACCGTGATTAAATTAATCAAAAGCCCATCTAGATCTTTTTTTTTTTTTCGAAGATTGTGGTATGAGGTAAATGACTTATACTACTTCTTCCTTTGATTAAAAAGTATTCGACCATTAAATTTAGCAGTAGTTTACGCATTGTAGATGCATTACTAAATAATCATTGCCCTAAGATTTCACTGTTGGTGATCCTTTAATATAAATTTATTCTGCAACCAATAGTAATTTTGTATGTATGGAAATCAACTGATAAATAAATGAGATACATATCATTAGAAACATGAATAATGGTTTACATTTGGAATGTAAGATGTGAATAGTCACAACTCAGTTATATATAATATGGGATATTTATTCATTTTATTTTATTGAAGCAACCAGTACTAACATTGCTTTACTGAGTCTCAAAAGCACTGAGTAGTGAGGGACTTGTCGTTAATAATATACCAGTTTAACCAAATAGTCATTCAAACACTTTTAGTTTAAAACTCTGTCTTAAAGTCTAAAATTTGTAATGGATTTCTTCTCAGTTAAATATTTCTTCCACAGGGACCCATGCCCTCTCACTACACATTCTGTGTCCTAACCCAATGGATTACCCTAATCATCATTTATTATGTTAAAACCTTTACTGAGTGGCTTTTAAATTAAGTTCTAATCTATTTCTCTTTCTGTCTCTCTCATCTCTATTAAGTTACTTCTTTGTCTCATCTCTATCATTCAATCTATATTTATATCTCAATCGCTTGTATATTTCCTTTGCCAGATAAGTGCTGACTTCATCCAATGTTAGTTTTTAGCAATATGAGGGAAGGATCTTTCTTTGTTTTTCTGCAGTAGGAGTAAGAAATACTTGTTCATTTTTAACCAAAATCTTGGAGAATGTTTTTCCCCTTGGTCTCTCTTTGGCCTAAATAGTTTAAATTCTATCCAACTGGGAATCAATGGCTAGTAAAGATGATGGATTTAGGCTACCATGATTGCCTTAGGCTAATCATCTAAGGGCAAATGAATAGTGGATATCAATCAAAGAATCCACTATAAACAAATAACATTTTAGATAAATGAACCTCTAGTGCTTAGATTTAGAGTAACTATAACTTGATTTTTGCACATCTTTTGCACATCCCTGGGGCAGGAAGATCCCCTGGAGGAGGGCATGGCAAACCACTCCATTATTCTTGCCTGGAGAATCCCATAGACAGAGGAGACTGGTGGGCTACAGTCCATAGGCTCACAGGGAGCTGGACTTGACTGAAGCGACTTAGCAGGCACAATAATTACTCACTTAAGATAAGGGAGGTTCAAGAGGGAGGGGACATATGTATACCTGTGGCTGATTCATGTTGATGAATGGCAGAAACCAACACAATAGTGTAAAGCAAATATCAATAAAATATTAAAGAAAAAAAAGAGGTATATATGGATGAATGAATGGATAAATCAATATAGACAAAGAGAGACATAGAGGAGGGAGGAGAAGTGAGAGAATATTTTAATCTGAAAATAAAAGGAATGAATGTTTCATAAATTTAAAATAACTTAGACGTTCAGACTAGCTTTGGGACCTAGGGCAAGATACTTACATCCTAATAATAGAAGCCAATTCAAAGAGTTCTTGTGAGAATTGAATGAGATAATTCATTTAAAACCATAATCCATTATCTCACCACCCAGACTTAATTATGGTGTATTATTTGTATGCTTCTGCATTCTCTACTCCCAGACACATATGAAAACACAGTTGCCTTTTGTTGTGCTAGTTCACAGAGCACATTGTCAGAAAATGTGTAAAAGGTCATCAATGGTTTGGGACAAAGGTGAAAATCCAATGTCTGTGTCAGTTATGGCTACAATAGCTTCTTCAAATCTATTTTGTATTATTGTTTACTATTATCCACTATCTTTCTTATCTGTGTTTGTCTTTGTAACATTTCTGTTTTTCTTCTCTTGCAGATTTCAGCAATTCTTTGGCTACCTAAGTCCCCACTTACACAAAGTATTAGACTTGAAATGAAAATGCCCTAATCTTACATCATTCCTTCACTTTAGTTCTATTCAGTTCAGTTCAGTCGCTCAGTCATGTCCGACTCTTTGCGACCCCATGAATCGCAGCACGCCAGGCCTCCCTGTCCATCACTAACTCCCACAGTTCACTCAGACTCACGTCCATCGAGTCAGTGATGCCATCAAGCCATCTCATCCTCTGTTGTCCCCTTCTCCTCCTGCCCCCAATCCCTCCCAGCATCAGAGTCTTTTCCAATGAGTCAACTCTTTGCATGAAGTGGCCAAAGTACTGGAGTTTCAGCTTTAGCATCATTCCTTCCAAAGAAATCACCAGACTGATCTCGTTCAGAGTGGACTGGTTGAATCTCCTTGTAGTCCAAGGGACTCTCAAGAGTCTTCTCCAACACCACAGTTCAAAAGCATCAATTCTTCGGTGCTCAGCCTTCTTCATAGTCCAACTCTCACATCCATACATGACCACTGGAAAAACCATAGCTTTGACTAGACGGAACTTTGTTGGCAAAGTAATGTCTCTGCTATTGAATATGCTATCTAGGTTGGTCATAACTTTTCTTCCAAGGAATAAGCGTCTTTTAATTTCCTGGCTGCAGTCACCATCTGCAGTGATTTTGGAGCCCCCCCAAAAAAAGTCTGACACTTTTTCCACTGTTTCCCCATCTATTTCCCATGAAGTGATGGGACCAGATGCCATGATCTTCATTTTCTGAATGTTGAGCTTTAAGCCAACTTTTTCACTCTCCTCTTTCACCTTCATCAAGAAGCTTTTTAGTTCCTCTTCACTTTCTGCCATAAGGGTGGTGTCATCTGCATATCTGAGGTTATTGATATTTCTCCCAGCAATTTTGATTCCAGTTTGTGCTTCTTCCAGCCCAGTGTTTCTCATGATGTACTTTGCATATAAGTTAAATAAGCAGGGTGACAATATACAGCCTTGACATACTCCTTTTCCTATTTGGAACCAGTCTGTTGTTCCATGTCCAGTTCTAACTGTTGCTTCCTGACCTGCATACAAATTTCTCAAGAGGCAGATCAGATGGTCTGGTATTCCCATCTCTTTCAGAATTTTCCAGTTTATTGTGATCCACACAGTCATTAGCCTTGAAGAAATAATGATAGACTTGTAGATAGATATGAATTGTATGCATGTTTTGGGGTAGAGAGGTATGTTACCAAATGTTGGTTAACACAAAATTGAAAGTGTTCCTTCAGACACTGACAGAATTAACTGAATCAAACTTTGAGTAGTTATTTGCTGCTGCTGCTGCTGTGTCACTTCAGTCGTGTCCAACTCTGTGCGACCCCATAGACGGCAGCCCACAAGGCTTCCTGTCCCTGGTATTCTCCAGCCAAGAACACTGGAGTGGGTTGCCATTTCCTTCTCCAATGCATGAAAGTGAAAAATGAAAGTGAATTTGCTCAGTCGTGTCTGACTCTAGCGACCCCATGGATTGCAGCCTACCAGGCTCCTCCATCCATGGTATTTTCCAGGCAAAAGTACTGGAGTGGGGTGCCATTGCCTTCTCCATAAAAACTATATTAATTCAATTAATGTGTGGAGAACCGACTTATTGGAAAAGACCATGATGCTGGGAAAGATTGAAGGCAAAGGAGAAGGGAGCAAGAGAGGAAGAGATGGTTGGATGGCATCACTGACTTAGTGGACATGACTTTGAGCAGACTTAGGGAAATGGTGAAGGACAGGGAAGCCTGGCATGCTGCAGTTCATGGGGTTGCAAAGAGTCCGACATGCCTTAGCAACTGCACAACAACAATTCAATTAATATTTGAAGTACCAATGATATGTCACGGCTTCCCTGGTGACTCAGTGGTAAAAAATCTGCCTGCCATGCAGGAGACACAAGTTCAATCCCCTGGAGAAGGAAATGGCAACCCACTCTAGTATTTTTGCCTGGGAAATCCCGTGGACAGAAAGCCTGGAGGGCTACAGTCCATGGGGTCGCGAAAGAGTGGGACATGACTGAGAGACTAAGCAACAACAATGATATGCCAGGAAATGTCATCAGTATAGTGAAGCAAGTGAAAATATAAGTGATAAAACCCTTGCCCTCAACACCTGACACTGTGTTAAGTACATTTTAAACAATGGTAAGTTATTTCAAAACTGAGATTAGTTAAGTATTCAGAAGTGGATGACTTTTCAAACACTTCAGTCTATTTTGCTAGCTATTAACAAGGAAAGAGTGGGCTTTTATGAGGAAGAGTCTGTTAATAACATGTAACCTGAATATAAAAGTAAAACATCTTATTTTTCTGGTCTGTTATGTGTGAAAACTTTAAAGTTAGGCATAAAAATCAATATAAAAGGGGCACAGCAAGCTTGGAGAATAGTGCTAGATATTTGATAATTCTTAACGATACATGTCAGTCCATCCTAAAGGAGACCAGTCCTGGGTGTTCATTGGAAGGACTGAGCTGAGGCTGAAACTCCAATATTTTGGCCACCTTATGTGAATAGCTGACTCATTGGAAAAGACTCTGATGCTGGGAGGGATTGGGGGCAGGAGGAGAAGGGGACGACAGAGGATGAGATGGCTGGATGGCATCACCGACTCGATGCACGTGAGTTTGGGTGAACTCTGGGAGCTGGTGACGGACAGGGAGGCCTGGCGTGCTGCGATTCATGGGGTCACAAAGAGTCAGACACGACTGAGTGACTGAACAGAACTGAATGATACATATACTAATGAAGATTTGATTTTCTCTGTTTCTAGCTTATGATCTCACATATAGTTAGACATATTTTATCTGTCTGAAACCGAGGGAAATAATGACTTCGAATGGATCCTACAAAAAAATTATCTAATGTATATATCATATTAATCTTAAAATTTTATAACTTGTGTCAGCAACCATGTTACATTAATACTACACTTTCAGAATTCAGGTATAAAGTTTAGCTCATGATATCAATGATAAATAATTCTTCTGGGTAAAAAGGTGAAGCCCCCATATATTAAGTTAATAGAGCTTCATTATCCAGACCTGCACATTTATTTTACCCTTTTTCCCCCCCTTATACACAAATTCGAAGATGGTGAAGAATAGATTTTGTCTTTAATAAAACCCATGTACATTTCAGAATCTAGAATATTAGTGTCTTAATGGTAGGTGCCACCTTGGGACTCAAATGCCGTATTTTATAGCTTAGAAAAGTGAGACATTTAAAAGTTTACAGTTTATTTCTTATTACCTTAAAATAAATCTGGGAAAAAAATCCTATTCTACCCACGTACAAATGCTTTCTATAATCTGACAGTTTGGAAAACTGCTTTGTAAAATGAGTTTTTACAATATGCTACTTTCTTTGATTACTTTATGTCATTTTCCAAATATGTTTAGACTTGCACTCGTGTTCTAAAGAAGCTGTCACACAAAGATATCCCATGTATAAATCTAAATAATGAACAACTCATGTGGGCAACTTCGTAAAACTTTCTTGTTAGTTGCAGGATTTCTCTGCCTAATCTCCCCAGATCAGCCCAGCACTGTTGTCAAAGAAGTTATTCTCCAATTAAGATGAAAGTACTGGTTAAGTACACTATTGAAATAATTGATAATACATAATAATAACGTAAATAGTGGAAATTGATAAGTGTGCTCAATTTTCTGCTCTTTAGTAAATATTTTTTACTGCTTCTACTAATAAATAGTTGATCAGAAAGGGGTAACAGTGTTGACTGACTTAATTTGTAACTGGTATTTATTCTGCAACACTTGAAGTGATAACATTTATCAATATGATCACAAAAGCAATAAATAAAAGAACTAGAGTAGTAAGACTCAACTTCTGGCTTTATAACAATCTGTCAGGATAAAAAACTGAACAAACAAGGCAAATAAACAGAATAAATAATTTTGATTGTCTCCACCAAGTCAATCCCCTCACACTCTGATCCACTGAACATAAAATTAGCAGTGGAGTATTGAAGAAACTCCCCAGGAAAACGTTGGTATAAAAACATCAAATTGTATACTTTAATTAGACTGTAATTTTTCCTTGAGGGGGAATACTATCATCTTTGCCAAAGAAGGAAGCATTTTTATGCCAAAGTTAATATAACAATCCTGAAATTTGAACTTATCCATTTAGTGGAAAGCTTGCAGGAAGTGACAGACTCAAACATCTTGCTGCTTAACTTTGATATGTCTATAATATTTGGGCAAAATTCTCATTATTTCTTTTATGAATTTGAAAAAGCACTTATTTATTTTTATGTTTTGGAAGTTGAAATGTGTTCCTGAATGTGAGAAATCCCTTTTACTTCACCATATGCCATCTTGTCTTTTTGACACTCTGAGCCTAGAAATATCTCGAATGTGCAGACTCCTGATTTCCAACTTATCTGCTGCCAAGAAGGGAAGTGGGTATCTGAAACTCAGCCACAGACCTTGGCAAATTTCAAATTCAGATGAAAACTTCCACTTTAAAATTGTGCTCAAAAGTTAAAAGGGATTTTTATGTCTAATTTGCGTTCTATTCCTCCATTCCTATTGTAGGATTGAGTGAAAATGATTATAGCTTGCTTCAAAAGGCTTTTTTTGTCCCCCTCCTGGGGAAGTTTTGATAGATTAAGAAGTGGATTAAAGTTTCTATCATTTTGCTTTTGAATTTGGTAATGTAAAGAGTGAAAAATTCCTGCTAACTGACTAGAAATATTGTGGAAGAAAGCAAATCTTTGGGGATATTTTAATAGTGAGTATCACTAGATTTTTTAAAAGTATTTTAGCAAATGTCTAGTCCATAAAGCATGGTTTATCCATCAATTGCATAAAATATCTATGATGCAGCATTTTCTATCTCTAAACTCTTTTGTGGTGACTAAAAGATTGCTTTAATTAAAACTCAAAGAAATAAAGTCACATCAAATATTTCTTCACTAGAAAATCTAGGTTTTTATCATCTTATAAATAACATTGTACCACAAAATCAGAAAGTTTATAATTGAATAGAAGCAATGAGATATCTAGATTTCAGATGGAAAAAAAATTTAGATAGTTGATTCACTCAGGAGATAATTTATGTCATGTATTATATATGTTTTGACTTTAAAAAGTTTTAAAATGCAAAAACAAAAAAAGCTTTGAATTCTAGAAATGACAGTTCATGATACTCTAAATCCCTCTTGCTAGCACAACATAAAGCATAGCTGAATTCACAAAAAAGAAAGAGAAATCTTCATGTGTCAAAAGACAATAATAATTAATAGCTGCTTGGGGTGTGAGAGGGTGCTTGTCTCAGCAATTTGGGGATTGAAAAGACATAGTTCCCATAGGGAAGCAAAGAGTACAGCCTTTGTATACAGTGGTATGGGAATTGAATTAAGACTTCTGACACAAAGCTACACCCTGAAAAGTTCACAGTTTCAGTAGAAAGATACTGCCTATCTTTAGGAACCTAAGTATTCTTGTGTCTCTGTGTAATTTCCAGGAGACTGGGGCATGGGGAACGATTTCCTTGAGAATTCATTTTATCTCCTGAACATCAGAGTTTAGATTTGATAATACCTAAGCTAAGGGACGGAGAAGGCAATGGCATCCCACTCCAGTACTCTTGCCTGGAAAATCCCATGGACAGAGGAGCCTGGTAGGCTGCAGTCCATGGGGCCGCTAAGAGTCGGACACGACTGAGCGACTTCCCTTTCACTTTTCACTTTCATGCATTGGGGAAGGAAATGGCAACCCACTCCGGTGTTCTTGCCTGGAGAATCCCAGGGACGGGGGAGCCTGGTGGGCTGCCGTCTCTGGGGTCGTACAGAGTTGGACACAACTGAAGTGACTTAGCAGTAGCAGTAGCAAGCTAAGGGAAATGCCTTAAGAAAAAGTTATCTGTCCTAATATATTAGGACCAATAATATACCTGATTTCTTGGCAAAAAAAAAACAAACATAAAAACACTTTGGAAGCACATCTATACAAAATATCAATGGATGACACTAAATTAAATGTATCAATAATGAATGTAAAATGAGGGAAGAAAAGCCAATTAGAAAGGAGACAATTTTTATATAGATAGCAAACAAAATCTGTAGATTCCCGAAGTCAGAAAAAAGGTATAGGTATTCTCAGTTGCTCGGTCATATCTGACTCTTTGTGACCCCATTTACTGTAGCCCACCAAAATCCTCTGCCTGTTGAAATTTTCGCCACAAGGATACTGGAGTGGGATGCTGTTTTCTACTCCAAAGAATGTTCCCAACCTGGAGATCAAACCCTTGTCTCTTACATCTCCTGCATTGGCAGATGGCTTATATAACTCTGAGCCACCTGAGAAGAGTTAGAGAGAAAAAGATAGTATACCTATAATAAAATCCCACAGAGTAAACTTTAAGTGAGAATATGTTATTAGGAATAAAAATGGTTTCTCTCTAATAATTTAATGAGATGATGAGAATGTGTGTATGCCAAAAAGCATAAATCTCAAAAATAAACAAATATAATACTGTCCTAATTAAAACACTACCAAGAGTTTTGTTGCTTTTTTTTTTAAGATAAGATGCTCAATACAGATCAAGAGAATTTTGAAAAAAGTCAAAAAATAAATGAGTGTGTATTATGAGATATTGAGGCTCACAATTCTATAATAACTAAGACAATGAGATATTTAGTTAGGACCAGAAGGGAACAAAATGAGATCAAAAACAAGTTCCAGCATATACAATTATTTAATCTACGATAGCAATGGCATTTCAAATCAGTGAGGAAAAGTCAATCCAATTTAATAATGGTTCTGAGATAATTAGAAAATACATTGTTAAAATTTATGTTTTAATCACACTATTTTATTTAAAATGCCACAAATATGTTATTCATATATCTAAATGGGAGATAATCTAATAACTATAAGAAAAAATCAAATTGCTTTATTATTATCTTAAAAAGGAAAAATTCTACCAAGTATAAAAGCAAAATATCAAAGCCATAAAAACTTTTATTTAAAAATTAAAATAGAAAACATTTTACTCATATCATAAACAATATTTAGTTGTAAGACATTATAAAATAAAAAATGATATACTGTAAACTTAACCACTTAAATTTATAGGCAATTTATTCTCTTGTTCCTCTGCCTTTTCTAAAACCAGCTTGAACATCTGAAAGTTTGCGGTTCACACAGTACTAAAGCCTGGCTTGGAGAATTTTGAGCATTACTTTACTAGCGTGTGAGATGAGTGCAATTATTCCATAGTTTGAGAATTCTTTGGCATTGCCTTTCTTTGGGATAGGAATGAAAACTGACCTTTTCCAGTACTGTGGCCACTGCTGAGTTTTCCAAATTTGCTGGCATATTGAGTATAGCACTTTAACAGCATTATCTTCCAGGATTTGAAATAGCTCAACTGGAATTTCATCACCTCCACGAGCATTGTTCATAGTTATGCTTCCTAAGGCCCACTTGACTTCACATTCCAGGATGTCTGGCTCTAGGTGAGTGATCACACCTAGATCCTGATTATCTGGGTCATGAAGATCTTTTTTGTACAGTATTAGAAAAGGCAGAGAAACAAGAGCTCAAATTGCCAGCCTCTGCTGGATCATTGAAAAAGCAAGAGAGTTCCAGAAAAACATCTTTTTCTGCTTAAATGACTATGCCAAAGCCTTTGACTGTGTGGATCACAATAAACTGGGAAATTCTAAAAGAGATAGGAATACCAGACCACCTGACCTGCCTCTTGAGAAACCTGTATGCAGGTCAGGAAGCAACAGTTAGAATTGGACATGGAACAACAGACTGGTTCCAAATAGGAAAAGGAGGACATCAAGGATGTATATTGTCACCCTGCTTATTTAAATTATATGCAGAGTACATCATGAGAAACGTAGGAAATGGAGGAAGCACAAGCTGGAATCAAGATTGCCAGGAAAAATAGCAATAACCTCAGACATGCAGATGATACCACCCTTATGTCAGAAAGTGAAGAAGAACTAAAGAGCCTCTTGATGAAAGTGAAAGAGGAAAGTGAAACAGTTGGCTTAAAGCTCAACATTCAGAAAATTAAGACCATGGCATCTGGTCCCATCGCTTCATGGCAAACAGATGGGGAAACAGCGGCTGACTTTATTTTTCTGAGCTCCAAAATCACTGCAAATGGTGATTGCAGCCATGAAATTAAAAGACACTTATTCCTTAGAAGGATTATGACCAACCTAGACAACATATTAAAAAGCAGAGACATTACTTTGTCAACAAAGGTCTGTCTAGTCAAGGCTATGATTTTTCCAGTGATCATGTATGGATGTGAGAGTTGGACTATAAAGAAAGCTGAGCACTGAAGAATTGATGCTTTTATATGATGGTGTTGGAGAAGACTCTTGAGAGTCCCTTGGACTGCAAGGAGATCCAACCAGCCCATCCTAAAGGAGATCAGTCCTGGGTGTTCATTGGAAGGACTGATGTTGAAGCTGAAACTCCAATACGTTGGCTACCTGATGCAGAGAGCTGACTCATTTGAAAGACCCTGATGCTGGGAAAGATGAGGGCAGGAAGAGAAGGGGCCGACAGAGGATGAGATGGTTGGATGGCATCACAGACTCAATATACATGGGTTTGGGTGGACTATGGGAGTTGGTGATGGGCAGGGAGGCCTGGTGTGCTGTGGTTCATGGGGTCACAAAGAGTTGGACATGTCTGAGCAACTGAATTGAACTGAAATGCTGGTTAAAGAAAAATAATAGATAAAATGACATCTTTGTCATTATATTCACATATATGAATAGATATAATTGCATTGCAAACAATAAATAACATATAGCTATATAATAAATGGATCCCCTGAGGTGTGGGTCAGTGGTGGCCTGCCGCAGGGTTGGGAGCACTGAGTAGAGCAGTACATGCATGGGACCATTTGAAGGAGGTCACCATTATTTTCATTACCTCCCTGATAGTTTGGCCCCAGGTAAATAGCAGGGAGGAAACACAGCTCCACCCATCAGAACAAGACCTGGTTTTCCCGTTAGTCAGTCTCTCCCATCAGGAAGCCTCCATAAGCCTCTTCTTCTTCTTCATCAGAGGGCAGACTGAAAACCACAATCATGGAAAACTAACCAATCTAATCACATGGACCACAGCCTTTTCTAACTAAATAAAACTATGAGCCATGACGTGTAGGGCCACCCACAACAGACAGGTCATGGTGGAGATTACTGACAGAACATGGTCCACTGGAGAACGGAAGGGCAAACCACTTCAGTTTTCTTGCCTTGAGAACCACATGAACAGTATGAAAAGATGAAAAGATAGGACACTGAAAGATGAATTCCCCAGATCAGTAGGTGCCCAATATGTGACTGGAGATCAGTGGAGAAATAACTCCAGAAAGAATGAAGAGATGGAACAAAAGCAAAACAACACTCAGTTGAGGATATGACTGGTAATGGAAGCAAGGTCCAATGCTGTAAACAGCAATATTACATATGAACCTGGAATGTTAGATCCATGAATCAAGGCAAATTGGAAGTGGTCAAACAGGAGATGGCAAGAGTGAACATTGACATTTTAGGAATCAGCGGAATAAAATGGACTGGAATGGGTGAATTTAACTCACATGGCCATTATATCTACTACTACGGGCAAGAATCCCTTAGAAGAAATGGAGTAGCCAACACAGTCAACAAAAGAGTCCAAAATGCAGTATTTGGATGCAATCTTAAAAACAACAGAATGATCTCTGTTCATTTTCAAGGCAAACCATTCAATATCATGGTAATCCAAATCTATGCCCTGACCAGTAATGCTGAGGAAGCTGAAGTTGAATGGTCCTATGAGGACCTGCAAGATCTTTTAGAACTAACATCCAAAAAAGATGTCCTTTTCATTACAGGGGACTGGAATGCAAAAGTAGGAAGTCAAGAAACACCTGGAGTAACAGGCAAATTTGGCCTTGGAGTACAGAATGAAGCAGGGCAAAGACTAATAGAGTTTTGCCAAGAGAACGCCCTGGTCATAGCAAACACCCATTTCCAACAACAAAAGACAAGACTCTACACATGGACAGCACCAGGTGGTCAACACCAAAATCAGACTGACTACATTCTTTGCAGCCAAAGATGGAGAAGCTCTTTACAGTCAGCAAAAACAAGACCAGGGGCTGACTGTGGCTTAGATCATGAACTCCATATTGCCAAATTCAGACTTAAATTGAAGAAAGTAGGGAAAACCACTAGACCATTCAGGTATGACCAGAATCAAATCCCTTATGATTATACAGTGGAAATGAGAAATAGATTTAAGGGACCAAATCTAATACACAAAGTGCCTGATGAACTATGGATGGAGGTTCGTGACATTGTAGAGGAAACAGGAATCAAGACCATCCCCAAGAAAAAGAAATGTAAAAAAGCAAAATGGCTTTCTGAGGAGACCTTACAAATAGCTGTGAAAAGAAGACAGGCAAAAAGCAAAGGAGGAAAGGAAAGATATACCCATTTGGTGCAGGGTTCCAAAGAATAACAAGGAGAGATAAGAAAGCCTTCCTCAGTCTTCAGTGCAAATAAATAGAGGAAAACAATAGAATGGGAAAGACTAGAGATCTCTTCAAGAAAATTAGAGGTACAAAGGGAACATTTCATGCAAAGATGGGCTCAATAAAGCACAAATATGGTATGGACCTAACAGAAGCAGAAGATATTAAGAGGAGGTGGCAAAGAATACACAGAACTGTACAAAACAGATCTTCACGACCCATATAATCATGATGATGTGATCACTCACCGAGAGCCAGACATCCTGAAATTTGAAGTCAAGTGGGCCTTAGAAAACATTACTACGAACAAAGCTAGTGGAGGTGATGGAATTCCAGTTGAACTATTTCAAATTCTGAAAGATGATGCTGTGAAAGTGCTGCACTCAATATGCCAGCAAATTTGGAAAACTCAGCAGTGGCCACAGGACTGGAAAAGGTCAGTTTTCATTCCAATCCCAAAGAAAGGCAATGCCAAAGAATGCTCAAACTACTGCACAATTGCACTCATCTCACACACTAGCAAAATAATGCTCAAAATTCTCCAAGCCAGCCTTCAGCAATATAGGAACCATGAACTTCCAGATGTTCAAGCTAGTTTTTGAAAAGGTAGAGGAACCAGAGATCAAATTGCCAACATCTTCTGGATCATGGAAAAAGCAAGAGAGTTCCAGAAAAGTATCTATTTTTGCTTTATTGACTATGCCAAAGCCTTTGACTGTGTGGATCACAAGAAACTATGGGAAATTCTGAAAGAGATGGGAATACCAGACCACCTGACCTGCCTCTTGAGAAATCTGTATACAGGTCAGGAAGCAACAGTTAGAACTGGACATGAAACAACAGGCTGGTTCCGAATAAGAAAAGGAGTATGTCAAGGCTGTATATTGTCACCCTGCTTATTTAACTTATATGCAAAGCACATCATGAGATACGCTGGGCTGGAGGAAGCACAAGCTGGAATCAAGATTGCCAGGAGAAATAGCAATAACCTCAGATACACAGATGACTCTACCCTTATGGCAGAAAGTGAAGAGGAACTAAAGAGCCTCTTGATGAAAGTGAAAGTGGAGAGTGAAAAAGTTGGTTTAAAGCTCAACATTTAGAAAATGATGATCATCGCATCTGGTCCCATCACTTCATAGCAAATAGATGGGGAAACAGTGGAAAGAGTGGCAGACTTTAATTTTGGGGGCTCCAAAATCATTGCAGATTGTGACTGCAGACATGAAATTAAAAGACACTTGCTCCTTGGAAGAAAGGTTATAACCAACCTAGACAGCATATTAAAAAGCAGAGACATTACTTTGACAACAAAGGTCAGTCCAGTCAAGGCTATACCTTTTCCCCTGGTCATGTACAGATGTGAGAGTTGGACTATAAAGAAAGCTGAGTGCCAAAGAATTGATGCTTTTGAATTGTGGTATTAGAGAAGACTCTTGAGAGTCCCTTGGACTGCAAGGAGATCCAACGAATCCATCCTAAAGGAAATCAGTCCTGAATATTCATTGAAAGGAGTGATGTTGAAGCTGAAACTCCCATAATTTGGCCACCTGATATGAAAAGCTGATTCATTTGAAAAGACCCTGATGCTGGGGAAGATTAAAGGTGGGAGTAGAAGGGGACGACAGAAGATGAGATGGTTGGATGACATCACCAACTCAATGGACATAAGTTTCAGTAAACTCCAGGAGTTGGTGATGGACAGGGAGGCCTGTCATGCTGCATTCCATGGGGTCGCAAAGAAGCGAACAGGACTGAGCGACTGAACTGATAGGTCAGTTGATAAAGTATTTGCCTGCAATGAGGGATAAACCAGTTTAGTTCCTGGGTAGGAAAGATCACAGGAGAAGGGATAGGCTACCCACTCCAGTATTCTTGGGCTTCCCTTATGGCTCAGCTGATAAAGAATCTGCCTGAAATGCAGGAGACCTGAGTTCAACCCCTGGGTTGGGAAGATCCCCTGGAGAAGCAAAAGGCTACCCATGCCAGTATTCTGGCCCGGAGAATTCCGTGGGGTTGCAAAGAGTTGGACAGACTGAGTGACTTTCAATTTTTTTTGCTCATATAATAAATTCAGTGACAAGGAGATACTTTTTTATCCCATGGTACTGGCAAATAATTAAAAATGAACTTTTTTCATTGTTGATATGTTATGAAGAAAGATACTCTCAAACGCTTGAATTTTGGAGGGTGATTTCATAAAAATTAAAATATTCCCATTAAGTGACCCATGCATCCACTTAAATATTGGATATAGGAGAAACATCATTAGTAAAAGTGAAAATGACCTAAACATTTAGACAGAACTTGCCAATGCCCTCTAAATGGCACATATTCAAATTTGTTTTTCAGAGAGGCACATGTGTCCTGTTTAAGAATATTTATTTACTCAATGGCAAAAATCCTTTTATAATGCATACATGTACCAAATCATTGTGTTATGTACTTTGAATATCTTACAATTTCATTTGTCAATTGTATATCAACAAAGCTGAAAAAATAAAAAATACATGAAGCAAGTAAAAAACAGTATTTCATTTATAAATTATTGAAATAATTTTTAGCTAACTTAGACAAATAAAGGGGAATATTTCTAAGAAAACAAGCCAGGAGTCCATTTACAGAAGTCCAGTATAGGCTCATCAAGTGAAAATGTGAAAGGGTTAGTTGCTCAGTTATGTCCGACATTTTGCAACCCCATGGACTGTAGCCTGCCAGGCTCCTCTATCCATGGAATTATCCAGGCAAGAATACTGGAGTCAGTTGCCGTTCCCTTCTCCAGGGGATCTTCCCAACCCAGGGATCGAACCCTGATCTTCTACATTGCAGGCAGGTTCTTTACTGTCTGAGTTACCAGAGAAATCAAGCTAGCTTCATCAAGCATAGGACCAAAAAATGGAAAAATACTGAACACAAAGTTCCTTTTTGACTTATTATCTTCTTGCTTTTCTATACATTCTAGATTGCAAATCAGCTTTTTTCTGTTCTTGTTGTTGTTGTTCAGTGGTCAAGACATGTCCAATTCTCTGCGACCCCATCGACTGAGTACATCAGGCTTCTCTGTCCTTCACTGTCTCCCAGGGTTTGCTCAAAGTCATATCCATTGAGTCAATGATGCCATCCAATCATCTCATACTGTGTTGCTCCCTTCTCCTCCTGCCCACAATCTTTCCAAGCATCAGGGTCTTTTCCAATGAGTTGACTCTTCATATTCTTTAGTCTACATAAAGAATATAGTTTCTGGATGTACTTGTTGCATTTTTAAACACCTACATGAATTGAATTGCTATCCTAATTGAAAATTCCCGGAAGTTAGAATTGGGTTGACCTAGTTTAGGCCAGATGTCTACTGCTGATCCTTATAAAGATTTAGGTTTTACTCCTGGAAGCAGAAGGAGCCATTCCAAAGGGGAGGTGGGCATCATATGATTTTTGCCTCAACTTCAAAAATGCTTAAAAGAATGTGTGTGTATATAGAACTGAAAAAATACTTACTCCTGACCCAGTTCCTATGATAAATCAGGGGTGCTTAAGAATAAAAGTAAATTTTTGAAGTAGACATTGAAAAATTGGAAAGAGGATTTAATATGTGAAAGACTTGCTCATTATGGTTCAGTTTGAGGGAGCTTTGAGAGCAGAGTTTACATGACAGAGGGGCTATGTTTTACTATTTTTACCATCAAGCCTGTTGTAAAGTTTGCCAATGAAGATGGTAGAGTTGATGCAATGTGGAGGACTGACTGAAGATTTGGAAAAAGGAAGTAAATGTGGAGAAAAATGAATCTAAGATAACTGTATCAAAAAAGCTCAGTTCAGTAGAAAAAAATAAATAAGGCCCAGGTTATGTAGCAAGTAAAACCAGAGTTAGGGGACTGGATGTTTTAATGAGGTCAAAGTGCAAGTGTTAAGAGTTATGGGATTGACCATCCTGGAAGGTCAAGAGGTGATAGAATGTTGGAAGTGGAATTTAAGATTTCAAAGTGGAATTTTCCCATCGGTGTCAAGGTTCATAATAGTCTTGGCAGGCATTATTGAAATACACTGATTTTAAAATTCAGAGGAATCAAGAAAGTCAGTGAACTTTGTTGCCAGACTTTAGCTTTTTGGGTGAATTTGGACATTGAGCTTGCTCACAATAGATTTTGCATGTCTATAGTCTAAGTGCCTTTAAAGCTAACACTGAGTGTAAAAGATCTGATTCTGGAGCCTTATTCTTTAAACTTCGACACTCTATAACCTGTCACTTATATCCTTTGAAACCAGACTAATATAATCAAGCTGAACAACTGACAACTGGATCAATAATCTTTCTGATAATTAAATAGTCTGAAACTATAAAAATAATGAAGTTTATGAAGCCTGGTTGAGAGCAGAAAGATTGAGGCTAGTATACAGCATTATTTAAGAACATCCCTAATAAACCTTATCAAAATAATTTAAAATTTTTAGAAAAGACTTAGTCTCCATTTTTACCTATTAACTCTCAAATCTTTAGTACACATACCAATTCATACATATAATTTACTTTCACTGTGGTCAAACCAAGGGCATTACTTTTAACTCTCATGTATAATCTTATTTTACACAAGTTAAAAATAGCTGTATATTTAAAAAAAAAAGTGTCATAAAGTAAGTTCTGTTCTGTGCTTAACCATTAGTGAAAAAGGAACACACTGAAGCTTTGCTATAAGTGGTCCCCTGATGTCCATTCTGAGTTACTCTATTGTACAGGAGAAAGGAATAGTTTTTTCTATGTTTCTAGTTATAACTCCTCTTAGGCAGCCTTAGAAGAGCTACCAAATTCTCTAACAGCCAGTGTTTTAAGGACAGTTAGTGCATTGGAGAAGGCACTGGCAACCCACTCAAGTACTCTTGCCTGGAAAATCCCATGGGCAGAGGAGCCTGGTGGGCTGCAGTCCATGGGGTCGCTAAGAGTCGGACACCACTGAGCGACTTCACTTTCACTCTTCACTTTCATGCATTGGAGAAGGAAATGGCAACCCACTCCAGTGTTCTTGCCTGGAGAATCCCAGGGATGGGAGCCTCATGGACTGCCATCTCTGGGGTCGCACAGAGTCGGACACGACTGAAGCGACTTAGCAGCAGCAGTGCATTGGAATATTCTAGTAAACTTTTTAACCAGCTTTTAGATAACCCTCAAATCCCTATGAAATAATCTTATGCTCCTTATACTTCTTTTTCAGTATGTATACACTGTAGCTTACTGTAATATAATTGTTTATCAACTTCCTTTTTACCGTAAGATAATGAAACCAGTCTCCCCAATCCTGCCCTTTTCCATTTATTTAACATGAGCCATCTTACTGTTGTTCTTCTTGATAGAATATTCATTCTGCTTTTTTCTTCTCTCAAAAGAGTCCCACTTTGCACAGTAAAATTATATGAGCACCCTCGTCATTCATATATATTTATTCCTACTTTCTTGCTCTGTTAGACACTATCTCACCTTTAAACCCAATCTCTTCCTCCATACTTTGGCTTATGTTTTGGTTACACCAGCCACACAGGAAAATAACATCAACAACTGGCTTAAAATGAAACTATTTCTTTTCTTAAATGATTCTATGGGTTGGCCCTCCACTCTTTTGTGTCACGTCATGTTGATTAGGGCAATGGGATAACTGGAAGGTCCAAAATGACTTCGTTCATGTGGTTGGCATTGGTGCTGGCTTTTAGGAAGGAGCTCAGCCAGGGCTGCTGTTGGGGCCCTCAGTTCTCACTGGATTCCAAACCAGGAGGAATAGACTTCAGTTCTAAGAAGGGAAGTCATATTAAGAAAGAGCACATGGGATGGGAAGGAAATGGTTCTGTTAGTCTTTGGGAATATTCTTTACCAGGACCAGCTTAATCAGGGTGACAAGCAGAATTCCAAAATCATCCCAAACATTCTGGCTGCAGTGTAAACATTCCCTTTATAATCCCCTCTCCTTGACTATTTCCATGATAACTCAGTGGTAAAGAATCCACCTGCCAACACAGGAGACAGGTTCAATCCCTGGGTTGGGAAGATCCCCTGGAAAAGGAAATGCAACCCACTCCAGTATTCTTGCCTGGACAAGCCCATGGAGAGGAGCCTGGCTGGCTACAGTCCATGGGGTCACAAAGAGGCTAAAACAAGTTAGCAAGTGAGCAGGCACATGTATGCATTCCTTGAGTGTAAACGGGGCTTGTGAATAAGATTGTACTGTCACTTCAATAATTAGGTTGCATTATAAGGCAAAAAGGAAATACGATAGTTACTCCTGTGATTCTGTTGTTGAAGCTGCCTGGAGATTTTCCTGCTAACTTTTAGCACCCTGATGGCAGCAGCTAGTAGCCAAAGTGACTCCAAGTTGAGGCTCAGGAACAAAATAGGGACCTCAGAACTACTAAAGGAAGAATTGAATTCTGCCTCAGTTCAGTTCAGTTCAGTCCCTCAGTCACCTCTGACTCTTTGCAACCCCATAGACTGCAGCACACTAGGCCTCCCTGTACATCACCAACTCCTAGAGTTTACTCAAACCCATGTCCATTGAGTTAGTGATGCCATCCATCAGACATCACCAACTCCTAGAGTTTACTCAAACCCATGTCCATTGAGTTAGTGATGCCATCCATCAGATCTCATCCTCTGTCATCCCCTCCTCCTCCTTCAATCTTTCCCAGCATCAGGGTCTTTTCCAAGGAGTCAGTTCTTCTCATCACCTAGCCAAAGTATTGGAATTTCAGCTTCAGCATCAGTCTCTCCAATGAACACCCAGGACATCTCCTTTAGGATGGACTGGTTGGATCTCCTTGCAGTCCAAGGGACTCTCAAGAGTCTTCTCCAACACCACAGTTCAAAAGCATCAATTCTTCAGCACTCAGTTTTCTTCATAGTCCAACTCTCACATCCATACATGAATACTGGAAAAACCATAGCCTTGACTAGATGGGCCTTGGTTGGCAAAATAACGTCTCTGCTTTTTAATGTGCTGTCTAGGTTCGTCATAGCGTTCCTTCCAAGAAACAAGTGTCTTTTAATTTCATGGCTGCAGTCACTATCTGCAGTGATTTTGGAGCCCAAAATATGCAGTCTGTCACTGTTTCCATTGCTTCCCCATCTATTTGCCATGACATGATGGGACAAGATTCCATGATCTTCATTTTTTGGATGTTGAGTTTTAAGCCAACATTTTCACTCTCCTTTTTCACTTTCATCAAGAGAATCTTTAGTTCTTCTTCACTTTCTGCCATAAGGGTGATGTCATCTGCATATCTGAAGTTATTGATACTTCTCCCAGCAATCTTGATTCCAGCTTGTGCTTCATCCAGCCCAGCGTTTCTCATGATGTACTCTGCATATAAGTTAAATAAGCAGGGTGACAATATACAACTTTGGTGTACTCCTTTCCCAATTTGGAAGCAGTCTGTTGTTCCATGTTGAGTTCTAAGTGTTTTTTCCTGACCTGCATGCAGATTTCTCGAGAGGCAGGTCAAGTGGTCTGGTATTCCCATCTCTTTCAGAATTTCCCACAGTTTGTTGTGATCCACACAGTCAAAGGCTTTGGCATAGTCAATAAAGAAGAAGAAGATGTTTTTCAGGAATTCGGTAGCTTTTTTGATGACCCAACAGTTGTTGGCAATTTGATCTCTGGTTTCTCTGCCTTTTCAAAAACCAGCTTGAACATCTGGAAGTTCACGGTTCACATACTATTGAAGCCTGGCTTGGAGAATTTTGAGCATTACTTTACTAGCATGTGAGATGAGTACAATTGTGCAGTCGTTTGAATCTTCTTTGGTTTGCCTTTCTTTAGCATTGGAATGAAAACATACCTTTTCCAGTCCTGTGGCCACTGCTGAGTTTTCCAAATTTGCTGGTATATTGAGTGCAATACATTCACAGCATCATCTTTCAGGATTTGAAATAGCTCAACTGGAATTCCATCACTTCCACTAGCTTTTTTTGTAGTGAATTCTGCCTACAACCTGTATAAACTTGGAAAATATCCTGAGCCTCAGATGAGCTGGTAACCTTGACCAACACCTTAGTTTCAACCTGGTAGGACCTTGAGACCAGGACACAGGCAAACATTTGACCCACTGTAACTATGAGATAGAAAATTTGTATTGTTTTTATACTGCTAAATTTGTGGTTGGTTGTTATATCGCAGTGAAAATTTGTACAAAAAAATTGTCTTAGTCTGCTTATGCTTCTTTAATAAAATATCATAGACTAGGTGGCTTCATAACAAAGTTAATTTCTTACAGTTCTGGTGGCTAGATGTCCAAGGAATTCAAAATTCCAGCATGATCAGTTTCTAAAATGTTTCACTTCCTGGCTTGTAGGTGGCCACTATCTTGCCATGTTCTCATGTGGTAGGGAAAAAAAGAACATGTCATCTAGTGTCTCTTCTTATAAGAGCAATGATCTTACCATGAGACCCCTACCCTCATGACCTCATCTAACGCTAATTCTACCCCAAAGATCTCATTTTTCAAATATCACATTTGGAAATACCTAATTTGCAAATATCACGTTCCTTCAACATAGGAATTTGTGGGAGGAGGGCATCATTTAATCCACATCAGTAGGAGAAAAGAAATGGTTGATTTCCTTGCTGTGCACAAACTGCTGCTGTTTTCAGCCTAGGCAGGTGTCTGTAATTCTCCAGTTTGCTCTCATCTGGAGTCAGATAGACCTAAATGCTAATAATCATTACAGCTCTGCCACATAGTCACTTATTTATCTTTAAATTTATGTCCCTCATCTGTAAATGGAGAAGGCAATGGCAACCTACTCCAGTGTTCTTGCCTGGAGAACCCCAGGGACGGGGGAGCCTGGTGGGCTGCCATCTATGGGGTCACACAGAGTCGGACACTACTGAAGCAACTTAGCAGCAGCAGCAGCAGCGTCTGTAAAATAGAGTTAATTGTCATTTCAAAGTTGTTAAGAAGGTTAGAGACAGCATGTAAAGTCCCCACTGGTGCTTGGCACACAAAAGAAATTCAAGTAGTGAACGTCATCATTAGTATTTTACATGTCATCCCACTCTTGGAGCATCAGTTGTTACAATCTTTTCTGCTGTTGTAGAACTTACTGTTACTAAGACTTCCGAAAGTTCAACCTTATTTTGACTAATGCTCAATTATTTATTAAAAAACTTGATTTTCTTCCTATATTATGCTCTGGCAAAGAACTAAACTTACTTAAGTGATATAAATTGATGCTGAATTTGTTTTTGTTGATACCCTGATAGCTTTGTTTAGTTGATCTACTACATGATGTCGGTTTCAAACCAATCCTTCGGTTTTATTCCTTTTGCCCATTCATCATCCACAATCCTATCCATCACAGTAGAAAACATTCTCTCATCCTTTAGGAATGATGATAACTAAGTAAAATATGATTTGTCCACATTAATATATACAGTAACAACAAGTATATAATAAACTTCCCTCTTTATAAAGAGGAAATAGCATAACCTCTCTAAGAAACATGAAGTATTCTGAAGTTTGATCTTTCTTAAGGCATATCCCATTGTGAGAGCAATAAGTAGCAATATTCAATTCCTAAATAAGTTTTTCCTTTTATTAACCAAACTTACCCTTAAAAACCAGCCTTTAAGTTTTGGTGAAAATGTGTTCTTGTGTGAAGAAATCCAGATATACCAAATACACGGAAGTTAGACACAATAAGGGGGCTTCCCAGGCAGTGCTAGGGGTAAAGAACACACCTGCCAGTTCAGGAGACATAAAGAGAGGTGGCTGGATCCCTGGGTCAGGAAGTTCCCCTGGATAAGATTCTTGTTCACAGTAAGATGTTTCAAATTGAAAAGAAAAAAATAAATGAATAATCCTTATAGGGATCAAGACCATCCCCAGGAAAAAGAAATGCAAAAAAGCAAAATGGCTATCTGAGGAGGCCTTACATATAGCTGTGAAAAGAAAAGAAGTGAAAAGCAAAGGAGAAAAGGAAAGATATAAGCATCTGAATGCAGAGTTCCAAAGAATAGCAAGGAGAGATAAGAAAGCCTTTCTCAGTGATCAATGCAAAGAAATAGAGGAAAACAATAGAATGGGAAAGACTAGAGATATCTTCAAGAAAATTAGAGATACCAAGGGAACATTTCATTAAAAGATGAGCTCAATAAAGGATAGAAATGGAAGTAGAAGATTTAAGAAGAGGTGGCAAGAATACACAAAAGAACTGTACAAAAAATTCTTCACGACCCAGTTAATCATGATGGTGTGGTCACTCACCTAGAGCCAGACATCCTGGAATGTGAAGTCAAGTGGGCCTTAGAAAACATCACTAGGAAAAAAGTTAGTGGAGGCGATGGAATTCCAGTTGAGCTATTTCAAATCCTGAAAGATGATGCTGTGAAACTGCTGCACTCAATATGCCAGCAAATTTGGAAAACTCAGCAGTGGCCACAGGACTGGAAATGGTCAGTTTTCATTCCAATCCCAAAGAAAGGCAATGCCAAAGAATGCTCAAACTACCACACAATTGCACTCATCTCACATACTAGTAAAGTAATGCTCAAAATTCTCCAAGCCAGGCTTTAGCAATACGTGAACTGTGAACTTCCCCATGTTCAAGCTGGTTTTTGAATAGGCAGAGGAACCAGAGTTCAAATTGCTAACATCCACTGGATCATCAAAAAAGCAAGGGAGTTCCAGAAAAACATCTATTTCTGCTTTATTGACTATGCCAAAGCCTTTGGCTGTGTGGATCACAAGAAACTGTGGAAAATTCTGAAAGAGATGGGAATACCAGACCACCTGACCTGCCTCTTGAGAAACCTGTATACAGGTCAGGAAGCAACAGTTAGAACTGGACAGGGAACAACAGACTGGTTCCAACTAGGAAAAGGAGTATGTCAAGGCTGTATATTGTCACCCTGCTTATTTAACTTATATGCAGAGTACATCATGAGAAACGCTGGGCTGGAGGAAGCACAAGCTGGAATCAAGATTGCTGGGAGAAATATCAATAACTTCAGATATGCAGATGACACTACCCTTATGTCAGAAAGTGAAGAAGAACTAAAGATTCTCTTGATGAAAATAAAGAGGAGAGTGAAAAAGCTGGCTTAAAGCTCAACATTCAGAAAACTAAGATCATGGTGTCCGGTCCTATCACTTCATGGTAAATAGATGGGGAACCAGTGGAAACAGTGTCAGACTTTATATTTTTGGGCTCCAAAATCACTAACAGTGGTGATTGCAGCCATGAAATTAAAAGACGCTTACTCCTTGGAAGGAAAGTTATGACCAACCTAGACAGCATATTAAAAAGCAGAGACATTACTTTGCCAACAAAGGTCCATCTAGTCAAGGCTATGGTTTTCCAGTATTCATGTATGGATGTGAGAGTTGGACTACAAAGAAAGCTGAGCACCCAAGAATTGATTATTTTGAACTGTGGTGTTGGAGAAGACTCTTGAGAGTCCCTTGGACTGCAAGGAGATCCAACCAGTCCATCCTAAAGGAGATCAGTCCTGGATATTCATTGGAAGGCTGATGTTGATGCTGAAATTCCAATACTTTGGCCACCTGATGTGAAGATTTGACTCATTTAATAAGACCCTGATGCTAAGAATGATTAAGGGCAGGAGGAAAAGGGGATGACAGAGGATGGGATGGTTGGATGGCATCAACGACTCAATTGACATGAGTTTGGGTAGGCTCCGGGAGTTGGTGATGGACAGGAAGGCCTTGCATGCTGCAGCTCATGGGGTCACAAAGAGTCGGACATGACTGAGTGAGTGAACTGAACTGATCTGATTACATAAAAAGACAACAAGTATGACTCAGATTACAAACAAACAACAAATTGGCTTTCCTTTAACAATAAATTTTCTGTGATTTAATTACATAAAGTAACTATCCTCAGAACAAAGAAGCAAATTGATTTTTAAAGGCCATGATATTCCTTTGTAGCTTTATCTTACAGATACTATAAAGTTTATAAGATTCATGAAGTCTGCTAATATTAATGATAGAGAAATTTTAAAAATACATTGTAATTTGTCAAATAACAAAAAATTAAATATGAGCAAATTAATTGGAGCTCTGTTTGAGAGAGCAGTTAAGATTTACAAAATCTGAAACAATTTTAATGATCTTTTCTTACTATGAGAAGTTCCAGTGAAAATAGAAATCTTTAGCTAAACTTCATCAAGGTTTTATACTGTGAAATATTAGCAAATTCAGTAAGTTCAGCAAATTAAAGTCATCTTTATCTGAAGATTTGTTTCTCTGCCAGGTCTATTAACATGCAGTCCTTTGTGTGTACTTGAAAAATAGTTGGACTTTATTTCTCTGGTGTGGAAACTGAGTATCCATGAATATTCTCTCACCTGTTTTCAGACTTCAAGTACATGTGCTTCAGAGAACAAGGAGGAGGGAGACTTTGATCAGTTTCTTGTTGAATAACTTCTGCTGAGTTAAATTATTATAAACAAGTATTAATAACAAATATTCTCTATCAATTCCACAGAAGTAGAATACAACAATGTACACAGTATGTTTTCACTGTGAGTTCAGGTAACCATCAATCACCGTGTGAACAGAATTAATAATCATTTCTAGAGCATACACACTTTTTCACAGTATATATATTAATTAGACTTCAATTCACAGTTTGAGGTTTTTATATCTAATGATGCTATCATTGAAAATATTATTTTGGTAAATATTTATATATCATATTATGAATCTGTTAAAAGACATATCAAGTCTCAAACTGTTCACACTTCTAGGATTGTACAGGAAACCTTGTTTTGTCAAAGCTCAGTCACTCATCAGAAAAGTGTCCTGGCATTTCTATAAATATTCTATATTTGAGGTTTCCCTTTTTTAAAGAAAGTTTATCCACATGAATTCATTAGGGAAATAGTATATAGTTGAATTAGAACAAAATTATTGTTATCTTAAATCTTTAGAAAAATATAAAAAATGAAAACCTTATAAGTTTATCAAATATACCATTTTTGTCACTCAGAATTTTTTTTGTAAAGCATTAAGGAAAGTTCCACAAATGCAATAATTGATGTTCCAAGAGGTGCATGGTAACTGATTTATTAGTTAGATAGACAACTTAGTTAGAAAAGACAGGCAAGAGAGAAAGAAAAAATAAACACACAGATGATCAATCTGTCCAAACTAATATTTATACTTATAATACTAAATTTTCCATTTCCTTCCCTACGTTGCTTAATAGATATTGATAGTTGTGAGGTAAATTGCACGTGGTTATTTGCCAGCCTTATTATTTCATTAAAAATGAACATATGTATTCTTTTTAATATCCCTTATATACAATATATATGCAATATATGTACAGTATGCATTTACATATGTATATATATGCACAGGTACATATATATATATATATTTTTTTTTTTTTCTAACCAAAACTTTGGGTTATTGGACCAAGTACTTTCCATCTTACTGGACACATCTTTTATTTCAAATTGGGAAAAG
This sequence comes from Bos indicus, assembly GCF_029378745.1. Lineage (NCBI taxonomy): Eukaryota > Metazoa > Chordata > Mammalia > Artiodactyla > Bovidae > Bos > Bos indicus. The sequence goes on along the minus strand of NC_091768.1, from coordinate 54,947,893 downwards.
TCTGAGAAATAAGCAATCATACAGAAAATAGAGTTGAGAAAAGTCAGTGCACTAAAATTACAGTACAGCAGATATAATGAACAGGAAACAAGCAGGAAACAAATGCTGTATTCCCTTCCTTCTAGAAAAGAACCCACAGACTACTTCTTAAAACAGTGAAGAACTTAGGTCTCTTCTGTGAGATAACTTTTCCTTTTGGAAAACTTATTCTTCTTGCAACTTTATACCTGATTAAGAGAAATGAATTAGTCCAAGATGGGTTAGTCAGTGCACACATATCATCAAACTAGAAAAAAAAAGAAAAAACCTCAAAGCATGTTTTTTACAGAGTGACTGACATGTGACTCTGGACTTTCTTTGGATATATAATCTTGAAATAAGACACTGTCTGGCATGTATAAGGAAGATGTCATAATTCACAATGAGAAACATACCAGAGGATTTTCACTGCAGAATACATGGCCAATTATGTGTCCAGCCTTGTCTTCAGGTCTGTTCTGATGCCAGAGAAATTCTGAGATATAAGAAAAGTTTCACTACTGTTTGGATTGAATCTTTTTGGTTAACCTAACATGTGTTAACTAATTGCAGAAATAATCACTTCTCTGATTTCACTTTGCAACTGATCTAAAAGATCCTCACTAATAAGAATTATGCTCCACTTTTCTGTGATCCACAAGGAAAAAAATTTAAGGGTGACCCTACTATCTTTACGAAACTATCTACTTTTCACCATGTCTGATCTCTGGAATTATGCAGTGAGAACTATTCAGAATAGGGACTGCTGATGGTAAGCAAGATAGAACTCTCACCAGACTACTCAGCATGTAACAATTTGTGTATTAGGATGCATTAGGTCATGTTGAGGTAATGAAAAACTCAACCCCCTCCCCCCACATGTCCATCATGGCTTGCCAGGGACTCATCTCAATTCTTCAGTCTGATGATATATTAGGCATCTAGAACTTTGTTGGGTACTGTGGTAAAGAACTGTATATGGTGGGTTGCACACTGACAAAGACTTCTGTCTAGAAGTGAAATCCATTCCTTCATTAATATTTATCCGCCAAAGCCTGTTATATAACCATATCTAACTTCAAAGGGAAGGAGATGGCACCATCCTACCAGGTGCTGGAAGAAAGAATGGGGATGTTTGTAAACTGTCCTAAAGTTACCTTGGTTTATAATGAAAAGTAACATCTTTTCAGCTCTCTTATATATTTTAGTGGACTGAAAAGCAAATGAAATATTTCTTAAAAGTTGAGAAACAGTGGTTTGCTATGCTCTACTTTATTGAGCAGAGACCATAAGACCTCACCTAATTGTGAGAACATAAATTATCTTACTATTGATGATACATTTATGAAGTAATGATGCTACTGATTCACTCCTGAAATAAAATTTTAAAATCTCTTAAAGATTAGTTTTTGAAAACTATGATTGTGAATTAAATGGTCAGCTAAATATCAGAAAACTTTTTTTTTAAGATAAGTGACTTCTCACCTTAAATATCATTTCATCGTAAGATTCTTTTATCATGTAAAAATTAGTTAAGAGCACAACCAGTGTTAAAATCATTTTATCTGTAATTGACCCTCCTGACAATTCTTTTTTAAACTCTTTCCACCCTGAGCTTTCCTTACCATGATTACTTATGTTTCTTCTTTTGCCTCTGGGTTACTTCTTAGGCTTTTGCCCCAGTGCCTTTGTTTTGGCCCTGTTTCTCAACAGTGGCATCAACCACGTACCAACCACTGTCCTCTTCTTCCTCACCTTTCTTACTATTGCCAGGCAACCTCCTTGATTCTAGTTTCATTGAGTCACAAATCATCTGATGATGGGTTTCAAATCAAGTTCTCCAGTTCTGAGACATCTCCTAATCTTCAGATTCGTATCACCAGTTGTTTGGCAGATAGCTTTCTATAAATAAAACTCAAGTATTTAGCACTAAACACTTCAAAAGTTGAACTAATTTTTACCTTCTATACCACAGTGTAGAAGGTAAAATCTTCTAATTTTTGTATAAAAAAATATTGATAGCTGTCTGCATCACATTTCTAGAAGCTTCCAAATTATTATTGATTCCTCTCTACTCTCCTATTTCCACATATTTGGTTCCCAGGTTCTCTAATACTTGAATATGAAACACATTGATATTCATCAATCATTTTTTCAGTCTTTCCCATCAGTTTCTTGGTCCCTGATCTAAGTTAAACTTTTGTCACATCTAGCACCTTGAAAGATCTCCTCATCTTTACATACTGTCTCATCCATTACATCTTTCACACTTTGAAAATATTTATTTTCCTAAACATGAATCTGATCACTTCACTGCCTTCAGAACATGTTCAGAAGTTTCCCTTCCCAAACTCCTCAGAATGGCACATGAGAGTTCTTGTTCAGATAGTATGTTTATTTACCACTGCATCTCTTTCCAGCACCATGAATCCTATGCTCCAATGACTCTGGACACTTCCTTCTACCATGATGCAAAGGTTTCAAATCTTTGTTTTCAAATCCTGTTGTTCAGTAGCTAAGTTGTTTCCAACTCTTTGTGACCCCATGGACTGCAGCATGTCAGGCTTCCTTGTCCTTCATCATCTCCCCTTTCTCCTTCTGTCTTCAATCTTTCCCAGCATCAAGGTCTTTTGCAATGAGTTGACTCTTTGCATTAGGTGGCCAAAGTATTTGAGCTTCAGTATCAGTCCTTCCAGTGAATATTCAGGACTGATTCCCTTTAGGGTTGACTGGTTTGATCTTGCTGTCCAAGGGACTCTAAGTCAAGAGTCTTCTCTAGCACTCCAGTTTGAAACATCAGTCAAATCTTTATCTGCATAATAATCACCAGGGAAGCTTGATGCAAGTGATTCTCTGTCACTATCCAGAGATACTGGTTTAGATATTTGGGGGAAAATCCAGGAATTGGTAGTTTCCCTATATATATGACTATGCAATACAGTCCAGGTGATCTATGGATAGTAATTTGAAAAAGTTTGCATAATGTATTATGCCATGATATTTTTACCCTAGTTGGCTCTTTCGGCCTGGAAATTACTTTCTTTTCTTTTTGTCTACATGAGTTGCTTATTCATTTTTCCAGAACCAGCTCTGAGAATACTTAGTTCAACTTTATCAGCTGTTCTTTGCTCCCTGCCTCTGTAGGATTTTATATTGATATATTGTTTTATCTTTAAATTTGCTACATTTTAAAGTCATTGTTTGCATTTCTGACTAACCAACTATATTGACAATCCTTGATGGCAGCATTTTCATTTCAGTTCTAGTCTAAAGCAGATGTTTAATAGCTATTTACTGCATCTAACTGAACACATTCTACTTCTCTGTGGATATGATTTCTAAAGGGGAACACTATGCACCAGAGAAAACACATGTCAAAAACACCAACAAGATGTTCTTTGTTACATTTAAATAAGGCATTTTATCAGACTGGCAGATGACAGAATGTATTCAACAGATGACAGAACAGGATTCAAGTTTATCTCAGTTGGCTGGAATCACTGGAATACAAATTGTATGAACAAATAGAGTAACATATTTAGGTGACCAAATTTTAATAGTTCATATGAAAAATAATAAGATTTTACCTGATGACAAAAGCAGTATGACTCAAGGATGTTATTTGACTAGTAATGAAGCTAAAATCATTTCAGGCTGCATTCATAAAATCTGGTGCCCCAGTCACTGGTTCAAAGGGTCTCTCTGTAAGCTTCACTGAAGGGTTCAAATATTAAATATGTTCATACTGTGCCACCAGACAGGGATATTACTAAACCAGGACTAGCCTAGAGCATCAGTAAGAAAATATGCAAACAGTTTGGGAATGATCACTTGATACATTGTTGAAAGGCCTGCTTGGAAAGGAGAGAAGAGTAAATGGGGAGTGGCATCTGTTTTCAAATGTGCCAAACAGTATCATGGAAAAGAGATCCAAGGAACTGGGATCAAAGTCATGCTCTGAGAAGGCAAAATTTAGCTCAGAATAAATTTCAGTTCGATTTTTACATTGGAATAAATATGCCATGAAATAACAAATTCCCTATTCTGGAGGATTTTCAGCACATCTGTCATGGAAGCTTACCTCTCCTTACCTGGGTGAGCCTTGTACTAGATGGTATCTAAGTTACCATCCCAGGATCCTAAGGTTCCTATTTTATGAGTGTAAACTTGTTTGCTGTCATGTGTGACATGTTTTTCCAAAAGTTTAAAAATTCTTGCTCAAATTTAATAAGTATTAATTTCACATAAAACAACCCATTGTAAGCTTTCCATCTAATCCTATCCCAAGCTAGTAAAAACTCACCACACACACACACACACACACACACACACCCCATTTCATACATGGTTCACCTCTAGAAGTGCTGCCACTATGCCAGCTTCACACGTGGGATCTTCCTCACTACCATTTCTCAGATGTCCTTTCTTAGTTTGATGCACAATAACAGGGTGACTGTCTCGTTCCTCTCCCACTGACCTAGCCATGCTTGTGAATTGGGTCATTTCACAGAGCAGACTTGTTTTCATTGCAATCACCTTTCCTCAGCCATCTTCATTTTATTTTTACTTTATTTTGCACCTCTGGCTGAATTTTGCCTAGTAAAAATACTTTTCAGGTAGAGAAAAAAATTCCTTGGATGGTCAAGTTACAGTCATTATATTAAAGGACTGAGGGTTATTATCAGAATGGAAGATATACAATTTTAGAAAATAGGGAATTTTGTGGAAAGGTAGCTGTGGGATGCCTTGTAACTTAAAAGGAAGACACTTGGGATGGCTTTGGGGGTAAGATCAATAAACAAGTAATGATAATTGTTAAAGATCTTTATAATTTATGAAATATTTTGCAAATATTATGTCACTGAATCCTTACAGCAAAGTATATAAAATGAGCATTAACCTTCCTGCAGTTGGAGAAAGAGTGCTTAAGTAACTTGCTTGAAATCACATCAGTAATCCATGGCAGAGCTAGACCTGAAATCAGAGTTTTTGATTCTGAATTATTCATTCATTTATTTGGTAGATACATGCTTATGTAATTTCCACAATAATTGTAGAACCTTTGTTTGAAGGATAAGGGAACCAAGGCTCTCAGAAGCAAATGAACTTTCCTAGGGGAAAAAAATTAAGAAATGTTAGAAGTGGAATTTTAGTCTCTGTTTAATGATATCAGAGTCTGTTCTCCCTTCATGCTTCAGTAGGTAGAGAGTGGATTCTAGATTTTGTCTGTTACATTTAATTTACCTTTCTACCACTGTCTGAATTTGAAGATAATCCCTAAAGTAGGAGGGTAATCAAGATTTTTGGCACTACTTTGGAAAGCTGGAGTCATCCTCTTCAATTTGTTTCTTCTGCCATTCTTTATTGGCAGCTTAATCATGTTCTGTCCCTTGCTTTGTTAGCCCATAGTGATTTTCTCTTTACATTCTAGAAGTTTTTCTGGTTATAATGTAAAATCTTGGTAAACTACTAACATATATGTAAAGTCAAGACTGATGGAAGAGTGACTTATTGTATAGAAACTCATGGCGAGAGGACCTGGTGTCAGCTAATGCTGTTTGTGCACAGTTCTGATTGCTTTAGCAAGCTGGGAAACCCAGAGCAAATTTCTAAATTCCTAACCCACTGACACGCATCTGGATTCTCAAGATTATTTAAAACCTCCATTATAGTAGGAAGCATAGTTCTTAGGACAACACAAAACAATGCTTGTAAAAGTGCTTATTATGGTGCCTGGCACGTAGTGCATACAATAAAAATTACCTAGGTAATTCCGTTAAATTATTGTGTTATAGCCAATGATGACTGAACATAATCAAGAAAAAAAGATATAAAAGAAATATTTTGAAAGCAATTTCTATTTCTTTTAGAAAAGAAAGTTCAAGAACTTAGGGTGACAAAAGTCTTACAATGACTGATGTCAAGTCTGGGCATTCAATTCAGAATCTTGAGGCTTTGTTTTGCTTCCAAAATGTAGATATCCAAGAGAAACACAGAAGAGACAGAAATGTAGCCCTGTAACCTAATAATAATGCACGGCTGAACCCTTCTGGCACTACTAATATATTTTCAGTTTCAGATGGCTTTAAAGCAAATTTCTCAAATACACTTCAATCTGGTTAGATGCACAGCGTGACAATAGCTACGTAGAAAAATCAGAGTTTATGGTTCATCAGAAGTCTATTTTAGTTATGTGCAGAATGTCTGCTATACTCATTCATGGCTGCGCTTTAAAGACTTGGCCGTTAGACATTTATACATCCATTAATTAGCAGCTAGGCATGATTTAAAGGATAATGTTCCTGGCGTTCAGTGTATATGAAGCAGTAAACAGCTTTTGTAGAAGATTAAACGCTGTAGCAAATCGGAGACATTTGGTGACCCCCAGCAGCCATTTGTTGCCAGAAAACTGCAATGCTACAATTACTGTGCCAGGGGAAGAAACATATTCAACTGATAGCACAACAAACAGAAGAATGCGTTTGGATTTGCCTCTTGCATGTTTAGAAATATGGCTCCTTTTTTTCCTCTCTCTCTCTTTCAGTTGAATTCCATTTGAAGAAAAGTTCATATGTCATTATATACAATGTATTTAAACATACCATGGATTGAAAGGAGTTAACATTTCTGGAGATCAATGTGTACTTGTAACTGAGAAGTTAGGGTTATGCAACTAACATGAAAAATTATGAAAATCCTATTTATTTGTCTTATTAACATGAATTTAAATCCAAAAGAGGTTTCTCCTATTCCTATTTATAGACTGTCATTAAAAATATGGGTGTTATACTAAATATGTATTTCTAAATACAGTATTTTATAGGACATTATCAGAATATGTTTTAGTTTGATATAATTGAAATATGAGAAATTAATTCTAATTATGGTTTGGAAAAATCTATTAAGTTTTATAACTTAGCAAATTCATTTGGATTATGTAGTACATGGATAAAGATCCTGAAAAATAAACTAATTGAAAGTAGAATGACAACATCTTTCTAATGCATTTATTAACTGGATTTCCAAGTTATTTTACCATTAATTAATTAGAAATTTTAAAACAACAAGAAGTAAATAGTCACCAGGAATAAAAAAAGATGTTTGATAACATGTTGTAGTCAATGCATGGAGAAAAGTCTTTTAATGCATATACATGTTTATGTTCTAGGCTTACTGGAAAAAATTACATGGTTTAGTAAGCTGGTTTAGCTCTCAATAAGAAGAGAATTTCCACTCTTCTTTCTCAGTAATTGGATTTGGTATGCATTGTAAAAGAAACAGCGCCTTGCACCCAGCAGCGTTAGTAACCCATTTTATTATAATACAAAGGCTTCTCACACCACGTGTTGATCACCATAAATGCTTGTCTAACCCACTTCTCTCTCTCCCTTCCTGGGGCCTTTTTTCGCCAGGCCCATGTGGTTGGGGATTGGGGTGGTGAGTGGTAGTAAAAACCTTTAACAGGAATCCGGAATCCTCATTTTCAGTGTTCCTATTAGATTATTCTAAAGCAGAGCTCTAGAAAGCGTCATTGGAAGTTTCTAAGTCTCAGCATTGCTTTAACACTAAAGGTGCTTTTTGTTTGGAGAAGGAGAATGCTGCCCTCCGTGAAATCTGTATCTTTTTTTTGAATGGCTGTTGGGAAAGAGACATTCCAAAGGTTGGAAGCACTGCTTTAATACTTGCAGAAAAGGCTGCGGATGCACCGAGGCATCTGCCGTCACTGTGACTAAAATGTTTACTTTAGCAAACACTGCTCTATTAAATTTCAAAGTGGTGCTCTTTGAATTTTAAATTGTAAAGGAAACCTGGCCTCCATTCTTGAAAGCTTTGGTTTAAACATAAAAAGGAGAAAGTTGCTTTGAAGTTTAAATGAGATGCATGAACTCTCCTTTTTTCAGAGTTTGAAGAACTTACAGGGAGAGCCTGTGTGCTATTTATTATTCTAACTTATGACTTGAGTGATATTCTTATTTCTTTCACCCTGACCACTTCTCCTTTATAAAAAAAAAAATAGGGCTTGGATGCTAATGTGAGGTTTCATTATTACCGTCCCAATCAGGAAATGTACATAACAAGATAATTTTATACATTTTTCTAAACAAACCCATTTTATTGTTCTTTAATGGACATCTAATTTTTCAAATTATATCTAGGTTCCAGAGGTTTTATTGGTGCTGTTCAGCCATTTCTCTGGAGCTTACTGTGTTTATATGTAGTAAAAATACAGAAAATTTGTATTTTTGGCATAGATGCACACCTTAATGAGTATTTATTAGGGCAGATGAGTGCTTGCATAATTGAACAATTCATGGACCAGAGATAATTGAGCATTACAATAAGTTATGTCACCTATTTACAAATGGGAGCCATTAACTCCCTACTTTGCTTACTGGAATGAACTTTTTAAACCAAATAATTACAAATGCACATTCACAAAATAATCCTTTTCAGGGTCAGTACATTTCTGTCTAACTTTGATGAATAATAATGATCTTGATAGTATTGAGTTTATATTTTTAAATGAAATAAGCATTTTATCATAAAATCTGTTAAAATATCACTCTTAGCAAGTAAATACCTTAAATAAAATCATTGTGAGGATTTTATAATATTGAGCAAAATCTATCTAGTTCATTTCATATTTTCTTCCTAGAAATTCCACATAAAATTTAAAATTAAAAAATGCATGGCAATGTTTTCATTATATAATTTACATTTTTGTCTTAATTCAATAACATCTACCACCAGTAAGATCTTTTCAAACAGAATATATTCTTATTAAACCGAAAAAGAGTTGGCTAGTTTGTTTCTGAATATGGCAAAAGAATAAAACCATTTGGAATTTGTTTTTTCTTCTCTAAATATCTCTTTTAGAGTCCTTCCTTTACTTCTGTCTTCAATATTTGCATTAAGACACTAAGGATATTTATACAAAATACTGAAAATAATTAAGAACCAGGGGCTTCCCTGGGGGCTCAGATGGTAAAGAATCTGCCTGTAGTGCAGGAGACCTAAGTTTGACCCCTGGGTCAGGAAGATCCTCTGGAGAAAGGAATGGCAATCCACTTCAGTATTCTTGGCTGGAGCATTCCATGGACATAGGAGCCTAGTGGGCTACAGTCATGAGGCTGCAGAGTCAGTCCCGACTGAGCAACTAACACTTTCACTTTCAGGCATTGTAGTGTCTTATTAAAACAGCTCATAAGAATGGGCATCTGCCAATTAAGACTGATGCTTACTGATAGCCTACAAAGCCACCCACTCCAGACATACCAGTTCTGGCCCAAATGCATTCTCCAATCTTAGAGGAAGCAAAAGGAAAGGAGCAGGGGGCTCCAGGAACTGAGTAACTCTCTTTTCCAGTATTATCCCAACTGCTATTTTGGGGAAGAATATCTACTAACAGTAACTTGGGGTCAGACAAATTCTAATAAATGCCACATGCCATTTTCCACTTTGGGAGATATCACATGCACATTAGAATTTTAGGTAATGCAGTAAGGTAATCCTCAAGGGCCCATAATTGTTTGACCTGGTGCCTAGCACTTAACAATATCAAGAAGAAGTAATGCGACTATAATTTTTATAGCCAAGTAACCTCTGCATAAAAATATCTTTGCAATTTAATTTGACATAAGGATTACCTTTCTAATGTTAAAGGTGTACAGTAATGAAGTAGAATGACTTGTGAGGTAGTGAGTTCCCTATCCTTGCTGATATTCCAGCAAAGACTGGTATTTGTTTAAGCAGTCTGATGTATTAAAAGGATCTCTATGTTACTTTCTTTTGTACTAATAATCCCCTTAAAAAGTTCAAAAATCTATGATTTAATGCCTTATTTAAAATTTCATGTTTCATACTTATCAATTTGAACATTAAGGAATTAAATAATTTATCAGATAAAGGAACCATATCAAACACTTAAAATCATAATTATATGTGTATGAATAACTATGTATCACTAGTATATATTTAAGTCAATGTAAACTGCTTTCAGTGTGATTGGAAATTAATTCAAATGATTTAAATTATGTATAAACTATATAAACTACAGATTAGACATCTTTTTTTTTTTTCAGATTAGACATCTTTTGAAATAACTGACATGAATGAAAACCAAACCACTAAAAAGACTGTCTTGCTTTAATGCCAAATAGTTTTAAAACACTAACAGGTTTTTAAACGCTTTTGTTCTACCATGCTTTTTAAATAGCATGTCAACTATAATGTTTAAAATAGTAAACACTTGTTTCATATAAATGGTAATCTTTATGTCAATTTCTACCAGATATTTAGGAAAGCCTTTAGATGTGAATCACATGTTGGCCTTCCCTAAGGATTCTCAACACGCAAATAAGTTGCCTAAAAGACATCTGCTTATGACCAGATGCCTCTCAATGTTATCAATATCCTTTTTTGGAATGTTTAAGAACTGTTGTAATAATGTCATGTGAATAATGAAGTGCCTTAAAAACCTCTGAACTTCAGAGTGAGAGAGAGAGATACATCTTTGCAAAGAGGTACCTAAGGGCTTTTAATCTCTCTGATGATAATAAATATATGAACTCTTGAGTGACATCAAATAAATAGTAAAGTTTAAGATTCTTGAGCTACAACATATTGTAAAGTTTTCATAAAAAGATAGTATGTTTTCTAACTACACTAAGTATATTTAAATCTCCAGATTTCACTGAAAATTTCCCAAACAAATATACTTATAATTAAGCATCATTGGAACAAAGGGATCTATCTGGAAGACTAGAAGAAATTTTGAATTAGTACTGTGCAATATCTATAGTGCAAAAGTTTAAATAATTTCAGACTTTGAGAGGTAGGTTTGCCTTTGCTTAGGGCATGGATAATTTCTCTGATTGACTTGATTTAAATGAGACAAGATTACTACGTAATGCTGTAACTCAATCATGCAGTCATCCAGGGTACAAGTGAAACATTCAGAAACATTTTCACATATGTAATCTGTATAGACCATAAGGTTATGATTAGGAAATCTTAGGAATATGTATGACTATGGCAGAGGCAGTACTATCAGCCCCTTTATCTTCTTGCTGTAGACAAATATCCTCAAGGATGGAAGATTGCCTGTTTATTATTTTAGGAGTCAAGAAAGTTCATATTTCTAATGGTACTAAATTAAAAAAAAATGACTTACAAGCCATGAATAAATGCAACAATATGCTTTTTCACTCCAAATTCCCATTACTAAAAGTACACAAATTAGGAGGATTTCATACCAGTTCTAGCATGTTGTTTTTCCTTAAGAGTTCTCAGCATGTCATGTAGAGCCATTTTTCCACTCATTCCATTTTGTTAATGGAATAAACACATCATGGGAATATTTTATTTTCTGTAAATTCTATAGTCCAAATAAAGTCACTCAACTTCCATAAAATATCCCATCTCACATCACCCATTGCACAAGTCAAATGTGAATTTTTCAACTGGCTTTTAATAAGGATTTAAGGTCTTTAGATAAAGACTTTTCCATTGGTTCTTATTATAACTGTTTACCTTATATTCTTACAAACATCTTTTCTGTTTAGATACTGATATATTTGCATAGATTGTTAGGCAACTTAGTAAAGCATTTATTACTAGATTTTCGATGGTTCTTTTATGCTTTGCTATATTTGTTTCATCCAAAATCTCCCATTAGTTTCCTTTCTTAGAGATGTTCAAAATCATAGTGACATATTTTATTAAATGAGCAAATATATATTAAGTAATACCATATGAAAATCAGTTTGTTAAATGTTGTGGAAGACAAGAGATAAATCAATCCTGGTCTTGGACATCAAGGTCTAGGGGAAGCATGTATAGAAATAATTCTTAATTCCTAAAATCAGAGACAAAACTCTCCATGATGAAAAAATCCAGGGGGAAAGAGAGAGAGAATTTCAGCAGTGGAGTTCTAAAGGAATGTTTCCACAGGTGACCAAATTATTCTAGGGAGAGAGAATTCCCATTATTGGCAAGCAGTGTCAGCTTCATTGGGATTTCTGAGAATTATGGCCTAGTAAAGTATGTGGTTGGAGAGGGCAATGGCACCCCACTCCAGTACTCTTGCCTGGAAAATCTCATGGATGGAGGAGCCTGGTAGGCTGCAGTCCACGGGGTCGCTAAGAGTCGGACACGACTGAGCGACTTCCCTTTCACTTTTCACTTTCATGCATTGGAGAGGGAAGTGGCAACCCACTCCAGTGTTCTTGTCTGGAGAATCCCAGGGATGGCAGAGCCTAGTGGGCTGCCGTCTATGGGGTCGCACAGAGTCGGACATGACTGAAGCGACTTAGCAGCAGCAGCAGCAGCAGCAGCAAGGTATGTGGTGCAGTGTCTTCAATCCAAAATGAAAACAACATATTTCTAATAGTACTCCATTTATTAAAAAAAAAATGTTATCTGAATTTTCAGTCTCTTCCTCTGTAAACTACATCTTTTCTAATCTATATTCGTGAGACTTTATATAACTTTTAGAAACAAATGGAATAATGTACAAAAAAGCAATTTGAAAATTGCTATTCAGAATAGCAGGTCTTTTGGTTAAGCTCTTTTTGTATATTTAAGACACTGATATCTATTTTTGAGTCAAAATTCTTGAGAAATATAAAATGTAAATATATTATTGATGCATCACTACCTTTTATAAGAAGAACACCCCTATTTTAAGGAGATACTAGAAAACGGATCTGCTATGAAAGTCAAGGGAGATGTCTACCCTCAGATTTCAGGCCCTAACTAGCTACAAAGAGGCAAGGGATATCCCTTTGATTATTTTTTTTTTTTCTTCAGAAAACATTAAGTACTCCAAAAGGAAAATAAAAAGATAAAGAAAAATTTATAAGGTAAGTGTCATCTATTCCCTCCCCAGGCTATGTATGAAGTAAGGCATGAAAAAACACAACTACAACAAAATTGCATTTTGATAGTTTAAAAAAAAAAAGCCAACTTATTTTAATAGCAAAATATGAAACATGATTTAAAAGAACATCAAAGTAAATAAATCAGAATCCAAGGAAATTCAGGCTTTCTTATGCTCAGATTATCCTTATGGACGATATGACTACACTCCTTGCTCTGTAGATGAAGTTCTCTCTCTTAGAAGGATTCTTAATCACTCTAAGTCACAATGCTCTACCTTTTTAATAGAAAAGAATTCAAATTTCCCTTGCATTTTCCTGTTAAAATCATAACTCTTCTCTAAAAAATCATGGAGTATTCCAATGAGTTATTGACACACTACTGCTTTAATAATCAAATAATTGTAATTCATATAAATCAAAGTATAAATTATCTTATATTTTATTGGTAAACTCAGAACAAGTAATTTCCTACTATTAAAAAAACACAGTCTGAGAATAAATTGAACTCTCTAAGAGATAATCACAATATAATAAAAATCACACTCGACAGGAAAAGGTAAAGATTGTAAATGTATTCAAATTCACATCATATTTGTGAACTCCTGAAAAATCTAAAGTCCTGGACATAGCAAAATACAGTTGACCAAAAGAAAAAAAATCATTTGAGATTTTCTTTTTGTTCACTCAAAGATAATCACATGATATACTCCCATTTTTAATAGAAACTACTACATTAGGCAAACTATTTAAATATTAACAAGTTTTCATCAAATATTAACCTTGAACATATTAGAGACCATTTAAATCTAAGGAATACAATAAAACATATGCAGTTATGGTGGCATATAATTAGTGGTACTTTGTAACAAGCAATTTCACTTTACATTACATATTCTAGAGGAAACAGGTTTAGAAAGAAATTAAAAAGGGATACAGTTTACCTAAAGGCTATGAACTGATCAGTGTTTTGGAAATTTCCTCACACTTCATAGAGTGATTTATTCTTATTTAGGCAATACTAAATGTACTGAGAAATTTGAGTGCTGTTTTCATAATTTTCAAGAAAGAAAAATAAAGGAAAGGTCAGCAATAATAGTGCCTTTCAGTTTAGGTTAAAAGAAAGAGCTATATACTTGTCAATGTTGTTTCTGTGTAACCCTGAAGGAGACAAATGTGGGCATATTCACTGAAAATAAGTGAACAGTGATAATTATTTCCACTTATTATTGCTTCCACTTTACAAGATTGCAAAGTTCATTTGCAAGCTGTTTGACAAAAACATAGGACTTTCAAATCAACTAGTGTAGGAAGATGTAGAGCCATATTTCTAATCCTTTAGGATGTAAACATAGACAAGACCTCTTTTGTAATTACACCTATTGTAATCTCAAAGAAAATTAACTTCACGGTAAAAAAAATAAAATTTGACCAAATTTCATATACTTTGTTTAGCCTTACTTTTAAAAAGCTTCATCTTTAATAACAAAGGATCCAATCTCACTGCTAGAGCTTTGACTCTGCATTAAGTAAATATTTATTTCCTTTTTTAAATTTTATTTCTAGCGTAGAGCATTAGCTTTATATTTTTTTTTCCTTCTGTAAGCTTTAAACTAATGCTGCTAATTAAAATAGCTGGACGTTTCTACTGAGTTATCCAAACTAATCTAAAACATTTGAAATCCATCTGATCTTATCACCATAAAGGCAGAAAATATGTCAATGCAAAAATTTCTTTATAGACATACAAGCATTTGGTTCCTAATTTCACTGACACTGAGTTTCTAGGCAACAGCACTTTTCTACCCCCTCAGAATTGTCTTAGGGAGGTGTGTATGACTCTTGAATACAATAAAAAGTTCTGGTTCACTGGTGTTTATGCTCTGAGGTACATGCAAAGCTAAGTCATTGTAGTATTACAAGGGCGAGCTTAATTCCAAACTAGACATTTTTAACAATTCAAATACAGTACTTGAATTTTCAACTTATTTAATGGAAATGAAACATCATCATGATACAATGTGATTCATAATTAGCAAAAAAAATGCAAGATATATTTTTATACCCCAAGTTCATTTTCATTAGCATATGAAGATGTATACTAGTCAACAGAATGGATATCAATTCAAGATTCTGTAGGATTTATTATCCTCATTGATCCTAAATGAAAGTCATCAGAATGAGTGGTGTCCTTGCGTCCACAAGAATGAGCAGCTTTGCTCTTCATTTCTGCAAATGGCCTTAGGCTGTTTTATTTATTTTGTTTTCATTTTTACAACTCAGACATCTCAGTAGCTTCTTCATATTTGTAAATCAGTAAATTACCTCAAATGCTGTTGTTTAGTTACTAAGTTGTGTCCAACTCTTTTGAGACCCCACTGTCTGTAGCCCACCAAACTCCTCTGTCCATGGGGTTTCCCAGGCAAGAATACTAAAGTGGGTCGCCATTTCTTTCTCCCTGGGACCTTCCCAACCCAGGGATCAAACTTGCATCTACTGCATTGGCAGACAGATTCTTTATGGCTGACCCACCAGGGAAGTCCCTTACTCTACATTTTTTTTCAAAATTTGTTTTCCTATACCCTCCATTGATTGGCAGATAAATGTATTCTTTTTTCATTCCAAAGGTTTATTACACACACACACACACACACATGTATATGCATGTACATACACACATAGGTACATATGTATATATAAAGGTTATTATATATATAAAGATTATTTACATTTATGTATAATATAAGGTACACAAGTAATAAAAAGCATAGACCCATATCAGTGATCCACTAGATATATTTCAGTTTGGTTGTTCAGTAGTGTCTGACTCTTTGCAACCCCATGAATCGCAGCACGCTGGTCCTCCGTGTCTATCACCAACTCCCGGAGTTCACCCAAACCCATGTCCATTGAGTCGGTGATGCCATCCAACCATCTCATCCACTGTCATCCCCTTCTCCTCCAGTCCTCAATCTTTCCCAGCATCAGGGTCTTTTCAAATGAGTCAGCTCTTCACATCAGGTGGCCAAAGTATTGGAGTTTCAGCTTCAACATCAGTCCTTCCAATGAACATTCAGGACTTATCTCCTTTAGGATGGACTGGTTGGATCTCCTTGCAGTCCAAGGGACTCTCAAGAGTCTTCTCCAACACCACAGTTCAAAAGCATCAATTCTTCGGCACTCAGCTTTCTTTATAGTCCAACTCTCACATCCATACATGACCACAGGAAAAACCATAGCCTTGACTAGATGGACCTTTGTTGACACAGTAATGTCTCTGCTTTTTAACATGCTGTCTAGGTTGGTCATAACTGTCCTTCCAAGGAGTAAGTGTCTTTTAATTTCATGACTGCAGTCACCATCTACAGTGATTTTGGAGCCCAGGAAATTAAAGTCAGCCACTGTTTCCACTGTTTCGCCATCTATTTGCCATGAAGTGATGGGACCGGGTGCCATGATCTTAAGTTTTTGGAATGCTGAGCTTTAAGCCAACTTTTTCACTCTCCTCTTTCACTTCCATCAAGAGGCTCTTTAGTTCTTCTCACTTTCTGCCATAAGGGTGGTGTCATCTGCATATCTGAGGTTATTGATATTTTTCCTGGCAATCTTGGTTCCAGCTTGTGATTCCTCCATCCAGCAATTCTCATGATGTATTCTGCATATAAGTTAAATAAGCAGGGTGACAATATACAGCCTTGACGTACTCCGTTTTCTATTTGGAACCAGTCTGTTGTTCCATGTCCAGTTCTAACTGTTGATTCCTGACCCACACACAGGTTTCTCAAGAAGCAGGTCAGGTGGTCCAGTATGCTCATCTCTTTCAGAATATTCCACAGTTTATTGTGATCCACACAGTCAAAGGCTTTGGCATAATCAATAAAAGAAATAGATGTTTTTTTGGAACTCTCTTGCTTTTTCCATCATCCAGCAGATGTTGGCAATTTGATCTCTGGTTCCTCTGCCTTTTCTAAAACCTGTTTGAACATCTGGAAGTTCACAGTTCACATACTGCTGAAACCTGGCTTAGAGAATTTTAAGCATCACTTTACCAGAGTGTGAGATGAGTCCAATTGTGCAATAGTTTGAGCATTCTTTGGCATTGCCTTTCTTTGAGATTGGAATGAAAACTGACCTTTTCCAGTCCTGTGGCCACTGCTGAGTTTTCCAAATTTGCTGGCATATTGAGGGCAACACTTTCACAGCGTCATCTTCAGGATTTGAAATAGCTCAACTGGAATTCCATCAGCCCCATTAGCTTTTTTCCTAGTGATGCTTCCTAAGCCCCACTTGACTTCACATTCCAGGATGTGAAGGACAACATTTTTAAATGTTTTTTTTTTTTCCTGATTAAACTCTGATATGCCAAATCTATAAATTATTATAGCCATATAAAATGGTATAGTATTGTTTTGATCATACTTTATATAACAAAAATTAATATTTGGAAATGTTATTAAAATTTCTTAAATCATAGTTGATGATAATCGATGGTAAAAATTGAATTTGTATTTGAAGTGGTCTGCTGCTTGAGCTGCTGCTGCTGCTAAGTCGCTTCAGTCATGTCCGACTCTGTGCGATCCCATAGACGGCAGCCCACCAGTCTCCCCCATCCCTGGGATTCTCCAGGCAAGAACACTGGAGTGGGTTGCCATTTCCTTCTTCAATGCATGAAAGTGGAAAGTGAAAGTGAAGTCACTCAGTCATGTCCGACTCAATGGCAACCCACTCCAGTACTCTTTCCTGGAAAATCCCATGGACAGAGAAGCCTGGTAGGCTGCAGTCCATGGGGTCGCTAGGAGTCGCTGCTTGAGCTAGTGCTTTTAAACACAGAGTATGGGTTTTGTATGGTAATTTGTATATACATTGGATAAATATCTAAACATTTCCTTATTGGAGCAAAGTCTTCAATGATTAAAGTACAAAATTAAAAGGAACCAGTTACTCTATTTGTGAGAGGGCCTTTTGAGTGAAACAACGTAACATATTTCCGAACAAAAGAGGGTGCTGTGTTGTGGACTGACTCTAAGGGCAAGGGTGAGAATTTGGGAGACTAGCTAGGACGATATGCAATGGCCCAGAATAGTGATATTAAGATGATGATTAAGTGTACAGATTCTGTTTGTATTTTTAAAGTAGAGTCAACAGAATTTTTGGATGAATTGAATGTGATATTCGAGAGAAAGAGCTATTGCCATAAGCTGAGATGAAGACTGTGGGAGAAATATATTTGTAGGGGTGCCATAAGTTGAGTTTTACATATTTTAAGGTATATTTTTACCACGTACATCATGTTATCATGAAAGCTAGCTTCCAGATGATGGAAATGTAGCTATTTCATAAATTCACGTGTATAATCTAAGGAATTTAGAGAGAATTAAACCCAATTTGGCAAACCGCTGGAGGCAAAATGATGTTATTTGAAAAAGTTAAATTCACAAAAGCAGCAAAATGATCAAGAATGCATGGCAAGTCTTGGGTAATGTCACTGTGAAGATTTCCAAAATAAAAGCAAGTCCTGTCCCAGGGTATAGGCCTTCCCCAGCACTTGACATGCTCCGCACCCCCTTGCCTCACAGACCTGAAAGCTCAACAAAACCAATTGGTTCATTGCAAATTAGAGATTTACATAGTTTATAATTAAGCATAGCTTATTTTAGATGTTCAGTATAACTTGTGTGTCTATTTACTGCTCATTGGCTGTTAATCTAGAAAGCAGATTTTTCCTGTCTTCCTACCATTTGCCCCATTGTTTTCTAAGCCAAGTTCTCAAATAGACAGGCAATCCCTTAAATACTTAGGTGAGTTTGCCAAAGGGTTTAGTGTAAAAATGAGTTCATATATAGTATACGACAGTCTATAAAATGAAACTGGAGCAAAAAGGAAAAAAAATACTGTGTAAGGAATACATTGCACATGGCAATCATAAACCCAAGTTCAGGGCTTGTGTTCCAGACACACAGAATTGCAGCTCTATGTATAACTGAAGCTGAAGTTTCATTATAGGTTCTTTCTCAAAGTCTTCACTTTCTAAATTAACTAAAGGTTTCATGTTTTCTGTCAGTCCAAAGGAAACTCTTTTTACAAGTTGCCTCATTTTTCTTTGATGCTTATGAGTATTTATAATAGTAATATTTTTAAATTGGTTTAGAATTTGATATTTGAATGTAAACTTATACTACAAAACAAATAGTATCAACATTTTAAAGCAAACTATGTAAGTTTTTTAATTTGCTGAACCATTGTATTTAGAATAAGGAATGAATGGTTCATTCATTTGCTGAAATAATGAAGGACTTTCTTTGTTTTTACAAGTTTGAGAACACAAAGTTATAAAACTATTATAATATATTTCTCTTTACTCACCTTTATCTATATTTCTAGAATAAACAATTGCTACAAAAGCTAGAAATTATTTCCAGCTGGGTTTTTTTGTTGTTGTTTCCAATGTGGGAAATGGAATTCATCTAGAGGGTGCTGTTAACTTCCACTGGAAGGCCAGATAATGGTTAGAAATTTTGTCTACATTGTTGTTTGAAAGAGAGAATCCAGGCATACTTGATGTCATGCATGAGTATAATTCCCTAAAGAAATAAACCAAAATAGGGACTAAAGAAACACCAAATAGGGACTTGTATCTGCAAGTTTATGTCATTCATATATCATTCATTGACTGACATATATATCAATAATTTATTATGATAGTTCAGACACTATTCTAAATATTACTTATACCACAATAGCAAACAACAGTATCAACTCCTACAGTCTACAAGTAATAGAAAAAATAATTTTAAAAAAACAGTAAAAATTAATTACATTAGTGCTTCTGGTAAAGATCGTGGCAGTTTATAAAAGCCTAATAAGTATTACTCTTCCTCAGTGAAATAAACATACAATTAACAACTAGAAATATATTATGCAGTTATGAAACAAGGGAAGGGAATGATCTGATGCCATGAAAAAGGGAAAATTCAGGAATCATGTCATTGCTTCTTACTTCCCATGTCCCCCTACTTAAAGACACAGTGGTTAAGAAACATGGTTAGAATATATGTAGTCCACAAAAGTTATTTCAGAGAAGTAGTCTCCAAAGAAAGTCAAGCAGAAGCTAAACAAAAGATATAGTACAAAGACAAAACCTGCACAAAATTCTCTAAATATCATCCAAAGATAATTAAATGACATAGGAAATAGGCAAATGTACTGCAGAATTTAATATATATATATGTGTGTGTGTGTGTGTGTGTGTGTGTGTGTGTGTGTGTGTGTGTGTATATAAACTACACATGAAATCAGTTTTTTATAAAAGACAAAATGTTGGAAATAAAAGAGAATTATATTTTTAAACTATGGAGTAGAGGAATAGGAGGTAAGGTGCCAAATAAAAGAGAGGAAGGCAAGAATGAATAGATTCAGAAACAGAGAAACAATAAACCGAGAGAAAAAAATGAATGGAAATTTTGATGCAGACATAACCCAGAGATAATGACAGTGAAAGCAGGCAATGGTTGTACAATGCAGATAATCCAAAATCAGGATAGCTTATCTCCCTGAAGTAAAGAGCTCAACAAACAGAATAAGAAATTATTTAATAATGCAATAGTAAAAAAAAAAGTGTCCGAAATGAATGAAGACGGCATCTGCAGACGAAGTGGCGTGCCATTTTCCAGGAAAAGCTTGATCTAGTACAGCTTTCAGTGAGTCATATCCAAATTATATTATTGAAAATCAGGATAAAGAAAGAGTTTTAGTCATCCTGGAAGATAAATAAACACACTTACAAGAAGAAGAAAAAAAAATTAAGGCTTATTTGAGACTTCCCTTCATAGCATTCAATACTAGAGGATAATAAATCTATGTGTACAAAGTTTGAGAGAAGTAAAAAAGCAGCCCAAGACTCCTTGGACACTGACCAGATACCACTCACTTATCAAAAGCAAGAGAGACGTTTTATCAAATATAAAATTACTCAGGTAACACAATACCTATGATCCTTTTGTGAAAAATAAATTCCTGAATGTCAGACCCAATCAACAAATTAACCAAAATATAAAATCAACAATAAAGCTGACAAGAGGAAACAAAGTAAGGATACTTACACTTATGGAACTGAAATAAATGCCTTAAATCAGAACAATAATATATAATAACTTAATTTTTACAACTTTATGAGAAAAGGAGAAAGTGTGAAAATTATACTGCATTTCTACTTTATTATCTTATGTCCAGATTAGGAATAAAATTATGGAAAGACTAAGCCCACAAATCGCTAGATCAGTCATACAGAGTTTCCCCATCTATAGAATACCAAAGAAAGTAAGCAAAATGGGAGTACACAAAGGCGAGATCAACATGTTACAGAGTCAATGGAAAGACAAAAATCTACACCTCAAAATGTTCACAAGGTTTGTCAATAGTAATTTCTGATTGTGAGGCACTGTGTTTCCTATCCCCCTCTTAGCCCTGTCTGTGTATATAGGCTGGTATAGCTAAACCTCAACTCAAGCTAGTCGATAGGCACTAGGGACAATCTCCTTTGGGACAAGTGCTCCATATCAATCTTAGAACTTACATTATATAAAATGCAATAATAAGGGTAAGTCCCATGAACACAGCATTAGCCCGGATCCCATTCATCACCCCCTCTAGGTTTACACAGCCTGATGTAAGTACATTCCTTAACTCAGGGCAATGGAGTAAGAAGGAGGATCAGTTACCCAGATGTCTCAGGCAGCAATGTTTATAGGTCTGTTAATAAGCTCTATCCTGCATATAATTACCTCATCATTTATAGCCAGAGTAAATTGATACCATATAAAACTGAACCATGTAATTAAAAAATAATAATAATAATGATTCCATCTTAGTGTGTTTCATAAATCCCTAACATTTTCTTGATCTTTTGCAAATAATATGATGAAGAAACATTTATCTGAAGAACATCAGTTCTTTTGTTTTTCCTGTTTGTTCTTCTGTTTAATACAAATGAATATTGGATGTTTACTAATACAGTTTATGTACCACCACCTCATTTTAATAAAATAAGGTATTATATCTGCAATCTACCCATATTTAATTCACATTTCTACATGGAGTAGAGAGGATGTGAAATGACATTACGGGAAATAGATGGGGAAACAGTGCAAACAATGTCAGACTTTATTTTGGGGGGCTCCAAAATCACTGCAGATGGTGACTGCAGTCATGAAATTAAAAGATGCTTACTCCATGGAAGGAAAGTTATGACCAACCTAGATAGCATATTCAAAAGCAGAGACATTACTTTGCCAACAAAGGTCCGTCTAGTCAAGGCTGTGGTTTTTCCTGTGGTCATGTATGGATGTGAGAGTTGGACTGTGAAGAAGGCTGAGCACCAAAGAATTGATGCTTTTGAACTGTGGTGTTGGAGAAGGCTCTTGAGAGTCCCTTGGACTGCAAGGAGATCCAACCAGTCCATTCTGAAGGAGATCAGCCCTGGGATTTCTTTGGAAGGAATGATGCTAAAACTGAAACTCCAGTACTTTGGCCACCTCATGCGAAGAGTGGCTTGGAAAAGACTCTGATGCTGGGAGGGATTGGGGGCAGGAGGAGAAGGGGACAACAGAGGATGACATGGCTGGATGGCATCACTGACTCGATGGACATGAGTCTGAGTGAACTCCGGGAGTTGGTGATGGACAGGGAGGCCTGGCGTGCTGCGATTCATGGGGTCGCAAAGAGTCGGACACAACTGAGTGACTGAACTGACTGAATGTTGCTGCTGCTAAGTCGCTTCAGTCGTGTCCGACTCTGTGCGACCCCATAGACGGCAGCCCACTAGGCTCCTCTGTCCCTGGGATTCTCGAGGCAAGAACACTGGAGTGGGTTGCCATTTCCTTCTCCAATGTATGAAAGTGAAAAGTGAAAGTGAAGTTGATCAGTCATGTCTGACTCTTTGGGACCTCGTGGACTGCAGCCTACCAGGCTCCTCCACCCATGGGATTTTCCAGGCAAGAGTACTGGAGTGAGTTGCCATTGCCTTCTTTGATTTTCTGGGTATTTTGGTTATGATGGCCAAGTGTTATCTCTTAAGTTAGAAATTTTACTAGAGTGTGACTCAGATTCATATACTTTTACTTCCATGTAATTAGTTTTCATGCCTCCTTAAGGCTCGTCTTAGGTGTGACATTTTCTCAGGCTTTTCTTATTCTTAAGGATATTGAGAGTTTTCACAGGTACTCATTCAAAATTTTGTTAACTATCCTTCCATTATCACTTGCCTGATGTTTATCTTCTGGTTAGACTGTGGTTATCTGTTTTGAGAGGAAGAATACAGTAGGAAGGTCCCATTTCATCTTATCACATTAAGGATTCTTACTATCAAAATGACATCACTGTTGATGTTGACCTGGTCACCTGGATGAGATAATATTGGTTAGGATTTTCTACTCTAATAAAATGACTTTGTTGCTCTCTCTCCATTTTCTCATAACTCTACTCTTTGGAAGCAGTGAATTCATTTTTAAACGTTTGGTCCATTTCATATATGCATGATAGGAATTAACTTGGTAAGGTTTAATAATTATTTGGAGGATATTTGAAGAGATTTTTAAAAAATAACATTTTCTGGAAAACAAACATTAATAATTAGCTAATTATTACTGAGTGTTTATTATTGGTAAATACTGTATATGAATTATCTAACATAATCATCCATCTAACCATGAGTGAAGTGAGCATTACCCCCATTTTATAGATATATCAGGAACTGACTCCAAAACAGGCTTATTTGTGAAGGGCCATACAACAGTAAGTGGTGTAGCTATTTTTTGAAAGACATATTTATATCATTACATAATAATGCCACCTAAGATTTGTTTTTCAAAAGAATAATTCTCTAATGTCAATACCATAGTGTGTAGACAATACATTTTAGGGAAATATCAGAAGTTATGGGACTTCCTTTCAGCAGGTCAAGCCTTATTAATTACTGTCTATTAAGTATTTTTATTATTGGGTGTTTGCTGCTAAATGAACTAACTTGCCTTCTTTGTCCTCACTGACTTAAATTCTGCTAGCATAAACTTCGAGTTTATGTTAATGATATTTCTGTATTCCATAGAATAAATAACACCATGTAATATAATATCAATGATAAGTGAGTCTACTATTTAGTCTGTCAGTAAAGCTGAGTATAAAGCATTATTTAAATAAGTCTATTTATTCTTTTTCACATGCCAAAATAAGTGAATGGTGTGGTTCTTCCCTCCCTATTATTTGAAAGTACAAGTCAGCTTTTAGTAAAGAAAATGCAGAAATAGAAAAGTAAATTAACATGAATGCTGATATTTAAATAACTGATATGTCAGGGTAAAACGAGTGAGTGAAAAAAATCAGTAAAGGATACAATTACATTTCACAGGTTCTCAACAGAGGTTTTGATTTGATTTTTCTTTTTAATAGCCAAAACCCCTAAATAAGATAAATAGACTGGAGGGAAAAAAAAAAGGATAAAATTGTGATTGATGTCATAATTTTTGCAAAAATCTACCAATGATATCAACATTCATGAAACAACCAAATTTCTCTACAATACCAATTTTGAGTAAACAAAAATGTCTGTGGTTTAAAAAAATACGTTTTCAACATATTTTACAAACATTACTAATATCCCAAAAACTACTGTGAAAATGTTCCTATTAAACATCTTTTAAAATGAGATTAAAAGTTAGACATGTATACTGCAGTTGACTGTCACTCAGAAAATCTGACATTGAAGTAGGACCCCAACTTTTCATTTATACTCTTCATGCAAAGTAATAATAAATCCAGAGATAGAGTGATTTTTTTTTAAGTCTCACTTTTTGTAGTTCTTAAATTCACAGTGTAAGTTGACAATGGTGATCAGCAGGTGAGTACATAGACCTGCTGCAATGGCGCACAAGCGTGGTGGCTGCGATGGCGCATGAGCCCAGTGGCTGAGAGGAGCTACCCCACGTCCAAGGTCAGGAGCAATGGCTGCGCTTTGCTGAAGCGGCCATGAAGAGATAGCCAACATCCAAGGTAAGAGAAACCCAAGTAAGATGAAAGGCACTGAGAGAGGACGTCAGAGGGCAGACAGACTGAAACCACAGTCACAGACAACTAGCCAATCTGATCACAAGGACCACAGCCTTGTCTAACTCAGTGAAACTAAGCCATGCTGTGTGGGGCCACCCAAGATGGATGGGTCATGGTGGAGAGATCTGACAGAATTTGGTCCACTGGAGAAGGGAATGGCAAACCACTTCAGTATTCTTGCCTTGAGAACCCCATGAACAGTATGAAAAGGCAAAAAGATAGGACACTGAAAGATGAACTCCCCAGGTCAATAGGTGCCAAATATGCTACTGGAGATCAGTGGAGAAATAACTCCAGAAAGAATAAAGTGATGGAGCCAAAGCAAAACAACACCCAGTTGTGAATGGGACTGGTGATAGAAGCAAGATTCAATACTGCATAGCAATATTCCATGGGAACCTGGAATGTTGGGTCCATGAAACAAGGCAAATTGGAAGTGGTCAAACAGGATATGGCAAGAGTGAACATTGACATTCTAGGAATCAGCAAACTAAGATGGACTGGAATGGGTGAATTTAACTCAGATGACCATTATGTCTACTATTGTGGGCAAGAATCCCTTAGAAGAAACGTAATAGCCATCATAGTCAACAAAAGAGTCTGAAATGCAGTACTTGGATGCAATCTCAAAAACGGCAGAATGATCTCTGTTCGTTTTCAAGGCAAACCATTTAATATCATGGTAATCCAAGCCTATGCCCCAACCAGTAACGCTGAAGAGGCTGAAGTTGAAAGGTTCTATGAAGACCTACAAGACCTTCTAGAACTCACACCCAAAAAAGATGTCCTTTTCATTGTAGGAGACTGGAATACAAAAGTAGGAAGTCAAGAAACACCTGGAGTAACAGGCAAATTTGGCCTTGGAATACAGAACGAAGCAGGGCAAAGGATAACAGAGTTCTGCCAAGACAATGCACTGGTCATAGCAAACACCTGCTTTCCCCAACACAAGAGAAGACTCTACATTTGGACAGCATCAGATGGTCAACACCAAAATCAGATTGATTATATTCTTTGCAGCCAAAGATGGAGAAGCTCTATACAGTTAGCAAAAACAAGACCGAGAGCTGACTGTGGCTCAGATCATGAACTCCATATTGCCAAATTCAGACTTAAATTGAAGGAAGTGGGGAAAACCACTAGACCACTCACGTGTGACCTAAATCAAATCCTTTATGACTATATAGTGAAAGTGAGAAATAGACTTAAGGGACTAGATCTGATAGACAGAGTGCCTGATGAACAATGGACAGAGGTTCGTGACATTGTACAGGAGGCAGGGATCAGGACCATCCCCAGGAAAAAAAAAAATGCAAGAAAGAAAATGGCTCTCTGAGGAGGCTTTACAAATAGATGTGAAAAAAAACAGAAGCAAAAAGCAAAGGAGAAAAGGAAATATATACCCATTTGAATACAGAGTTCCAAAGAATAGCAAAGAGAGATAAGAAAACCTTACTCACTGATCAATGCAAAGAAATGGAGGAAAACAACAGAATGGGAAAGACTAGAGATCTCTTCAAGAAAATTAGAGATACCAAGGGAACATTTCGTACAAATATGGGCTCAATAAAGGAAAGAAATGGTATGAACCTAACAGAAACAGAAGATATTAAGAAAAGGTGGCAAGAATACACAGAAGAACTGTACA
The DNA here is from genome assembly GCF_029378745.1 of Bos indicus. Taxonomy (NCBI): domain Eukaryota; kingdom Metazoa; phylum Chordata; class Mammalia; order Artiodactyla; family Bovidae; genus Bos; species Bos indicus. The sequence goes on along the minus strand of NC_091768.1, from coordinate 54,921,250 downwards.
AAAAATATCTTCATGACCCAGATAATCAAGAAGGTGTGATCACTCACACTCACTACAGCCGGACGTCCTGGAATATCAAGTCAGGTGGGGCTTAGGAAACATCACTATGAACAAAGCTGGTGGAGGTGATGGAATTCCCATTGAGCTATTTCAAATCATAAAAGATGATGCTGTGAAAGTGCTGCACTCAATATGCCAGCAAATTTGGAAGACTCAGCAGTGGCCACAGGACTGGAAAAGGTCAGTTTTAATTCCAATCCCAAAGAAAGGCAATACCAAAGAATGCTCAAACTACTGCACAATTGCACTCATCTCACACGCTAGTAAGGTAATGCTCAAAATTCTCCAAGCCAGGCTTCAGCAACATGTGAACCATGAACTTCCAATGTTCAAGCTGGTATTAGAAAAGGCAGAGGAACAAGAGATCAAATTGCCAACATCTGCTAGATCATCAAAAAAGCAAGAGAGTTCCAGAAAAACATCTATATCTGCTTTATTGATTATGCCAAAGCCTTTGACTGTGTGGATCACAAGAAACTGTGGAAAATTCTGAAAGAGATGGGAATACCAGACCACCTGACCTGCCTCTTGAGAAACCTGTGTGCAGATCAGGAAGCAACAGTTAGAACTGGACATGGAACAACAGACTGGTTCCAAATAGGAAAAGGAGTACGTCAAGGCTATATATTGTCACCCTGCTTATTTAACTTCTATGCAGAGTACATCATGAGAAACGCTGGGCTGGAGGAATCACAAGCTGGAATCAAGATTGCCAGGAGAAATATCAATAACCTCAGATATGTAGATGACACCACCCTTATGGCAGAAAGTGAAGAAGAACTAAAGAGCCTCTTGATGAAGGTGAAAGAGGAGAGTGAAAAAGTTGGCTTAAAGCTCAACATTCAGAAAACGAAGATCATGGCATCTGGTCCCATCACTTCATGGCAAATAGATGGAGAAACAGTGGAAAAAATCACTGCACATGGTGATTGTAGCCATTATATTAAAAGATGCTTACTCCTTAGAAGGAATGTTATGACCAACCTAGACAGCATGTTAAAAAGCAGAGACAATACTTTGTCAACAAAGGTCCATCTAGTCAAGGCTGTGGTTTTTCCAGTAGTCATGTATGGATGTGAGAGTTGGACTGTAGAGAAAGATGAGTGCTGAAGAATTGATGCTTTTGAACTGTGGTGTTGCAAAAGACTCTTGAGAGTCCCTTGGACTGCAAGGAGATCCAAATAGTCCATCCTAAAGGAGATCAGTCCTGGGTGTTCTTTGGAAGGGCTGATGTTGAAGCTGAAACTCCAGTACTTTGGCCACCTGATGCGGAGAGCTAACTCATTTGAAAAGACCCTGATGCTGGGAAAGATTGAGGGCTGGAGGAGAAGGGGATGACAGTGGATGAGATGGTTGGATGGCATCACTGACACAATGGACATGGGTTTGGGTGGACTTCAGGAGTTGGTGATGGACAGGGAGGCCTGGCGTGCTGCGGTTCATGGGGTCGCAAAGAGTTGGACATGACTGAGCAACTGAACTGAACTGAACTGAGAGAGAAAATATGGAACCTTTGGTCTTTATTAATGTTTAGGTCAGTAGGTTAAAAATTAAAATATGAGCTTAGAATTTCATTTACAAATCCAGTAAAATAGTTTGTTGTCAGTATAGAAAGTCAATAAAAACTAGAAATAAACCTTAGCTTTCACTCATTTTTCATAAAATACACATTTATATTCCCTTAAGGCCAGAGACTTTGCAGCCACTGAAAAACATTACAGGCTGCAGAACCCTATAAACTACTAAAAAAATGAACATTTCATCCTTGGTTGATTATTGTTATTGCCTCTGTATGTACATTGTGCAGCACATAGAGATATACCTTATCTATTTTTCCATTAAACAAAATCATAACTGGCATGCAGAGGTAAGGAACTGGCTCCTTCTGTATTCTTGCTCTCTTTGTTAAGATATGTCCTCATCCTAGCTTTGCTAGCTTTGGGTAACAGCAAGTTTTGTTTGTAAAATGAAATAGCACCACCTTGTATCCTGAAGTACAGCTACAGCTTCTCTAAAATCTCTGAACATTCAGATCTGTGTTTCAAATATAAGGACTGATGACTACATTATGAAGCAATGAAATTTTATCACATTCTTGCTCTATGAGATGTTCTACTGTGTTATTACTAAACCTTTAAATTAATGCTACCATATTCACCCTCTAAAGATTACTTTTTCTCTTACTATCAAAATTTACTCTGATGTAATAAAATGTAGAAAATGTAGGTATCACACAAATGTGATATCTATCAAATGGCAAACAGACTATAATACCCCCCCAAAATGATAATGAACTGAATGTAAGATCCCTTCTAAGCTTGTTATTTTATGACTTCATCAGTCTTTATGTACATATAAAATCGGACAGGTTTACTTACCTATACTGTAATGTCTTCAGTAGAACTTAAGCTCACAAAAGCGCTAGACAGATGCTCTGATGTGATACAAATATATTGATATAAACTAATTTACCTACTTACAGTTATTGGAGTTTTCCCAGAACAATTCTATGGCACTTCTTTATTGTTGTTGTTCTTACTGGTTTCTTTTTCAAAGCTTTAGTTTTCAAAATATACAGTTTATATGCTCTTTTATTCTACTCTTCAGAAAAGATTTTTGGTTTTTTTAGCATAATTTTAAATAGATTTGACTGAGCATAAAAATGATTATATGCAAATATAGGCATGGATGTTGAAAGTTTTCCCCAGTAGAAAAGCAAAGTTCATAATTGTGTTTGCAACTTAGTAAAACTGATGTACATCACAATCCACATTAGTGTTTTAAAATGTTTCTTTAAAATTGTATCTGTATTGTGATGCAAATCTAATTAACAACAATAAGATTTTCTGCTATTACAGCATTACATATTTCAAAAAAATCTAATTCATAATTCCTTGTAAATATGAAAAATATTTAAAACACATTTAATACAACTTACAAGCTTTCTGAAAGTTAGTATATGAATTGGTGATTCCCAGAGTAATGTTTGCATTACGATTTCTAGATCAATAACTCCATAACCTCTTTAAATTGTTGGCCAGAAATACAATAATGTTAAAGGTGGAGTGATATATCTTATTTTCGTCCTTGCCAACACGATATTACACTCACAGATGTACAGTTGCCAAGTAAGGGTGACCTATATTTTGGGTTTTAAGAGCAGATTCCATGCCTTAAAATCAAATCATATTATAGGAATACTTAAGCCCAGCCAGGTGCCTGGAATTTCACTTCTCATCCTTTTGATTGTTTTGTAATCAAATCTTATATAAGAAAGGTTCACTTGTCACATTCCTTTCTGCATTAGAAAGGCCTATTTACATGTCTCTTTTACTAGACTATAACGTACCAAAAGGCATGCATTTTACCTGACTTACTGTTTTAACACAAGTCCTATGTCATTTGATGGTACCTAAGAAGTGGATAATAAATACGTCACTATAATGAAATACTTTTTCTCACATAACTGACAGAATAGATGAACATGGTTTAAAAATGTTCATAAAGATGAAGTTCCAAGCTATACTCATTCTCATGGCTAGCAACAATGATAATATGAAATACTTAATGAAAGGGGAGGGTAAGAATATCTTTCCTTACAGTTCCAAGCAGCTAACAGGTAAACTATTTCCATTTCATGCATTTGTTGTCTCTTTTATCTGTTTTAAAGGCAATATGCATTACTACTTATGTTTATCAAAATTAGAAAGAGTGGGGCTAAGGCTATGGAAATTCCCACTTTCTGTAGCATTTGAAGTAATTGTAATCCATGCAGAAGTTTACACAGATTTTGTTTCAAACTCAAAGGTATTTTCATATACTCTTCCTCTTGTTTTAATCTTCTGGGTCAGTTTAAGTTAAAACCTATTTTATGAAAAAAGAGTTTGATAGCTGTTTGTTAAATGAGTAAATGAATCTTTTCTATGTAAAGTATATATTGAAATAAAATGCACATGTATACAAATATTTAAGCAAATATGGAGTTAAAGGTCTTCTGTAATTATTAATATGATACTTGATATAAGAAAATTGTAAATATTTTCCATTGATTACATGTATGAAATTATTAATAATACTATGTGGATAATTCATCCAAGATTTTATCTATACCAGAGTTTTAAAAATATGTCTGGAAATTGGGAAAATGTTTTAGGAGTACTAAATGCCTTTTAGAATCCATCAGACCTTCAAGTTCAGCATTTTATTCTTCCATAATGATAGACAACTGCTCAGTTCCGATCTGCTGTGAATCTTATTTTGACCAGATTTTGAGTTCTATTTCCTTGATACAATTAAAAGAAATAATCAATCCCTAGATTATACAACTAATTTCAAAATCTTCTGGAAGTTGAAAATAAAATGAAAGTAAAATATTAAATTAAAAAATTCATTTAATCATTTCATTAAATGTGAAACTAAGATAATATGTTCAATAAATATGACTTGAAGTTGAACATATGGAATATTCAGAATATAATATTTTAAAATATTCCAAATGTATGATTTCTGGGAAATGAAGGAAAGAAAATTAGAGAATATTTAGGGGTAAGTTGATTCAAAATTGAGGCTAACCTAAATAAGAATATTATTAAACTCTAGGAAGAAGAGGGTATGGAATATGCCTGCTGATCATCTTATAATTATTAACTATGAATTAAACTGAATTACTTCAAATCAGTTGTTGGGGAAGAGAGTGAACGGGGGGAAGCAGAATTTAGTGACTAATTTCATTATAATTATTACTTGTAGTAAGGAACCAACAGATCATAACTAGGAGTATTAGTATAATTAGTATTAGCTGCAATAGATTGAAAGAGACAAAATATGTTTAAAGCCTACACATTCATAAGGCTGAAAAAAAAAATAAAAAAGAAAGAAATACCATCCATCAACTGGCTACAGTTAAAGGACAGTTTTCATTAGGAGCTGATATATAAAAGGAAACAGTTAACGACTTACCCCATCTTTCTCAAAGTATCTCTTTCCCTGATTAACAGAATACTAGATGACTAGACAAAGGAATCTTCTTTTTAGAGAAATGTTCCATCTCATAGACAAAGTAATGATGATTTAATTAGAATGGCTTTCTTTTTGGTCTGAAATTAGTGGATCTATTCAGTTAGTGGATCATACACAAGTGATATTGTCATAAATACAGACATCTAGATATTAGGTGCATTCTGAGGGGAAAAAATAGAACACCAAACATCTAGTAGCTATGCCAAATAAAATGAATAACAGCAAACATCAGAAACACACACACACACAAGCACAAAGACGTGGAACATAAATCTAACTAAACCTCTAAATCCTACTTCCTATTTATAGAAAATACAAAGAACAGAAAAACATATTAGCTAATGCCATTGAGATATAATCAACAAAATCCAAAATATGGGAAACTAGAAGGCAAAGAACCAGATTGCTTTGATAACCAATGGTTATTGATAACAAAACAAAATGGTGCAAAGCCTGAAAGAGGGCCTGCAGTATAAAAGAGAGGATCATATCCTATTATTTATCCAAATAAATATGTGCTGACTTTTTTGCATGGGCATAGTTTTCAACTTACCTGAGTAAATGCCAAAATGCAAGATTGCCTGTTTTTATGGTAAGAGTATGTTTGGTTTTATAAAAAAAACTACCAAACTATCTTCAGACTTGACTGTACCAGTCTCACTGACAATGGATAAAGGTTGCTATTCCTCTAAGTCCTTGCCAGCATTTACTGTTATCAGTGTTTTGGATTTTTGCCATTCTACTAGGTATATAGTTGAGTATCTTTTTTATTTTAGTTTGTCATTCTCTCATGACATCATGACGTATGATGTCAAGAATCTTGTCATAAGCTATTTGCTGTTTATTTTCCTTGGCGAGGTACCTATTCAGGGTTTTTGGTCCCTTTTTTAAATCAGGTTGTTTTCTTGTTGTTTAAATAAACAATTTACACTTGGATAGCAGTCTTTTATTATATGTCTCTTGCAAATATAATCTTTTCAGTTCAACTAAGTCACTTAGCCATTTCCGACTCTTGTCCGACCCTATGAATTGCAACAGGCCAGGCCTCCCTGTCCATCACCAACTCCCGGAGTTTACTCAAACTCATGTCCATTGAGTTGGTGATACCATCTGACCATCTCATCCTCTGTCGTCCCCTTCTCTTCCTGTCTTCAATCTTTCCCAGCATCTGGGTCTTTTCAAATGAGTCAGTTCTTCTCATAGGTGGCCAAAGTATTGGAGTTTCAGCTTCAACATCAATCCTTCCAATGAATATTCAGGACTGATTTCCTTTAGGATGGACTGGTTAGATCTCCTTGCAGTCCAAGGAACTCTCAAGAGTCTTCTCCAAAACTACAGTTCAAAAGCATCAATTCTTCAGCGTTCAGTTTTCTTTATAGTCCAAATCTCACATCCATACATGACTACTGGAAAAACCATAGCCTTGACTAGATGGACCTTTGTTGGCAAAGTAATGCTCTGCTTTTTAATATACTGTCTAGGTTGTTCAAAACCTTTCTTCCAAGGTGTAAGCATTTTTTAATTTCATGGCTGTAGTCACCATCTGCAGTGATTTTGAAGGCCAACAAAATAGTCTGCCACCGTTTCCACTGTTTCCCCATCTATTTGCCATGAAGTATGGGACTGGATGCCATGATCTTAGTTTTATGAATGTTTGAGCTTTAAGCCAACTTTTTCACTCTCCTCTTTTACTTTCATCAAGAGGCTCTTTAGTTTCTCTTTGCTTTCTGCCATAATGGTGGTGTCATCTGCATGTCTGAGGTTATTGATATTTCTCCTGGCAATCTTGATTCCAGCTTGTGCTTCCTCCAGCCCAGCATTTCTCATGATGTACTCTGCATATAAGTTCGATAAGCAGTGTGACAATATACAGCATTGACGTACTCCTTTCCCTATTTGGAACCAGTCTGTTTTTCCATGTCCAGTTCTAACGGTTGCTTCCTGACCTGCATATAGGTTTCTCAAGAGGCAGGTCAGGTGGTCTGAAGAGATTCCCATCTCTTTCAGAATTTTCCACAGTTTACTGTGATCCACACAGTCAAAGGCTTTAGCATAATCAATAAAGCAGAAATAGATGTTTTTCTGGAACTCTCTTACTTTTTTGATGATCCAGCGGATATTGGTCTTTTGATCACTGGTCCTCTGCCTTTTCTAAAGGCAGATTGAACATCTGGAATTTCACGGTTCTTGTATTGCTGAAACCTGGCTTGGATAATTTTGAGCATTACTTTACTAGCATGTGAGATGAGTGCAATCGTGCAGTAGTTTGAGCATCTTTGACATTGCCTTTCTTTGGGATTGGAATGAAAATGGAAGAACTTTTCCAGTCCTGTGGCCACTGCTGAGCTTTCCAAATGTGCTGGCATATTGAGTACAGCACTTTCACAGCATCATCTTTTAGGATTTGAAATAGCTCAACTGGAATTCCATCACCTCCACTACCTTTTTTTTCGTAATGATACTTCCTAAGGCCCACTTGACTTCTTATTCCAGGATGTCTGGCTCTAAATGAGTGATCACACCATTGTGATTATCTGGGTCATGAAGATATGTTTTGTACAGTTCTTCTGTGTATTCTTGCCACCTCTTCTTAATATTTTCTGCTTCTGTTAGGTCCATACCATTTCCGTCCTTTATTGAGCCCATCTTTGCATGAAATGTTCCCTTGGTATCTCTAATTTTATTAAAATGATCTCTAGTCTTTCCCATTAATTGTTTTCCTCCATTTCTTTGCTCTGATCATTGAGGAAAGCTTTCTCATCTCTCCTTGCTATTCTTTGGAAATCTCCATTCAAATCGGTATATCTTTCCCTTTCTCCCTTGCTTTTCACTTATCTTCTTTTCACATCCATGTATAAGGCCTCCTCAGACAGCCATTTTGCTTTTTTTTGCATTTCTTTTTTTGGCGGATGGTCTTGCTCCCTGTCTCTTGTAAAATGTCACAAACCTCCGTCCATAGCTCATCAGGTACTCTGTCTATCAGATCTAGTCCCTTAAATCTATTTCTCACTTCTACTGTATAATCATATGGGATTTGATTTAGGTAATACCTGAATGGTCTAATGGTTTTCCCTACTTTCTTCAATATAAGTCTGAATTTGGCAATAAGATGTTCATAATCTGAGCCACAGTTAGCTCCCGGTCTTGTATCTTTTAGCATGTTACTTATCTTCTCACTTATCTTTCTGAGCAGAAGTTTTTTTAAATTTTAACGAACTCCTGCTTCTCAGTTATTTCATGAACCTCAACTTTGGTATTATGTCTGTTAAGTCATTCCTGTGCTCCAGGTCATCTACTTCTACATTTTCTTGTAGAAGATGTATAGCTTTGTGTTTTACCTTTAGGTCCATTTTGGGTTTATTTTTGTAAAAAATATTGGTTCTTTGTCTAGATTTTTTTTTGCCTGTGTTGTCCAGTTACTTCATTATCATTAGCTGACAAGACCGCCTTTGTTCTGTTGTATTGCCTTTGCTCCTTTGTCAAAGATTAGCTGAGTATATGTTAGGGGGGTGTCTATTTTTGGAACCTGTTTCACTGATCTATTTTTCTAATATCTTTGACAATACCACAGTGTCTTGATTACTGGACCTTTGTAGTATATCTTACAGTCAGTTGATGCCAGCCCTCTGACTTTGTTCTGGTTTATTAAAAAGAGTAATGATACTAAGTATGGAAAAGGTATGGACAGACACAAACACATATACATTGCTGGTGAGACTACAACATGTTGAAACGTTTTCTTAGAGCAATTTCAAGTGAAGGTGTTAAATTTGGTAAACATCTAATAAAGTTCATGTCTTCTAATTCATATTCCCAAGGTACAAAGTTTGGCACATATGACACAATGTTTATTGTAGCTTTATTATGGCAAAACAATTGTAAATAAAGCCAGAGCCTCTAATCGGGGATAATATATCAAAGAGTTACAAATCATGAAAATGAATTTTACCTAAGTGGGTTAATATAGATAAATGTTGGAAAAAATGTTAGATAAAAATATGAAGTCATAATAGAATTATTACATAATAAACATTAATATATTTAAAGAGTCATAAATGATACTACACTAATGAATATACATAGTAATTTTCTACTAAAATTTCTTTTAAAATATTGACATCACGTCTCCCTCAGTATTCTGTTGTGGTGTGGCTGGTCTTTGCCATAGTAATACTGGTCTCTATATATTCTCTCTCTAAACTTTTGTTTTTTTTTTTCATGCTTCTTCATCTTTGTGTCCTCCTTTAAAATGTACACTTTTCCTATAACAAATCCTATGCATTTGAAGAAAAAGATCAAATTCAGTCTCCTGCATGGGACTCTTGTTCATCTAAACTCATTGCCAGTGTAATCACTGAGATCTTAAAATCCATAGTTTATCACTAGAATATACCTGTGTCACAATATTTGTTTCCTGATAGTTTCATAGGATGTTCAAAGAAGAGACTTATGAACATTTATATAGGCAGTGAGCATATTCTCTGAAATTATATAAATATGTAAAATCCAACCTACCAATAGCATCATATTCACCAAGCGGTAACTGTTGCTACTTAATCTGGATTATCTAGTGTATGTGAAGTTCTAAGAACTAAATACTTTACATTTTCAGTAAAATTTCTCTTCCTCTATTTAAATTTTGTGCTATTTGCCAAAGGAAAGATGACATAAAAAAGTCAACTCTTGACTCCTAAGAGTGTTTAGATTTTTGGAGTCTGAAAAAATTCCAGAATTCTAAATTCAGAAAAATTTAAGTTATATCTAAAAAGAAGTAGCTAAGGGCAAGAGAGATACCACATAAGAAGACATAAAATGTTACTTGAATTTTCACCGAAGTTGAAAATGGATTTCAAAATCAATAAAATGGTAAATCTTGTTCATTTGGGCTGTGTAAATTAAGAATAGAGATTAGAAGATGTTACCAGAGGAAATAAATACACAAAGAAAATATTCTCCCCAGATTTCATTTATTGGTTGATAAGAAATACTTCCTTTATGAAGTTTTCTTTGATAAATTCCCAGAGTGCAGAAATACTACCTGTGCCTAAACTTTATTTTACCAGTAGTATTTATTAAATGGCACCTGAAATAACTTTTCACATTTACCTCCTTTATTAAAGGAATTAAAACTTTTGTTCATCTCAGTATCCTATAAAATGTTTAAACATCTTACACAAAATAGGTGTACAAATAAGGACTATTGAATAAATAAATCAAAATAAAAGAGTCAGTGAGTAAATAAAATGTACAGTAGCCTATTCTGTTGAGAAAATCACATAAATACAGGGACTGTAATTTCAGTGAAAAATTGATTTATATTTTTCAAAATATTCTGTTAAAAAGACCTTTAAAAAGATAGATTCAACATTTACTTTCATCCATGAATCTTATTAAAATGCAAATTTTGATTCAGGAAGTTTGAGTGGGGCTTGAGATTATACCTTTCTAATAAGTTCCCCACTGGATCTTACAGCAAGATTTAAGAAACATGTTTCCATATTAGTGGTCTCTGCTATCAGAATTCTGCCACCCACTTTTATTACTCTGACCCCTTGAAATTTAGTAGATCAATCAACCCAGCAATTAAAATTCAGATTTAAATGTCAGGAAAACTTTAGTTAAAGCCTCAGCTCTAAATATGGTGAAAAGTTAATTCCCTGTTACAATATCTGAAATATACATCTAATGAAAATGCCCACCTTTATAATATGTGTGAGGAATAAATAACTTGTATGGAAAATATTTAGACTCACGACTTGTTTATGATTAAAGTAATACTAAAATTAGTTATTAACTTGATAATAGTAGGAACCAGAGTGGTGATAGAGATTTGAGCAGTGGCAGTAGTATTCATTAATTCAATATAGGAAATGCAAAATAAGCATATTTTGCCAAATCTTGGGACGTTTTATTGATCTCATGATGCCTATGAGTATTGTTTAACTTTCTATCCAATGTCTCAGTCCAGCAGATAAAATGTTTTAAAACATTTATTATAAGACTGGCAGCTCTCCCATACTTGCAAATACATTTCAAAATACTCTCTATCTTGATTTTCTCTCCCACCATCACCAAAACAATTAACTTAATAAAAGGCTAAAGAAGGCATTTGCACTTTTATAGCACTTTATTTAAGGAAAGCTTCCAGAAACCAACTCTGGAGACATGTAAAATTTTTAAATATGTTAGAGTTTGTTTCCTTCACAATTTTTTTTGTTAGATTTGAAACAAAAAAGGGGAAAGAATGACCACTTAAAAGTTTCTCAACTCCTTAAGCTGGCCTCTAATCGCTTATCCTCTAACCCTCCTTCAAGTCATTAGTAATTGGAAAATTTGTGGTAGATAAAATATATTATCATTTCCTACTGCCAAAAAATCTAGTTTATGGAGATATTTGAAGTGGGCATATGTGATTCAAAGATCAATCTGTGGTAACCAAAACAAAACTTTAGATTCAATAAAGAAAAATATAACTGTTTTTAAGATAACCCAAATATATGTGTACTTATATGCTTGTTTAACCAACTCTATCAATAAACTGGCTATTACAGTGGCAGGAAAAACTGCTTCATTATTAATGGGCAGGTCATTTGGTTATGGATGAAACTTACACCAATAGAATGCTCTTATTGGCCAAGTAACATTTCTAATCCCTGTTAAATAACCATTTTGCCAAACCATGGTGGCTCAGACAATAAAGAATCTGCTTGCAGTACAAGAAATTCAAGTCCAATCCCTGTATCAGGAAAGATCCCCTGGAGAAGGGAATGGCAACCTACTCCAGTATTCTTGCCTGGAAATTCCACGGACAGAGGAACCTGGCAGCCTACAGTCCACGGAGTCACAAGCAGTAGAACACAACTGAGCAAATAACCAAATCTATAACAGTAGAGTTCAGGTTTTTGTTTTTGGCCAAACATTAAAATTCACTAAAATAGAATTAGATTAGGAAGAGACATAACATGAAGCTCTTCAACCGCTCCTATAATTGATACACATAGCTCTTTAGGTGGTAGCCTCATTTTCTATTGATCAGTTTTTTTTTTTTTTCTTGTTTGGTTGTGTGTGTTTTTTTTTTTTTTTGCTTGATAATAAACTGCAGAAACCCAGTAAGGAAAGAATAGGAAAGATCATAAAAGGTAATACACTTCTAAGTTACCCAGAATGTGGTTTATATTCTTGTGCGATATAAAGACAAATATCATTAACAGGCCCTTACATATTCTAACCTTCAACTTGGCTTTCTAATGTCACACCTTCAAGATAACTGAGTTTCCAAATTTTTCCAAATTCCTAAACTTTCTGTTTAGTAGAGGACTTGTTTAATAACAGAGAGCTAACAAGAAAAATCTCCAAAAACCTCCTTGCCACCTGGTCTCTTTTTATCTACAAAAAAAAAAAAAAAAAGGTAAAATCTCACAAGTACTTGCTTGGCCTTTTTTGACACAGAAAACTAAGGTCGATAATTTAAGCTTCAAAACACACAAAGGCTAAAGTGTAAAGCCTGGAAAATTCCTCGAGATGTTTAACTTGAGTTCAGGATTGAAGTGTATGGCTTCAGCGATCCTTATAAAAATATATATATATATATAGGCAGACTGGTTTAGTGGACCAAGGTATGTGAATTGGAATCAGATACCTGTGAAAGCCAACCTTGAACTTGCCACCTTCTAATCATCTTGTCCTTAGATAAGCGTCGTTTACCAAGTAGGGTGCACCACCTTACACGGATGTCAGGATGAAAATTTATAACATATAAAGCAGAAGTCACAGTGTCACTAAACAGATCCTGACTCTATTACACCATATCCTGGGCTGAGATGGAGAAATGAGAGCAATTGGATTCAACGTATTTTTTTTTTCTTTAAGTGTGTGTATAATATGCTCACTGTAGCACATAAGTAGAATCAACCATGTACACCTTTATACACAAAGCAAAAGTACATATTGCCATTTAGTCTTCTTGTTAAAAATTGAAAATAAATGTCTTTGTAAATGTTAATGTTCTCAATCAAAATGTTCTTTTCTAAAATTGGAATCATTTTGTTTTTCACATTTGTAGCTTTATTTTGTAAATGGATAGCTCTAAGCAATTTACAATGTGGTTACATTAACTTGCTAGAACAAATTCAGAATTCTTAAATGCTGTATATTATTTGGCTTTATATCATGCAACACATGTCATAGATGTATCATCATATGCTATTTGTGAGATGTTAAAGAAGGAAGTAAAGTTTATCTTAGTTGTTTATTCATTTAATCCATCTATTTATCCAACAAACAATAATTATTTAAAACTTTGTATTTCTAGAATCTACAACAAATTGTAGGTATACAATGTGAAAAAATACAGACTAGGTTTTATGAAACTTAGACTTTAGCAGGAAAGACAAAAATTATAAATTAATATATTTAATTATACAAAAATATGTACTTATTAGGGCTTCCCAGGTGCTATGCCATACTAAATCACTTCAGTGGTACCTGACTCTTTGAGGCCCTATGGGCTGTAGCCCACCAGGCTCCTCTGTCCATGGGATTCTCCAGGCAAGAATAACAGAGTTGGTTGCCATATCCTGCTCCAGGGGATCTTCCCGACCCAGGTATCCAAACCCCCATCTCTCTCCTGCTGCCGGCTTTGGCAACAGGGTTCTTTACCACTAGCACCACCTGGGAAGAGTGGAACCTGCCTGCCAATGCAGCAGACTTAAGACATAAGGTTTGATCCCTGGATTGGGAAGATTCCCTGGAGGAGAGCATGGTAACCCACTCCAGTACTCTTGCCTGGAGAATCCCATGGACAGAGTAGCATGGCAGGCTACAGTCCACAGGGTCTCAAAGAGTCAGACATGAGTGAAACAAATTACCACACACATATGTATTTATTAAGTTATAAATACATATATACATGAAAATAATGAATGCCAAAAGTAATTTGAAAAACCACCTATTTTAAATAAGTATGGTTTTATAAGTTTAAATGAGAGAATTGAGGTGTGAGTCCAAGGAAGTGAAATATGAGCTGCAATTTGGTGAAAAGTTAGGGAAATCAAGGACATTCCAGATAATTCATAGCACGTATGAATGCCTGGGGTGGGAAGTTCAGTTCAGTTCAATTACTCAGTCATCTCTGGCTCTTTGTTACCCCATGAACTGTAGCACACCAGGCTTCTCTGTCCATTACCAACTCCCAAAGCTTGCCCAAACTCATGTCCATTGAATCAGTGATGCCGTCCAACCATCTCATCCTCTGTCATCCACTTCTCCTCCTGCCTTCAATCTTTCCTAGCATCAGGGACTTCTCCGGTAAGTCAATTATTTGCGTAAGGTGACCAAATATTGGAACTTCAGCTTCAGCAACAATCCTTGCAATGAATATCCAGGACTACCTTTAGGATTGACTGGTTTGATCTCCTGGCAGTGTAACGGACTCTCAAGAGTCTTCTCCAACACCACAGTTCAAAAACATCAATTCTTCAGTACTCAGCTTTCTTTATGGTCCATCTCTCACACCCATACATGACTACTGGAAAAACCATAGCTTTGACTTGATGTACATTTGTCTGCAAAGTAATGTCTCTGTTTTTTAATATGCTGTCTAGGTTGGCCATAGCTTTTCTTCCAAGAAGCAAGCATCTTTTAATTTCATGGCTGCAGTTACTATTTGCAGTGATTTTGGATCCCCCCAAAATAAATTCTTCATTATTTCCATTGTTTTCCTATCTATTTGCCATGAAGTGATGGGACTGGATGGCATGATCTTCGTTTTTTGGATGTTGAGCTTTAAGCCAGTTTTTTCACTGTCCTTTTTCACTTTCATCAGAAGTCTCTTTAGTTCCTCTTTGCTTTCTCTCATTAGAGTGATGTCATCTGCATATCTGAGGTTATTGATATTTCTCCTGGCTATCTTGATTCCAGCTTGTACTTCATCCAGCCTGGCATTTCTTATGATGTACTCTGCAATAAGTTAAATAACCAGGATGACAAAATACAGCCTTGGTGTACACCTTTCCCAATTTTGAACCAGTCCATTGTTCAACGTCTGGTTCTAACTGTTGCTTCTTGACTTGCTACAGATTTATCAGGAGGCAGGTCAGGTGGTCTGGTATTCCCATCTCTTCAAGAATTTCCACAGTTGGTTGTGGTCCACACAGTCAAAGCCTTTGGCATGGTCAATAAAGCAGAAGTAGATGTTTTTCTGGAATTCTTTTGCTTTTTCTATGATTCAAAGGATGTTAGCAATTTGATCACTGGTTCCTCTGCCTTTTCTAAACCGAGCTTGAACATCTGGAAGTTCTCCATTCACGTACTGTTAAAGACTAGCTTGGAGAATTTTGAGCATTACTTTGCTAATGTGTGAGATGAGTGCAAATGTGTGGTAGTTTGAACATTCTTTGGCATTGCCTTTCTTTGGAATTGGAATGAAAACCGACCTTTTCCAGTCCGACTGCAGCCACTGTTGAGTTTTTAAAATTTGCTGGTATATTGAGTGCAGCACTTTCACAGCATCATCTTTTAGGATATGAAATGGCTCTGGTGGAATTCCATCATCTCCACTAGCTTCGTTAGTAGTGATGCTTCCTAAGGCCCACTTGACTTTGCATTCCAGGATTTTTGGCTCTAGGTGAGTGATCACACCATCATGGTTATCTGGGTCATTAAGGTCTTTTATGTATAGTTCTGTGTATTCTTACCACCTCTTTCTAATATCTTCTACTTCTGTTAGGTCCATACCATTTCTTTTCTTTACTGTGCCCATCTTTACATGAAATGTTCCCTTGGCATCTCTAATTTTCTTGAAGAGATCTCTAGTTTTTCCCATTCTTTTGTTTTCCTCTTTTACTTTGCATTGTTCACTTGCAAGGTTTCTTATCTCTCCTTGCTCTTCTTTGGAACTCTGCATTCAAATGGATATATCTTTCCTTTTCTCCTTTGCCTTTAGCTTCTCTTCTTTCCTCAGCTATTTGTAAATCCTCTTCCGACAACCATTTTGCCTTATTGCATTTCTTTTTCTTGAGGATGGTTTTGATCACTGCCTCCTGTCCAGTGTCACAAACCTCCTCCATAGTTCTTTAGTCACTCTGTCTATCAGATCTAAGACCTTGAATCTATTTGTCACTGCCACTGTATAATCATAAGGGATTGGATTTAGGTCATGCCTGAATGGTGGAGTGGTTTTCCCTACTTTCTTCAATTTAAGTCTGAATTTGGTCCATGTAGTCCAGGGGGCCACTCTAGTACTCTTGCCTGGAGAATCCCATGGACAGAAGAGCATGGAAGGCTACAGTCCACAGGGTCTCAAAGAGTCAGACATGAGTGAAGCGAATTAGCACACACATATGTATTTATTAAGTTATAATATTAAGTTATTTATTAATTAAATAATTATTTAATACAGTTGCAAAATAAAATAATCCAGTTGTAAATGTAGCTACCCCATTTCAGAGTATAACTATGATGAATCTTCTGCACCTTTACACTAATTTGTTGCTATTACATCCTTTAAACTTTAAAACTAGGTGTCAGTATTGAACCTGTGTTTAAGCAGGTTTTCACATGCATACAAACAAGTCACAATGTATGAAGGTGGCCACTGAAGCCACAGAAACCAAAGCATTCTACTTCCTCCCTCGAGAATCTGTATAATAACAAATTTGCACAAAACCTGCTATAGATAATAAGGGGAAATGAAACTGTACAGTGAGATAGAAAAGGAACATATACTTTCTTACTAGTGTGCATTAACTCTTTTTGCGCTTTGTGAAAGATTTACATCAAGAAAAACAATCTAAATTCATTCACTGCTTTCTCCTAGATTTTATGCTTCTCATATTTTCTTATTTTTGAAAACTAGGTTGGTCTAAATAGAATTTCATACAAATGAATAATCAAAGAATATGGGCATTTGTAGTTAAAATCATGTCCAATTCATCTCATGTTCTTAGTATTTTTTTTTTTTTTTTTTGACAAATGTGCACGGAGGTGGCAAATGAGCCACGGTTTCAACAAACGGCAATAGAATAACTATTAATTGTCAGGTTGATCTGAGGATGCATAATTTCATTAGTAAGTGCTATGGAGTCTACAGAGTAGAAAATATTTTGTATAGAGTTTAAAGAAAGAATATTGTGTGGAGTAAGTCTCAAAATTTAGAACAGATAAGAATTGTGTGAAGATCTTTCAAAAACAATGAACTGGGGGCCCATTCCCAGAGATTTGGACTTAGTAAGCTTGAGGTGGGTCCAGGGAATCTACATTTGAGCAAGTTTTTCAAGCAATTAGCTTGAAAGATGACCATATTATCACAGTTTTAAAAGCAGAGTCTTAAAGACTGCTCTTTTACACAAAATCCAACATCTAGCAGTTAGATGAAGTGGAGAATACAGGATGGAGAAGTGATATTATTTGGTTGAATTTACAGATTATTTTTACCTAATACTTTGGCCACCTCATGCGAAGAGTTGACTCATTGGAAAAGACTTTGATGCTGGGAGGGATTGGGGGCAGGAGGAGAAGGGGATGACAGAGGATGAGATGGCTGGATGGCATCACTGACTCAATGGACGTGAGTCTGAGTGAACTCTGGGAGCTGGTGATGGACAGGGAGGCCTGGCGTGCTGCGATTCATGGGGTGGCAAAGAGTTGGACACAACTGAGCGACTGAACTGAATTGAACTGAAGATAAGTGGCAACTCTTTAGAGAAGGTATGGAAAAATAGCTTTTAGAATCTTGTAAATCTAGAATTTTATTAATTAAAGTTATTGTTTAGTCACTAAGTCATGTTTGACTCTTTTGCAACCCCATTTACTGTAGCCCATCAGTCTCCTTTGTCCACGGGATTTCTCAGGCAAGAATACTGGATTGGGTTGCTATTCCCTTCTCCAGGGGATCTTCCCAACCCAGGGATCAAACTCATTTCTCCTGCACTGCAGGCAGATTCTTTACCACTGAGCCACCAGAGAAGCCCTATTAGTTAGAGTAGACATTTGCAAGCATTACCCAAATGATAATTTATAAAACCAAATTTGCCTTTTCATGTAATAAAATTTTTCACATTTTCACCACAACTTCAAATTAATATGGCCAACAAATTTAAAATTTGATCTTAAAATTTAATTTTAAAAAGTATATTCCTATAATTTGTTAACAAATGTATATCAGCAGTGAAAAACAAAGCAATAATTATAGTCAAGTAGCAAAATATTGTCACATTGAAATAATCACTTGAATATTTAAAATGCTGAAAGAAAAGGCTACCATATAATATAATTGGTCCTCATAGTTAAACATTTTCATACTCACAATACCAAGCTGATTACAAATGCCAAAAGAAAGCTGTTCAGAGAAATAAGATATCCTCATCTTGGTTGCAGAAAGAAAAATAAATCAGAAAAAAAAAATCTATCCCTCTAATAATACCAATGCCTTAATTAAGCTTACAATATAGTGTCTTCTAAAATCCATGGTCTGATCTTTACAGAAATTGTGTTCAATGTATATCAGTTTGGAGAGATTTGGTATCGTTAACTTGCTGAGTTTTTCAATCCATGGATTTGGTACATCTCTCCTATTTTTTACCTATCAGGGTTCATTGTACTCAGTACAAAGCACAACACATATCAGCTAGGTAAAATTGCACAGGACATATTTTATCAAATGGAAATCATTGTAACATTAGATAGAATGGTATTTTGTTTATTTTTACTCTAAAAAATGATTATTTAATCTTCTGCTCAAACCAGATATACTAGTAGACAAATGAGTCGACCTGTATTATGTTTATAGGTAAAATGAATAGTCTGCTCAGTTAGTTTTCCAGAATGGGCCAGGATTCTCAAAATGTGTTTTCACATCCTCTTCCTCAATTTGCCTTCATACTATGGACAGGGAGTCTTCTCAGTTTTGCATTAGATTCATCAGTGATAGAATTTACAAGCAGATTTGCCAACATCCATCCCCACCCCATTGCCCTACAACAGCAGAATAAAGTTCTTGGCCACATATATTCTTTTAAAAACTCCACATATATATGGAATTTAGAAAGATGGTAATGATGACCCTATATGCAAGACAGCAAAAGAGACACCAATGTAAAGAACTGACTTTTGGACTCTTTGGGAGAAGAGGAGGGTGGGATGATTTGAGAGAATAACATTGAATCATGTATATTACCATATGTGAAATAGATCACCAGTCCAGGTTCGATGCATGAAACAGGATGCTCAGGGCTGGAGCACTGGGATGACCCTGAGGGATGGGATGGGGAAGGAAGTGGGATGGGGGTGTGGTATGGGGAACCCATGTACACCCATGGCTGGTTCATGTCAATGTATGGCAAAAACCACTACATATTGTAAAGTAATTAGCCTCCAATTAAAGTTAATTAATTAAAAAAACCCTACAGGTGTTTCTGACACAACTTAGGTGCCAAGCACTGATGTGGATACCTAGGTATTAATGTCAGTTATTAAAATAGATGCAGAGGGCTTATGGAAAAGCTATTGTAATCCTATTGATCTCTGCCTTTTCCATTAGCTTGAGTTAGACGTTCATGGAAAATCATGTTTGTGAATGACTGGTGACTTCATCTGGCCATGAGTGGAAACCAGTGGTCTCATGGCCTCATGATTTAGAAAGCAACGGGAGAGGTAAACACTAAGAAGGGAAAACGGGGAATTTTGTTTTGGCAAAAAACTATAAACCTTTCTGTAAGGTTAAGCTCTACACCACATACAGCCAATTAGTGAGAACAACACTGATAGAGCAGTCTTGCAAAAATGTTCATGAGCCTCCCACGCTAAACAAAACAACAACATTCTGAAAATTCATAAGCCAAGTATGTAGACTTAAGGTGCAGTCAAATGCAGTCAATTAATGCTATCATTGTAAATCAAGATTACAGCTTGCCATGTAAATAACAGTTGATAATAAACATAAATAACAGCACAAATGATTCAATTTAACAAACCACACAGGCTGCAATGCATGGTCAGTCTACTGAACTGTTGAAGGGAAAATGAGCCAATTTAGCACTGGCAGAAAGATTGTTGGAATGCTAATTCAGTATTAAACAGACCTCAAAATAGCTGATGGAACTGAAAGCAAACTGCAGGCAAAGAAATTAAAGATAGGTAACAAAAAGAAAAGACTAGAGAAAACAAGTTTTAGAAGTCTGGAATTATTGTCCACTAAAAATGTAGCTCCTCACACAGTTTCTGAGACCAAATGAAGCAGAGAGCATTGGTTATGCACAGCAGTGATGGGTCAGATTGCCTGGGTCCAAAGGTTGCCACCAAAATGGACAAAACAAGTCACTTAACATCTCATATGTAAAAATGAAAAAAACATAAATGGTGCCTAATTCTGGAATTTTCAAAGCAATACTAGTTAGTGAATGTAGCGTGGTATGCAACATGTAGTAAAAACTCAATAGATGTTGTTATTAAAAAGAAAAAAGTTAAGCTCTCATATCTTATCTGCTATAGTTAAAACTGATTATTTATAATGTTATTCAAGCTATGGCTTGTTATCCACATTTTTGCTAAAGAAATCTATATGCAGTTGTTAAAAACAATTTACCTTCTGTATTACTAAGAATCGTGTTTACCTTCTCCACTTGAGCTAAGACAGCGGACAGACCAGAGGAGTTTAGTCACTCAGGACCGTTGTAGCAAAGTGCCACACGCTAGGCAACTGAAAAAATCAGATGTGCTGCCTCACAATTCATGAAGATAGAACTCTGAAATCAAGGAGTGGGTAGGGCCATGGGTTAAACCTTCCTTGCTTCCTCCCCCTACGTTTCCAACCACGCCACAATGGCCTCCTTGGTGCTCCACAAGCAAACCGAGCAGACCTTCCTTCAGGAACCTGAACATTCTGCTCTTTTGGCCAGGAGCATTCCTCCCCTATATCACAACTGTTTACTCTGCATTTCCATCAGAACCCTCCACAAACTTCACTGTCTGGGAGAAAACTTCTCTTGACCAGCCTATATGAAAGGGATTCCAATAAACCTTTCATTTAGTCTGCTTTATTGTTCTATATATCATTAATACATTAAAAATTCAACCATTGCTTAATGTTCTGTTTAGTCCAGTAGAAAAAAAAAATCACTGTAGCAAGTGTTTTTGTCACAGTTTTCTATATGTAGCACCTATAACAGAGCCTGCACCAATCAGTCACTCAAATATCTGTTGAATGAATAGAAAATAAAAATGTTACTATTCACAAGATACTTGGAAAAATATCCCATGTATTGTCAGTAGGCAATGTGTGTAAGTTATTGTTTTACTATTATTGTTGGTAGATACTACTCCTTGAGAATGGATAGTAGATACTACTCCTTGAGAAAATTGATAATAATTATCATTATTGACTTATTGAGGATTTACTATGTTTCAGAAAATGTAATGTTAGCTTTCTATATATCAGTTCATTGAATTTTTTTCAACAATTCTACAAAGCAGGTGTTGTTATTAGAAATATCACCATTTCAAAAATGGGAAAAGAGAGGCATTCCAAAGTAAAATAACTTGTTCTAGTCCAATTATTTTATAGAGCTCAAATTCTAATCCAGGACATTTGCTTTGAGATTCCATCTTCAACAACTAAACTATATGATTATCTTGATACTTCTTACCTGGAAAGATTACAGCAAGAACTTTGGAATATAATTCAAGGAAAACCAAAGGTAATTCATAAAACCTTGATATAAAATAATATAAAATTTATAGGTTAAACTGCTTTAACTAAGAACACCTGTAACTCAATGATGCTGATAAGACAGGAATTTCTTCTGTGATAGTTTGGCCAACTGAATTTCAGAACAGCTCTGTTCCTCAAGCCCATTCAGAACACAAGCTTGATCCACCTAATTGCTCTCCCTTTCTAGAATGTTGTCTTTATCTGTATCTTTGTGTCTAAGTTGGGTTACAGTCACACCTTAATTGTCGCCCATAGAAATGGACATCCAGATCATTCATCTCCTGTTCAATTCAGTTCAGTTTAGTGGCTCAGTTGTGTCCGACTCTTTGCAACCCCATGACTCGTAGCACCCCGGGCCTCCCTGTCCATCACCAACTCCCAGAGTTCACTCAGACTCACGTCCATCGAGTCAGTGATGCCATCCAGCCATCTCATCCTCTGTCGTCCCCTTCTCCTCCTGCCCCCAATCCCTCCCAGCATCAGAGTCTTTTCCAATGAGTCAACTCTTCGCATGAGGTGGCCAAAGTATTGGACCTTCAGCTTTACCATCATTTCTTCCAAACAAATCCCAAGGCTGATCTCCTTCAGAAAGGACTGGTTGGATCTCCTTGCAGTCCAAGGGACTCTCAAGAGTCTTCTCTAACACCACAGTTCAAAAACATCAATTCTTCGGCCCTCAGCTTTCTTCACAGTCCATCTCTCACATCCATACATGACCTTGACTCGATGGACCTTTGTTGGCAAAGTAATGTCTCTGCTTTTCAATATGCTATCTAGGTTGGTCATAACTTTTCTTCCAAGGAGTAAGCGTCTTTTAATTTCATGGCTGCAGTCACCATCTGCAGTGATTTTGGAGCCCCCAAAAATAAAGTCTGACACTGTTTTCACTGTTTCCCCATCTATTTCCCATGAAGTGATGGGACCAGATGCCATGATCTTTGTTTTCTGAATGTTGAGCTTTAAGCCAACTTTTTCACTCTCCACTTTCACCTTCATCAAGAAGGTTTTTAGTTCCTTTTCACTTTCTGCCATAAGGGTGGTATCATCTGCATATCTGAGGTGATTCATATTTCTCCCGGCAATCTTGATTGCAGCTTGTGTTTCTTCCAGCCCAGCGTTTCTCATGATGTACTCTGCATAGAATTTAAATAAGCAGGGTGACAATATATAGCCTTGACGTACTCCTTTTCCTATTTGGAACCAGTCTGTTGTTCCATGTCCGGTTCTAACTGTTGCTTCCTGACCTGCATACAGATTTCTCAAGAGGCAGGTCAGGTGGTCTGGTTGGTATTCCCATCTCTTTCAGAATTTTCCAGTTTCTTGTGATCCACACAGTCAAAGGCTATGGCATAGTCAATAAAGCAGAAATCGATGTTTTTCTGGAACTCTCTTGCTTTTTCCATGATCCAGTGGATGTTGGCAATTTGGTCTCTAGTTCCTCTGCCTTTTCTAAAACCAGCTTGAACATCAGGAAGTTCACGGTTCACATATTGCTGAAGCCTGGCTTGGAGAATTTTGAGCATTACTTTACTAGCATGTGAGATGAGTGCAATTGTGCGGTAGTTTGAGCATGCTTTGGCATTGCCTTTCTTTGGGATTGGAATGAAAACTGACCTTTTCCAGTCCTGTGGCCACTGCTGAGTTTTCCAAATTTGCTGGCATATTGAGTGCAGCACTTTCACAGCATCATCTTTCAGGATTTGAAATAGCTCCACTGGAATTCCATCACCTCTACTAGCTTTGTTTGTAGTGATGCTTTCTGAGGCCCACTTGACTTCACATTCCAGGATGTCTGGCTCTAGATGAGTGATCACACCATTGTGATTATCTGGGTTGTGAAGATCTTTTTTGTACAGCTCTTCTGTGTATTCTTGCCACCTCTTAATATTTTCTGCTTCTGTTAGGTCCATACCATTTCTGTCCTTTATTGAGCCCATCTTTGCATGAAATGTTCCCTTGGTATCTCTAATTTTCTTGAAGAGATCTCTAGTCTTTCGCATTCTGTTGTTTTCCTCTATTTCTTTGCATTGATTGCTGAGGAAGTCATTCTTATCTCTTCTTGCTATTCTTTGGAACTCTGCATTCAGATGCTTATATCTTTCCTTTTCTCCTTTGCTTTTCTCTTCTCTTATTTTCACAGCTATTTGTAAGGCCTCCCCAGATAGCCATTTTGCTCTTTTGCATTTCTTTTCCATGGGGATGGTCTTGATCCCTGTCTCCTGTACTATGTCAGGAACCTCAGTCAATAGTTCATCAGGCACTCTATCTAAGTAAAACATTCTCACCATAGAAAAAGAGAGAAAGAGCTTTGAGGAACAACAAATGTAATGCCAAAAGGATCAAAAAATGCTAATGGAGATAGAATCTGATTAATTATTATGCAAGATTTATGTTTTGAGAAAACTTTGATTAAATGTACAGTTCAGCTCAAGGGTTTTGTTTGTTTATTTTTAGTAGTATGGAAAACCTTTCACAACAGTGCTGTGCTAAAAACTTGAAGAAAAGATGTATTAAAAGGACTACCACTAGTGCAAAGATCCTCAGTCTCAGATTGTTGAAAAGGAAGTGCTCAGGGTTCTAAGAGGTACAGGAAGAAAGTCAGAAGTGTACTAGGTATTATGCAATGGCACAGTTCAAGTTGTTGACAATAAGAAACTTTAGTTAGAAGTCTGGAATAGTTCTTTTCAGTTTAATCTATGCTCAGACACTGTAGTAAATGTTCTTGTTTTTCTTCACTATATGGTCATCAACCTAATCTAATTATTCATGTTGTATAGGAGAATACTATGGTATTAAGTGACTAAGAAGGTTTGTGTCCTAAAAGTAGTCAGAAACTGTTTTTGTTTTTCTTTCCCTTAGTCCAAAACACCTGGGGGTTGCCAAATAAAACACAAGAGTTGCAGTTAACTTTGAATTTCAGAAAGATGGTAGATAAATTTTTTATTATATATATGTCCCAAATTTTACATGGACCAAATTTGTACTAAAAAAGAAAAGAAAATCACTCATTGCTTACTTGAAATTCAAAGTTAATGGGATGTCCTCTACTTCATTATATATATATACTCATTTTCTAAATTTAATAACCCTTCCTCCAAACCCTCTTGTCAGTTTCAGTTTAAGATTAAGGGACTGAGTTTAAGGGCCCTTGTACTCCCCAGTTCACTCCTGTGAGTTTAGAATTTACACCAGGTTTGGGACTCACTTATTAACCCATTCATTTAGCCTAGTCTTTCCCAGATCCTTTATCATTAGCTGGATGATGTTTCCAGTAGAGATACTCTGCTGTTTGGACTTGAATAACTTTCATTTATTTGGAAATGACTCCACTTCAGGCCTAGCTCTGGGGAACACTTAGTATCATCCCAACCCCCACACAACAAAGTTCAGTTGAAACCAGGATGATAAGACTGAAGTATGGTAGCATGGATGTATATATAAACATATATTATAGGTTACATTTCATTTTAGGTAGTACAGTACATTCATAGGAAGTCAGGATAGATCTTTTACAAATGTAATAAAACTTTAAATGCATACTGGTTTTGATTTCATTTGCAAATAGAATCATTAAAAGTAAAGAATATTATTATTTTTGGTAATAAATATCAGTTACAACATTTTACATTTTTTATAATTGGTTTGATGAAAGTAAGTTTCATTTTAAGAGGAAATAAAACCCCAAAGCTGAAGTCTTTATGATATATTGTGCTTTTAAAAGGCATAGTGGTTTTGAATGTTTCATCTCAGGCTTTCAAGCTAGGGTCCAGTTCAGTTCATTTCAGTCGCTCAGTCATCTCCGACTCTTTGCGACCCCATGAATCGCAGCACACCTGGCCTCCCTGTCCATCACCAACTCCCAGAGTTCACTCAGACTCATGTCCATTGAGTCAGTGATGCCATCCAGCCATCTCATCCTCTGTCGTCCTCTTCTCCTCCTGCCCCCAATCCGTCCCAGTATCAGAGTCTTTTCCAATGAGTCAACTCTTCGTATGAGGTGGCCAAAGTACTGGAGTTTTAGCTTCAGCATCATTCCCTCCAAAGAAAACCTAGGGCTGATCTTCTTCAGAATGGACTGGTTGGATCTCCCTGCAGTCCAAGGGACTCTCAAGAGCCTTCTCCAACACCACAGTTCAAAAGCATCAATTCTTCGGTGCTCAGCTTTCTTCACAGTCCATCTCTCACATCCATACACGACCACAGGAAAAACCATAGCCTTGACTAGACGGACCGTTGTTGGCAAAGTAATGTCTCTGCTTTTCAATATGCTATCTAGGTTGGTCATAACTTTCCTTCCAAGGAATAAGCATCTTTTAATTTCATGGCTGCCGTCACCATCTGCAGTGATTTTGGAGCCCAGAAAAATAAAGTCTGACACTGTTTCCACTGTTTCCCCATCTGTTTCCCATGAAGTGATGGGACCGGATGCCATGATCTTTGTTTTCTGAGTGTTGAGCTTTAAGCCAACTTTTTCACTCTCCACTTTCACCTTCATCAAGAGGCTTTTTAGTTCCTCTTCACTTTCTGCCATAAGGGTGGTGTCATCTACATATCTGAGGTTATTGATATTTCTCCCGGAAATCTTGATTCCAGCTTGTGCTTCTTCCAGCCCAGCATTTCTCATGATGTACTCTGCATATAAGTTAAATAAGCAGGGTGACAATATACGGCCTTGACGTACTCCCTTTTCCTATTTGGAACCAGTCTGTTGTTCCATGTCCAGTTCTAACTGTTGCTTCCTGACCTGCATACAGATTTCTCAAGAGGCAGATCAGGTAGTCTGGTATTCCCATCTCTTTCAGAATTTTCCACAGTTTCTTGTGATCCACACAGTCAAAGGCTTTGCCATAGTCAATAAAGCAGAAATAGATGTTTTTCTGGAATTCTCTTGCTTTTTCCATGATCCAGTGGATGTTGGCAGTTTGATCTCTGGTTCCTCTGCCTTTTCTAAAACCTGTTTGAACATCAGGAAGTTCACGGTTTACATATTGCTGAAGCCTGGCTTGGAGAATTTTGAGCATTACTTTACTAGCATGTGAGATGAGTGCAATTGTGCGGTAGTTTGAGCATGCTTTGGCATTGCCTTTCTTTGGGATTGGAATGAAAATTGACCTTTTCCAGTCCTGTGGCCACTGCTGAGTTTTCCAAATCTGCTGGCATATTGAGTGCAGCACTTTCACAGCATCATCTTTCAGGATTTGAAAGCGCTCCACTGCAATTCCATCACCTCCACTAGCTTTGTTCGTAGTGATGCTTTCTAAGGCCCACTTGACTTCACATTCCAGGATGTCTGGCTCTAGATGAGTGATCACACCATCAAGATTATCTGGGTCATGAAGATCTTTTTTGTACAGCTCTTCTGTGTATTCTTGCCACCTCTTCTTAATATTTTCTGCTTCTGTTAGGTCCATACCTTTTCTGTCCTTTATGGAGCCCATCTTTGCATGAAATGTTCCCTTAGTATCTCTAATTTTCTTCAAGAGATCTCTAGATCTCTAGATTCTTTGAATTGGGAACAAGTCATCCTCATCTGCAACAGAGATCTCTAGCTAGGGTCCAGATGTCCCTAATATGGAAAGAGCAGCATTCTGACATACTTTGTTTTTTTTTCACGAAACATTAAGGACAGTCCAAAGATTTAACAGAATTAATGATTAATACTGTCACCCGTCTGTACATAGTCATCCAATGATTGTGTTCTTAAAGCTGTTCTAGTTTCTGTAGCACCTTTCATAGAAGGAAAAGAGCTATGTCAGTCAAGGAGAGTCTATTTCTTTGTGTGAGAGCAAATGGTCCTTAGCTAGAAGACTCTGAATCCTGAAATTCCTCAATTTTTAAAGAAGGTCAATTGTTAAGGACATTCTGAAAGACTCATCATCCATGAAATTAGAAGGAAAGCCGCCTATCCACTGATGTTCTTTGAATTGGGAACAAGTCATCCTCATCTGCAACGGAGAATTCTGGCCCAAAGTCACAGGACCCTTTGTGAGTGACAGACATCAGACTAAGTATAACCCACACTCCATGAGTAAGGTCAAAATAAAACCTTCTCAGAAACACTGACAATTATGAGAAAACTTTCTCTTAAAACTTCTCAGGACTAAGATTCCCAACTGGGGAATATCTGTAGAAACCATATATGGATCAGACACTGTGTGTATATTAAGGAAAGCCAATATCATTATTCCCTTTTTAAAGACCTTCTCAATTTAAATTGAAGGAATTGTTTTTTTAAATTCTTACTAGTTAGAGCAATTGATTTCACACCTACAGCTACCATTTAAAACTTATATAAATTTTAAAGTCTTTGAAAATGAACAAGAGCAACACTAACATATACAGTACTTATAAATATGTATAGTACAACAGTATAATATATAGCATTAATATAATATATAATCATATAATATATATATAACACATATCTGGTTGTATACCAGTTCCTGTTCTAAGTTATTTCAGTGTTATAAGTAAACAGTGAACTGCTTTGGAATTTTGAGGTAATTATTATTATTTAATTACAATAACTAGTTTTCAAAATTTTAAAAAGTACACTTCAGTCTATGTTATTAAATCATCCCACTCAGAGCTTTGCATATTTTGTACAATCATGTTAAAATTCTGTGGTTGTGAAGTTAATTTTGCCATATTACTATCATTAGTATGCATCTAAGTATGCCCAATTTTAATGAAATACTAAATATTCTAATTATTTAGTTTTTCTTAGATCTACCTCTCACATTCTTTTACCAGATACTCTGGACTTTACCAGCTCATAGATGAGCCAGGTGAATTTTTTACTTGGTTGCTCCTGAAACTAGTCTCTGTATATTTCTCATAATCTCATTTTCAATAAGTTCTACAAAATAAAATCATCCTTCTATTCAGTATTATGACTATGTTGATAGTTTTGAATATTTTTATAGCAAGTATATTTTCCACATTGCCAAGTATGACATGTTATGATTAAATTATTACTTGTTAACTCCTGTAAAATTATTTCTACATGTGCAGTATTTTATATGAGTCATTTATCTATGAACTTAAAACAATTTCACTGTTTCATTTAGCCAGAGGCGTATTCTTTCTTTCCCCTCCATTAATCTTCTATTTAAATACTAACTAACTGTATTTCTTCTGTTTTCAGTTTGTATGTTCTAGATTGAGTTTTAGTCTGATGGCTGTTAAAAGAATATTTATGAGAAGTAAAGTCCCTAAAGAAAATAACTTTAGAGAACTTGTCCACTGTTGCAGTAGATTCTGCATAATTTAAGCACAATATTACTTTAAAGCTGCAAAATAATAAATGAGAATCCAGTGGCCATTTGGAAGAAAGAAAGCCATTTCTAGAGATAAGCATAAGCATAATATTATCCTCAAGACTAAAGCAGGTTCATAATCTAAGGTATAGAAAATAGGATTTCAATCTGCATAGTGAAACATTAAAGGATGCATCTATCAATTATTGAAAACTGGATTCCAGTGATCTAAAAAGGAAACAGAATATATCATGTTGTTGGCATTTTAATTGCCTTTGGAAATAAGTTAAAATACCTGCTATGTTTGTAAAGTGTCAAAATTTGCATTTTGAGAATCATGGGCAAAATATTTTTCTAATTCATTCTGTAGCATCTCTATAATTATAGATTTGTTATCAGTCTACTCTCTTTTGGAATGCTGAGATTTTATTCCTGGTTGGTATTGTAGGTACAATTTCTGGATGCTAAAAGATAAAGATAGATAATATTAGTTGAACTTCTATTAAGGTTCATGAAATACCAGAATGGCTTCTCAGTTAGGTTTGTAAAAGTACCAAGATCTTTAGAAAAGTGGCTTTTGTAGAAAATTATTATTGAATACTATGCCAGCTATAACAGGCAGAACATCGTAATATAAGTCGATGAGACAATAAACAAAACAGATTATCATCAAAGCTTGGAAAATTAATAACCTTAGTATCATTTGGACCCCCAACATTGATCATGTTTGACCAACACAAACTTTGCCCCAGAAATGTCATGGTTAATTCTCTCAATATATCATCATAAACTGTAATTCCTGAGTGGAATTAACTGTTCTGAATTATAGACTGACAATAGATTTAATAAGTGTTTAATTTTGCCGTAGATCAAGAAGCATCATTCATGCACACATGGAACTTACAATATAAAAAAATCATCATGATGAATAACTTAAATGGAATTTACCATGTGACTCGTTGATCCCAAGAATAAAACCTTTTAAATCTGGTAACATTAAAAATAGTGATATTATATTTCAATTCTACTTTCTCTAATAACATCCTGAAGCATCATGTCAATAAAAAGGTATAATTTTAGAACTGGAAAAATTCAAACAAAGATATTAAATCATCATGTTAATACAAGCCACTTATAAACTTAGAAAACATTCATATTTCTATATTTTCAACGTTGACTCATTGGAAAAGAGTCTGATGCTAGGAGGGATTGGGGGCAGGAGGAGAAGGGGACGACAGAGGATGAGATGGCTGAATGCCATCACTGACTCGATGGATGTGAGTCTGAGTGAACTCCAGGAGTTGGTGATGGACAGGGAGACCTGGTGTGCTGCGATTCATGGGGTCACAAAGAGTCAGACATGACTGAGCGACTGAAATGAACTGAACTGAACCCAACAGCTAACATAATTTTATTTTTTTTAATTTTTTAAAATTTTCTTTTTATAGTTTATACTTTTCTTAAAATTTAAATGCCTAGGGTAATTTGTGGAAGAAAGTACGAAATTTATCAATGGAAAGTTATTCTTGTTGAATAATAATTTTCTAGAAACTTAGTTGGCCATGGTCCAATAAAATTATTTCACTTCTGAGATATTAGTTTCCAGCATTCTCAAACGTATGTCCAAATTGGTCTCTAAAATCAATGAGGTGTCTTTCAAAGTACTGCCGATCATAAAACTTAAAATTATATTGATTTTTTTCTCAAATATGGGAGTTAAAATGTCTTCTTAATAAAAAACAAATAGATGTGTTGAGATCATAAAATTCTGTGCAAACAATAATCGAATCCAATTAACCTCCATGTTATCATGGTTAAGAACAGTTTTCAAACATCATGTAGTGAAATGATTATACTAAGGCAAGTTTCTGAGAGAAAGAAGAAATGCTTTAACACTGAGAGTTTACCAGAGCTCTGAGAAGGGAAGTGTTGAGTGGGTCAGTAGACATATTTACTGTTATAAAAATCTACATAAATTAGCCTAGACAGAGAAAGCATCTGTGAATTTGTTAAATTTGAAAACTCTGAGAAGAATAATAAATATAGAGTAGGCAGCATGAAAAAAAGTCAGTAGATTTTGGCAGTCTACTGTGCTAAAAGTAGTTGTATGTACAAAAACGGAACCTTATACAGCTGGCTTAAGTAAAAAGAACCAAAATGTAGAGCCAAAACTCTAGTGCATTAAGAGCCCTTATAGAATATTCAATAAAAATTTGTTTCTATTAATATTAAGGAATGTATTTTGGGTATATAGTTAAGAAAAAGAAAATAAAGTGTTTCAGAAAAATAGGTTAAACTAGACAAAATGATTGATGTGAAACTTAAATCAGTTTAATTTTAACCATGCACTGAGCTGTAATTGTTTGATCACTATCCAATATCTATTCATCTAGTTATATTTTAGAAGGAGTATTGCTGCTAAGTCACTTCAGTCGTGTCTGACTCTGTGTGACCCCATAGACAGCAGCCCACCAGGCTCCCCCATCCCTGGGATTCTCCAGGCAAGAACACTGGAGTGGGTTGCCATTTCCTTCTCCAGTGCATGAAAGTGAAAAGTGAAAGTGAAGTCACTCAGTCGAGTCCAACTCTTCACAACCCAATGGATTGCAGCCTCCCAGGCTCCTCCGTCCATGGGATTTTCCAGGCAAGAGTACTGGAGTGGGGTGCCATTGCCTTCTCCAAGCAGATGCTACAGATAACAGAGATAACTATTTTCCTGTTTATCATAGAAAACATACCTCAGGACCATTATAGAAGTAATTATGTTTCTAATATTTGTTTTAAAACTGTACATTTATTAACATTTATTTCAAAGTCATTTATCATTTACTATATTTTGAAAGATGGTTACAAACAGCATTGCAGTGAGTTGCAGTGTTTCACACCCCATCAGGTAGACAAGTAAGTGTTGAGTTATAAACACTTCAGAAGAGAACTATACTGCTTGCATCTGTAACTGTCAGAGACTCACTTTATGCTGCATTGATAATTGAGGGGATGGTTTAATTCCTACTTTGACTCTATTATGAAGATAAGATATTCATTAGGATCCATTTGGACTAAGAAATTCTCTAACATGATTTCTGTTCCACAATGAATTTGAAAGTAAATTTAGTCATTCACTGACACACTCATTCACCAAATCAAAAATATTTAGTGTCTACTGTAGACCAAGATTTTGCCAGGTGCTAGGGATACAGTGGTTACTAGACAACACAGTACCCTGTAATCATTATCTGAGA
Organism: Bos indicus; assembly: GCF_029378745.1. Taxonomy (NCBI): domain Eukaryota; kingdom Metazoa; phylum Chordata; class Mammalia; order Artiodactyla; family Bovidae; genus Bos; species Bos indicus. The sequence goes on along the minus strand of NC_091768.1, from coordinate 54,888,965 downwards.
ATGACTAAAAAAAAAATTATTTCCTATTATTTAGAATGACCAAACATTTGACTATACATAGGAGAAGGAAATGGCAACCCACTCCAGTGTTCTTGCCTGGAGAATCCCAGCGATGGGAAGCCTGGTGGGCTGCCATATATGGGGTCGCACAGAGTTGGACACGACTGGAGCGATGCAGCAGCAGCAGCAGCAGGTCTGTATAGTCAAAGCTATGGTTTTTCTAGTAGTCATGTATGGATGCTACAGTTGGATCATAAAGAAGGCTGAGCGCCATAAAGAACTGATGCTTTTGAAGTGTAGTGTTGGAGAAGACTCTTGAGAGTCCCTTGGACTGCCAGATCAAACCAGTTAATCCTAAAGGAAATCAGTCCTGAATATTCATTGGAAGTACTGATGCTGAAGCTGAAGCTTCAATACTTTGGCTGCCTTAGGTGAAGAACTGACTCACTGGAGAAGACCCTGATGCTGGGAAAGATTGAAGGCAGAGGAGAAGGGGACAACAGAGGATGAGATGGTTGGATGGCATCACCAAGTCAATGGACATGAGTTTGAGCAAGCTCTGGGAGTTGGTGATGAACAGGGAAGCCTGTTGTGCTGCAGTCCACAGGGTCACAAAGAGCTGGACACGACTGAGCAACTGAACTGAACTGAACTGAGAATGACCAAGTTTAATAAATCACTAAAAAACAGACACACAATGAATAACAGATGTCTTTAAGAAAAGAATAAATTATTTATTCCTCCTCTCTTGAGGGTTCATGGTAATTTATAAGCCTAAGAGGTTACAACCCTGTTTGTTCCATTTATTATCTGTACTCTTGCTCTTGATCTTCCATCTTCTGACATTGGTTAACCCTTGTTGATACCATGACCTGAGTTGATCATTTTCTCTAAGGGCCTCCATCCTCATTTCAAGAAGGACTGCCAGCTCCCTCAATATTGTCCCAATGACAGTATTGTCATTTCTAGAGTTTGCAACCCTTGTCTCATAGAACCTTATAATATCTCTATTTGATCTTCTTCTCCTTTCTCTCCCATATTCTCTGTATACCTCATGCACTGTGAGGGATGCTTCCATTGCTACCTTTCTCCCATCCCAGGGAGTTGGACTTCCTCCCTTCCCTGCATTCCTTCATTTCCCTTACCACATATAGTCTATGATACTTTGTTGTTTGTTCAGACTCATTCTTTCTCTATTTGTCAGTGTTGTTTCTGACTTCTAGCATGAAAAAAGAAGTTATTTATCCATCTCAGTAAATCCCATTATTTCAAGTGAAAAAATATCACCATCCATGCCCTACTGAAAGAAAAGAAAAACTGCTCTAGAAAACTATTGAATATTTTTTGAGTATTATTCTTTTTCTATTAAAAAGATCTGTTAGCTGGACATTTGCATTGTGAATATCACCACAAGCTGTAAATACAGTAACTCATTTAACACAATGACATTTTGGCCATTGCATAATAGCTTACTTTTTGTGTATGTGGCCCAAATATTATGTTAGTGTTCATTTTAAGCTCTCTCACGAAACACAGTTGGAAATTTTGATTGTCATCATTCCTTTAGAATTAACATTTCCAAAACCAAAGTTATGTATAAATCTCCAAAACACTCAAGGCTTCCTCTACCTCCTGAACTATTTATAGCATCATCTCTTCCAGTAGGCTCAAAACGTTGAATCCCTTCCCTTCAGCAATGCCATCTGCCAACTCCTAAAATCCTTTGCAGTTTTGATTCTATTGAATACCTATCCAATCATTCATTCTTCTTTATCCTAAATGTAGCTTCTCTAGTAGATTTGTTCATTAACTTTGAGGATATTTTACTCTCAAAACAGACTTTCTCATCTCCATTAAACTTTAATTTTTGCAGCCAAATTAACAAATAATGTTCTTTGATAGATCATTTTGATTCTAAAAAGCCTTCAAACCTCTCTAATATTTGTAAAATAAAGCTCATATTCCATTCTTGCTCTTTATTTCTTCTTGTTCATCTACCCTACTCCTCAGGGTATATATACTCCTCTTCCCTGAACATTATTTATAATTTTCTTATCTGTACCTCCTAATAAAGTGTAACTCTACCTATGGAATATTTTCCCAATCTCTTCTATTGCCTTGCTGCATCTCTAATCTTTATGTCTAAATATTGCCCATTGTTCAAATTACAATAAAAACTTACCGTTTATGGTCCTACAAGCCAGGTCCAAAGTCTGCCTCTATATATCTCATCATCACTCTTTATGCCTGTCTTTCTCAGTCTTTTTTGTTTTGTTTTGCTTTGTTTTTTCCTCACAGCTTGAATCATTTATTATGCAAAGAATATTGTAGAAAATATAATTTTTTTCTCCTATAATTCACTTGAACCTTGAAAGCAATGCCTGTGTTACCTATTTAATGGAAAATAAGTTTTGGAGTCAGAAAAACTAGGCTGTGTGTGGTAAAGGAACTCTGAGCAATTTGGAGGAAGGTCTAAACTAGAACCCAGACCAGAGTCCTACAAGTGTAAGCACTCCCAACCTCAAGATGAGGATGCTGATTTAATTTTCAATAACACAAAAATCAAAGACAATCAGTTGAGAATCGTACGATGTCTAGATGTCTTCCATGAACACAAGGCCAGAAACTGAAGAGGTAGGATTTTCTCATCTTGCGGGCCTTGGGATCTTGCATTGTTCTTGCTTTGTGCCTCATCCTGCCCTTTTCTGTGAGTAATCACCCACATCTTGCTAAAAAAAGGGCTGGTTTGAAGTTTTTTTCTAGGTCATAGACTTTCACCAACCATTCTTACTTTAAGATGGTCATGAGCACCTCTCTGATTTGGTTAAGAAAAGACCATGCATCCAACTGTCTGACTATAGCATTTCTCACTTGGTCATTTCTTTAAAGCCCCCCAAAATTGAACAGAAATAATCTGATACAATCCTTATTATTATTTAAAATGTTGACAGTGACACCCAAGTGCTATAGAAAACATTGTTTGTGGCAGTAGGCTTGAAGGACATGCAAGGAGAACAGGCTGAGTGAAGGGTCCTATGCATGGCCTTTCTTCTTGAGCTGTTACCACATGCGGGACGTACTCAGTCTGGGGGGATGAACCTCATCCACAGTGAGGTTCTACCTTATACTAGAAAGACAAGAGAGAGATTTTCCAAACTCTTAAAACCCTCTGCTGTACCACCCAGAAACTCCAGCATAGATAATTTTTGTGGTAAGAATAAAACTGATTAACTTTTAGGAAATTATGACACCTAGAATTAATATCTTAGAGATAATTCCTAGAATAGTCCCTTAATATAACATTATACATAATTTTCACTGCCATCGTAAAGTCACAACCACACAAATAAATTGTGAACACCAGAAGGCAGGGATCATCAGGACCACCTTAGTGACCATCCACCAGAACGTTTGAATTAAAAGATGTAATTGGTTACAAGTGGAGTTAAGTGTACAGCAACTGTAACTTGTGGGAGTTCCTTCAATAAAGACCATAGAAAAAGACATAATAAATAATTTCAAGAGATATTTATAAATTAGAAGTAAAATGGAATGAATACAAAATGCTAGGGCAAGACTGTCCAGAGGGTATAGAAGGAATCCTGCCTTGTTTTTGTTCAGTCACTCAGTCATGTCCAACTTTCTGTGACCCCATGGGTGCCAGGCATCCCTGTCCTTCACCGTCTCCTGAAGATTGCTCAAACTCATGTCCATTGAGTCGGTGATGCCATCCAACCATCTCATCCTCTGTCATCACCTTCTCCTCCTGCCTTCAATTTTTCCCAGCATCAGGATCTTTTCTAATGAGTCAGCTCATTGCATAAGGTGGCCAAAGTATTGGAGCTTCAGCATCAGTCCTTTCAATGAATATTTAGGATTGCTTTCCTTTAGGATTGACTAGTTTGATCACCTTGCGCTCCAAAGGACCCTAGAGAGTCTTCTCTAACACCACTGTTCAAAAGCATCAATTCTCTGACATTTATCCTTCTTTATGGTCCAACACTCACATCCATACATGACTACTGAAAAAACCATAGCTTTGACTATACAGAATTTTGCCATCAAAGTAATGTCTCTGCTTTTTAATATGCTGTCTAGGTTTGTCATAACTTTTCTTCCAAGGAGTGTCTTTTAATTTAATGGATGCAGTCACCATCTGCAGTGATTTTGGAGCCCAAGAAAATAACATCTGTCATTGTTTCCATTGTTTCCCCATCTATTTGCCATAAAGTGATCTGACTGGATGCCATGATCTTAGTTTTTCAAATGTTGAGTTTTAACTATAGTTGCCTGGAATGCTGCACTTGAATCTACCCAAGTAGGAGCTTTTCTAGCCATTTGTGGTAGTAAAGCAAGAATATTCTAAGCATCTGCTATGGTTGCCTGGAATTAATGTGGAGAAGATTAAATGACTAGATAAATAGAGCTTGGCATAGTGAATATGCAAAAAAAACACAATAGCTATTGGAAATTGAAACTAGATACAGTATCATTAAGACTATAATCTTTACATATAAACTACAGTTGAAATGTAATACTAGATCAATGGGACTTATTTGTCATAACTCTTATTTTTCTAGCATCTCATCCAATCTGCGATGGAAAGGCATAGAACACAATCTGGTAACTTTAATCTAACCTCCTAGGTCCCCAAACTGCTTTCACCAAAGTAACAATAACAACAAAAAGCAGGCCATAAACAGTTACTGTATTTAAGCTAACTATATTGCTGAACTGAGTATGTATCAGATGCTTATTTACTCTTGCTTTACTACCACAAATGGCTATAAAATCTCCTTCTTGGGTAGATTCAAGTGCAGCAGTCCCCTGGTGGGTACTTCAAGTTAAGGTTAACTTCCTGCAACACTGGTCATAACTGTCTTCCTGACATCACTCCAGAAGCCCAAGGTGGACAGAGTAGTGGTACCACAGTTAAAGTTTATCAGGTCATGGATTTGTGAACTCCTGTGGGAAGTTTCAATTACACAAAATGAACCAGGCTTCAGCAATATTTGTAAGCAAATTTTTAAGCTTAAGTATAGAAGTAATTTGGGCTTCCCCCGGTGGCTCAGTCGGTAGAGAATCTGCATGCAGTGTAGAAGACCTGGGTTCGATCCTTGGGTCAAGAAGGTCCCCTGGAGAAGGGAATGGCAACACTCTCCAGTATTCCTGCCTGGAGAATTCCATGGACAGAGGAGCCTGATGGGCTACAGTTCATGGGGTTGCAAAGAATTGGACACGACAGTGAGTAACATTTTCTTCTTTCGTAGAGGTAATTTACTGTTGATACGTAATACATTGTATTTTTAAACATTTTATTTTAGTAATTTCTTAAGGCACAGAATTTAGAAAAAAAATTAAAAAGAAACTAAAACTAAAAACTAGCCCATAATCTACAAACCCAGAAATAATCCATTTAAATAACTGTTTATAAACAGCCTTCAAGTCTTACTGATGTATGCATACTTACTTGAGTATGTACTCATGTATCAATACATGTGCACATTTAAAATATGTTTTAAACATGAATCATACTTTATGTAATGCTTAATAATCTTCTTTTTCCATTGCATGATATCCTTGCCTGGAGAATCCCAGGGATGGCAGAGCCTGGTGGGCTGCCATCTATAGGGCCGCCCAGAGTTGGACACGACCAAAGCGACTTAGCAGCAGCAGCAGCATACATATGGGGTGTGCCCCTGAGTATTCTTGAAAACATGATTTTAATTATGATAATTTTTATAAATAATTTAACCAGTTTTCTAATATTAGTAATTTAGACCCCAATTTGTATCTTGTTTTTACATTAAAGTAGCACTGAAAAGGACATGTATCAAATATATGTCCATGTACATACAGAGTTGTTCTTATTATTAATATTTATGATAAATTCTTAAATAAAAATTGCCAGATCAAAGAATATCAATTTATTTGTATCTGTGTTTGATGATCCTTAGTCCAAGTGCAAATATATTTGTACTCAAATGCTAGGTCTCAGTTTGTTTCAGGAAATGTGTTTTGGGGGCAAAAATGTAGAAATTTTTATTTATTTAAAGTTTTATTTTTACTATTATTTATTGCTGTTAAAGGACCTTATTTTCATAGACCTCTATGGAATTCTGTCCTGTGTTTTGTCTGCAACCTCTCTCACTAAAAGACCTGGGCTGCAATAATTCCATGCTAGTTAATGGCGAGCTCCATCCTGTGGCCACTCCTTAAGCAATTCAATCCTTCACAAGCAGACCCAGCACAGCTCTCACATCTAATTAGTTTTGAAAGCCTATTGATTATTCCCTGCAAAGCTCCCTCACATCTGCTGCCTCATTTCCAGACCTGGTATCTCCATACTAATTCCGTACTTATCAACCCACATCTAAACCACCATAATAATTTCCTAACTCTTTAACTCTCCAACACAGCCTCATAAAATAAATTGCAAAGATGAACACCGAGTGTCTCTCAACATACTGCCCTACAAGATCCCTTCTGTCTAGTTATTCAGGTACACTCAGTAACCCTGAAATCACCTTGAGTTTTTTTTTTTTTTTTTACATCTTCCCGCTACTTCTTCAGGTTAGAATGTACTCCTCTTTCGTGCCTCTGTCCTTTCCCTCCCCTACCCACTTTCAGAAACCTACCTATACCTTCAGCCCCAGATTAGACTTTCTTCCACCTGTCCCCAAGTTAAAAGGGCTCTCTCCACTGCAAATTCCTTCCTTAATAATTACACTTATCATTGTTGGTTTTGCAATTTCCTTGGTCTTTCTCTCTATTTACTTGCTCGTAAAAATGATATAATGACAGCAATGAACCTCTTGGAATTCACTTGGAAACTTAGATGACAGGGTGTGTGCTTAGAAACACTTAGAAGCATGTCTAAATATTGTAAGTGCTCAATAAACGTCTTTGTTATTATTATGAAGTGGATAATAATTATAATGATATTGACTCATATTGTTTATTATATATTCTGATGGCCTATGTCACGTCTCCCCATGTAGAAGATAATTTATTGCAGAATAGGGACTGTGTCATTTTGTTTTGCTTCTAATAGAAGGTCTTACATAGTGAAGTGAAAGTCACTCAGTCGTGTCCGACTCTTTGTGATCCTGTGGACTGCACAGTCTATGAAATTCTCCTGGCCAGAATACTGGAGTAGGTAGCCTTTCCCTTCTCCAGGGGTCTTCCCAACCCAAGGATCAAACCCAGGTTTCCCGCATTGCAGGTGGATTATTTACCATCTGAGCCACCAGGGAAGCCTCAGAGGCTTGTTGATTAAGCCATCCCATCTATGGTAATTTGTTATAGCAACCTGAGCTAAGACAAGGTTTTCTTCTATTTTACATATGTTAATCAAAATTCTTTTATAGTAAGGCTGACAAGTGTTCTTGCAATAAAAATCTACTCAGATTCATTCACACAGGCTGGTATTTTCATTTTTTCCTGAGTTGCTCAGTTTTCTTGAAGTGCTGCAGGTCCTATAAAAGGAATTGTGACACCAGTACCACTATTCAGCCCATTTGTGCTTAAAAGGAATATACCAATCAATAAGTGGTAATTAGGCATTGAAAAAAAAAATCCACCTGTAATGTTGGAGACCTGGGTTCAATCCCTGGTTCGGGAAGATCCCCTGGAGAAGGAAATGGCAATGCACCCCAGTATTCTGGCCTGGAAAATCCCATGGACAGAGGAGTCTGGTGGGCTACAGTCAATGGGGTCACAAACAGATATGACTGAGCGACAAACACTTTTCTGGAAGCTGAAGCATAAGATCATGGTGTCAGATGAGTCAGGCTCTGGTGCGAGTCCTCTTCCTGGTTGCAGAGTGCTGACTTCTTGTATTTTCATATGACAGAAAGAGGGCTAGATAGCTCTCTGGACTCTCTTTTGTTTTTAACTTTTTATTTATATTGGAGTATAGCCAGTTAACAATGTTGTGATAGTTTCAGGTGAACAGCAAAGTGGCTCCGCCACACATATACATGTATCCATTCTCCCCCAAACTCTCCTGCCATCCAGGCTGCCATATGGCATTGAGCTGAGTTTCCTGTGCTATACAGTAGGTGCCTGTTGGTTATCCATTTAAAATATAGCAGTGTGTACATGTCCATCACAAATTAGTTAATTATCTCTGGCCTCTTTTAATAAAAGCACTAGTCTCATTCACGGAGAAGGGAATGGCACCCCACTCCAGTACTCTTGCTTGGAAAATCCCATGGATGGAGGAGCCTGGTGGGCTGCAGTCCATGGGATTTCAAAGAGTTGGACATGACTGAGCAACTTCACTTTCACTTTCACTTTCACTCTTATGTATTGGAGAAGGAAATAGCAACCCACTCCAGTGTTCTTGCCTGGAGAATCCCAGGGACAGAGGAGCCTGGTAGGCTGCCATCTCCAGGGTCGCACAGAGTCGGACACGACTGAAGTGACTTAGCAGTCTCATTTATGACGACTCCACCCTCATGACCTAATCACCTCTGAAAGGCTTCATCTCAAAGCACCATCACAATGAGAATAGGGTTTAAACAGGAATTTTGGAATTTTTGAGAGACACACTGGTGGCTCAGACGGTAAAGAATCTATCTGGAATGCAGAAGACCCAGATTCAGTCGCTGGGTCAGGAAGATCTCCTGGAGAAGGGAATGGCTTCTTGCCTGGAGAATCCCATGAACAGAGGAGCCTGGAGGGCTACAGTCCATGGGGTCACAAAGATTCAAACATGACTAAGCAACTAAGCATGCAGGTAAACATTCAAACAGTTGCAAGGTTTTTCTCCACAGTTAACACTTTATTTCTCAGGTTTTCCTAACACTGAAACAGGGAGTGAAGAGATCATCATCAAAGTTGCCAATGTATAGCATTGGGTTAGGCTTTGATCTTGTATATTCACCTTGAAAACCACACTCATCAGGTGACATAGCATAACTCTATGCCTTTAGGTTTAAATAGCATTGTTTATTGGAGCCTACAGTCCCAGTGACATCCCTAGGACTCTCCCCAAAACCCCATTTGTGGTGACTTTCTTAAATTCACATTTGTTTAGTAGATCCCCAAGGTGTGGATGGTTAACCACAGTTCAACAAAAAGATCAGATCTCAAAGGAAAGTGAAACAGAAGTTTATTACTAAACTGAAATAGAGAAATTTATTACTTACAGGTCCGAAGGAGATACAAAGCACTTCCAGGGACCACAGCGGGAGGACAAGGCAGGGTCCAGGTAGAGAGACCAGGACAGGACCTGGGGCATATGCCTTTGTTAAGGTCCAAGGTGGTGGGGTCTTTGATAAACTTTGATCGAAGATTTTTTCCTAAGGTTTACATGGGAGAAAGGCTCTGTATGGCTGCTGCTACTGCTGCTGCGTCACTTCAGTTGTGTCCGACTCTGTGTGACCCCATAGATGGCAGCCCACCAGGCTCCCCCATCCCTGGGATTCTCCAGGCAAGAGTAATGGAGTGCGTTGCCATTGCCTTCTCCGCTGGATGGCTGAGAAGGTTGCTTTTCACAGGTTATTGGGGAAGTCATATCAGGAATTTACTTGTGACTCTGCAGGCTGTGATCTAAGGCATGAGTTCTAAACAGGGGACTAGTGACAGTTCAAAGACCCTGCAGGCTGCCTAGACACATAATGTGTGTGTTAAGGCAGCAATATCATGGAGTCCCTTAGCTAAACTCTCAGCATCCTGGTAAACAGCCATAATAAATCAGCCACTTTGAACTTACCTTCAAACATTCTGGGTCTCAGTTCCCTGACACAGGCTCTATTCTATTCTATTCCTTAAACACTCTTGTCTTTTTTTTTTTATTTCCCCCAAGTCCATTTCCATTAGTTCATCTGCTTGGAATACACATTTCACACATGTTCCTTCGATTATTTATCACCCTACAGTTCTTAGCTTAACTGTTACGTCCTTAGCAGGGTGTTTTCAGACACCCATTCTATTTTTTTTTTTTTTTTTAAATAACGATTTTATTGAGATAATTATATAATTCACATACAGTTCATCCATTTAAAGTGTACAATTCATTGGTGTTTAGTCCGTTCACAGAGTTTTGCAACCATCACCACAGTCAATTTTGGAACATCATAGCCTCCTTAAAAGAAACCTCATTCCCATTAGCAACCATTCCCATCCTCCCATCTATCCTCCCATCTATCCCAGCCCTAGGCAACCAGTAGTGTACTTTTGGTCTCTATAGATTTGCCTACCCATTCTAAAATAGCCTTCACCCTCCCTCTACTGCATATTTTGTTTTGTACTTACTTATCTTCTGCTTTACTTGGTTTTGTTTTTTTGTCTCAAAAGAACAGGGGCTTTATCCACTATGTATCAATACCTAGGAAAATACTTGACATATAAAAGGCACTCAAATTATTTTGAAAGACATACATAATCAAAGATAAATTATACCTATATATTATTTAATGATAAAATATGAGAGTATTAAAATAATAACAAAAATATTTTCTATTTTTAAATAATTAAAATGTTGACCAAAGTAAATTCTTTTTATGGAGGCAGTAAAACTCCAGTACTTTGGCCACCTCATGCGAAGAGTTGACTCATTGGAAAAGACTCTGATGATGGGAGGGATTGGGGGCAGGAGGAGAAGGGGATGACAGAGGATGAGATGGCTGGATGGCATCACTGACTTGATGGACATGAGTCTGAGTGAACTCCCGGAGTTGGTGATGGACAGGGAGGCCTGGTGTGCTGCAATTCATGGGGTTGCAAAGAATTGGACACAACTGAGCGACTGAACTGAACTGAACTGAACTGAACACAATTATTAAAAAAAGTCCCCTAAGTTTTTACTGATATCCTTACCAGTGGAAAAATGGTTCTACTGAAATAATGTTAAAATAGTCTCCACTTTAAAATAACTAAGAATTGAGTGTGGTAAATGCTTATTAAAGAGATACTATACAAGACTTGTCATTCAGATTTTTTGCAAGCACTACTTATTAGCATATTAGCATGTTTGGGATCATAAGCAGAGAAAGTATGTTGTTACCTACTTCTATTGGGTCTGTGCTGCATTTCTTTTTAACTCTAATGGTGCTTCTCATTTTCTGATGATTTTTCTCTTTGTTAAATACTTGTATTAAAGGATATTTTCATAATTCCAGCCAACCTGTTAGTCCAGGAATAAGCAGATAGTGAAATAGAGGGTGTCCCAAAAGTCTTGGTGCAGTTTTAGGCTTTAATACAGTGTACTTGGACACTCTGGGACACTGCCGCAGAAGTATAAATGCTATAGACACAGGACATCGCTTGGGAGTTTGCTTGAATTTTTTCTGGACTCATTTAATTTTGTGGATCTTGGATGCTGGGCTTTTGGTTTTAATTTTTTGTTTCAGCCCCTCTTGAAGATGGCAAACAATGGGCTGAAACAAAAAATTGAAGTTGATGTTTAAGATTTACAGAACTTGATGAGTTCGGAGGAAATTCAAGTAGACTCTTGGGTGATGTTTTATAAGTTTGTAGCATTTATACTTCTACAAGTGTCAGAGCTTCAAATTGCTCAGAGACTTCAGGAGGATATCTTGTATCTTTATAGACCTGGCTGCCTCTTTTTAAAATAGTCCTTTGCCTGGCTGGGCTGTTTATCTGCTTGAGCACCGAAGTTTCTTTTTTCTAGATTTGGTAAAGGAATTATGAACAATAGCATTAACTCTCCTGTAATAAATTGAAAGGAATTGGACCCTAATAGTACTCTTGCCTGGAAAATCCCATAGACAGAGGAGCCTGGTGGGCTGCAGTCCATGGGGTCGATAAGAGTTGGGCACGACTGAGTGACTTCACTTTCACTTTTCACTTTCATGCATTGGAGAAGGAAATGGCAACCCACTCCAGTGTTCTTGCCTGGAGAATCCCAAGGACGGGGGAGCCTGGTGGGCTGCCGTCTATGGGGTCGCACTGAGTCGGACATGACTGAAGCGACTTAGCAGCATACAAGACTCAAAGAATGCCTCTTAAATTTTTACTGACATTCTTTCCAAGTGTTACATAGAAATTGATGCCAAAATGTGTAGTGTTTTACATTTCCAATAGGTTTTTTTCCCTTTGTTTTATATATGCACCTGTTTTCAATTCCTACATGTGTAATTCCCCCCACCTAGGAAAAAAAAAAAAAAACAAACTGTGAAGAACTGGTATCTGCAAAAGTCTGGTGTTTTCAGAATTTCATTTTTTCAAATGCAATGGGTCTTATCTGTTCTAAAGAACAGATATAAAAAGATAAAAAAGAAGAGCTTGTAAAATGCTTAATATTGGATCATATTCTCTTTTTTCCTAATATAAAGGAAAGACAAGATTGTTATTTAATTTTTGTTTCTCTACTTGTTGGTGATTCAGTGGTAAAGAATCTGCCTGCAGTGCGGGAGATGCGGTTTTGATCTCTGAGTCAGGAAGATCCCCTGGAGAAGGAAATGGCTACCCACTCCAGTATCCTTGCCTGGGGAATTCCATGGACAGAGGAACCTGGTGGGCTATAGTCCATGGGGTTGCAAAACAGTCAGACATGACTGAGTGACTAAATAACAATAACTCTGTATATGTCCTTGCACATTTTATTAAAATTTTGTTAGATGGCTTCATCACATTAACTCACCTACCACTAATGTCTTCCAGTACTCTTCCATCAACTTGCCCCAGCATTTCAAAATTTGCCTCCCTCTTATTTAAGCAGACTTGAGTTCAGTCTTCCTATTTCAGCCGTTAGTCCTCAGTATGCACTATTTATATTTAGATACTCAATATCACAGTCTTCACAGTCCCTGTGATTGAGGAATTAGTTGTTCTTGTCCTGTTTCTAGGACATAAACATATTTGTAGTAGCTACGACCCCCAGTACCCAATACTTTGCATGTATCTTTATAAAGCCATTTCCCTTGAGGTTGGCTATACCCCTGGGTACTGCCAGGGAGCAGAACTCAGTGCCTCTTGTGTTATGACGCATGAGCTTTTGTCCCCTTCCTAGGCTCTAGGAATATGCCTCTATCTTTGTTTCTTCAAACATGTTCATCTACTCTCCTTCCACTCTGTGATACCAACATTTTCTGTTTTTAGGGCAAGAGCTGATAAAAATCAGATTATACTTCTTGAAAAGTGAGTCCCATCTGACTCTTTGTGACCCCATGAACTATACAGCCCATGGAATTCTCCAGACAAGAATACTGGGGTGGGTAGCCTTTTCCTTCTTCAGGAGATCTTCCCAACCCAGGATTGAACTCAGGTCTCTCGCATTGCAGGCAGGTTCTTTACTAGCTGAGCCACAAGGGAAGCCCAAGAATACTGGAGTGGGTAGCCTATCCCTCCTCCAGCTGATCTTTCCGACCCACCCAGGAATCCAACTGGGGTCTCCTGCATTGCAGGAGGATTCTTTACCAACTGAGCTATCAAGGGAGCCCAGTTTTATACTGCTTAAAAGTTAATGCAATTATTTGTTATAAATTATTTGAAATGACCAGATATTAAAGTTTCAGTACAGATTATTCTTATGAATTATATTTTTCTTAAAGTAAATTAGACTTTCCAAAATAAAAATTAATATTTGATTAACTTAATTGTCCTGTCACAAATGTTTACATAAAAACCTATTTCATAGCATTTACAGATGTTATATTTTCATAAAAATATTAAAAATGTACACATTCACGTATACAATGAGTATATATAAACACATGTATATCTTAAATCAATATGCATTAAATTCCTTATGTATATATTTCCCATTTAAGAGTATAGTTACAATTAACTTTCACAGATTCTTTGGACATTTGCTTCAAGTACCTAGGTAGACAATCCTTCCAAGTGTTGCTATTTAAAAAAATCTGCAGTATCTGTAGTAGATTTCTAGTGCCAAGTGTGGGGGAAAAGTTATGCAGGTCTTATCTCTCCCTGAATACTGGATTAATAAGGTTTGCTTCTCTCTGTTCTTATTGTGCATTCTGCTTTCATGACTCGTGATGGGATAACTCAGAAAAATATTTTTATTAGAGTGCACAGCAGTCTATCAATTTTAAATTGTGCTCCACGAATGTACATTGTAGAAGATCCTCTCTTACAACTAAACCAAATTAAACAAATAATGTGTGTGAGAATACCTAGGATAGAGCCTCTTTTACATAGACCCTTTCAGTCCACGTTGACTTAATTTAGGAAATATAAGGAGAGGAGATTATAGCAAGGATGGTCTTATATCTTAAGCATTTTTCTACTGTAAGATGAGTTCTATACACTAAGAGATTGAAATTCAGAGGGCCTGATGGCTGTTCAAGTTCATACACTTGGGGTGAGAATCGGAGGCTGTGATACATCCAGCCGGGCAGGCTTTTCACGTGTCACACTACTTCCCTAGACACTGGTCTCGTAGCAGGATCATACCACAGGAATTTGTAGATCCTGATTTGCTGTGAAATAGATCCAGAAAACTTTTTGGCCCTAAAATATAACAGAAAGATTGAATAAGCAATCCAAAACATTTCCCAAGTTAAAATCCTATAGAGACAAATGTGTGTTCTCTCACTCTTTCTCCCAGTGAAAACAGACAGGTGGTATCTATAGACTAGACAGCCAGGAATTTGGCTTATTTCTGACTTGTGAGCTCTCATTGCCAATCCCCACTCTGACAGTAGCTCATTAAAGATGTCGGGCAAGCTATTGTTCTCTGTAGGAGAATGTTCTCATTATACAAAGAGAATCCTGAATGCAAACCTGGCTAAGAGCCTCAGGGCAGCTGCAACCATTGGCACTTATTACTTCTTTGTTCAGGAAGCATTCCCCTCAGACACAACACTCTCCTTCTGTGATTCTGTGGCTCTGTATCATTCTCATTTGGATTATCCTCATCTGACCCTAACCTCTGACACTTCTGAAGAAATCTGGTCACTTCTCTGAATGCCTGCCAGACCTTCCACTCTAAGGATTTCCAAAAGCCCTACACACAGCGTTCTCTTTTCTCTCAATCCTGAAGATCTCTTTGCTGAGGCCAATCCATCATATCCATTCAGGTCATTCCAGGTCTGTGCGTTTAGTATTTCAAGTATCTTTTTATATGTGTTATGGACTGAATTATGTCTCCCTCCAAATTCATAAGTGCAAGTCCCAGCATCCAGTGCCTCAGGATGTGAATTTGGGAATAAGAATGTTACAGATACACTTAGTTAAAGTGGGGTCATACCAAAGTCTTAGGATTCAATACGACTGTTTTTCCTTTAAAAAGAGAAATTTGGACATAGACAAAGGAGAATGCTGTGTGAAGGTGAAGACAGAAATTAGAATGATAATTGTATAAGTCAAGAAAGGCCGTAGATTGCCAGGATACCACTTGGAGGCAGGCAATAGGCATGGACAGGTTGTTTCTCACATCCCTTAGATGGAACCCATCCTACCCACATCTGAACCTGAAGAGTACAGACAAAGGGTTGGTCAACTCAGGTTCTGAGTGGCTGCTGCTTGAGAACCCTGGATACCCTGAATGATAATAGAACCATCTTGAATGTCCTAGAAGGTGAACTATGCCCATTTGATCTAGAACTCATATATTCAGTGTTCCTACCTCTTCATAGGAGAGTATATCGCATATTTTTGAAATATTTCTTCCCCTGGTTTAGTACCCTGGTAAATAGGTATCATTTTACAAGAGACTCTCTGAGTTTCTTGGAGGCATATGCACATTTCAGTAAGTTTCCTTGTGTGCATACTCAGTCGTGCCCACCTCTTTGTGACACCATGGACTGTAACACACCAGGCTCCTCTGTTGATGGGATCATCCAGGCAAGAATACTGAAGTGTGTTGTTATTTCTTCCTTCAAGAGATCTTCCTAACCCAGGGATCAAGTTCTCATCTTCTGTCTCCTGCATTGCAAGTTTATACTACTGAGTTACCTGGGAAGCCATAAGTTTCCTGGCTGTTACTGTTCGGTAACTAAGTGGTGTCTGACTTTTTGTGACACCATGCACTGCAGCATGCCAGGCTACCCTGTCCTTCACTAGCTCCCAGAGTTTGCTCAAATTAATGTCCATTGAATCAGTGAAGCTATCTAATCATCTCATCTTCTACCACCCTCTTCTCCTTTGCCTTCATTATTTCCCAGCATCTGTTTTGTTTGTTTGTTTTTCCCCAATGAGTCACCACTTTGCTTCAGGTGGCCAAAGTATTGGAGCTTCAGTTTCAGCATCAGTCCTTCCAATGAATATTCAGGACTGATTTCCTTTAGGATGGACTGGTTGGATTTCCTTGCAGTCCAAGGAATTCTCAAGAGTCTTCTCTAACACCACAATTCAAAAGCATCAATTCTTTGGTGCTCAGCCTTTTTTATGGTCAAAACTCACATCTGTATATGAAAGAACATAGCTTTGACTGTGCAGACAGTCAAACGTCAGCAATGTGGTATCTATGTTTTTTAATATACTGTCTAGGTTTGTCATAGGTTTCTTTCCAAGGAACAAGTGTCTTTTAATTTCATGGTGGCAGTCACCATTCACAGTGATTTTGGAACCCAAGCAAATAAAATCTGTCACAGCTTCTACTTTTTCCCCTTCTATTTGCCAAAAAGTGATGGGACCAGATACCATGATCTTAGTTTTTTGAATGTTAAGTTTTAAGCCAGCTTTTTTCATTCTTCCTTTTCACTGTCATTAAATCTCTTTAGTTCCTCTTCTCTTTCTGCATCAGAGTGGTATCATCTGCATATTTGACATTGTCGACAGGGCAATCTTGATTCCAGCTTGTGATTCAGTCAGCCCAGAATTTCACATGATGTACTCTGTATATAAGTTAAATAAACAGGGTCACAATATACAGCCCTGTTATACTCCTTTCCCAATTTCGAACTAGTCAGCTGTGCCATGTCCAGTTCTAACTGTTGTTTCTTGACCCACATACAGATTTCTTAGGAGGCAGGTTAGGTGGTCTGATAACTCCCTTCTCTTTAAGAATTTTCCAGAGTTTGTTGTGATCCACACAGTTAAAGGCTTTAGCGTAGTTAATAAAGCAGAAGTAGATGTTTTTTATGGAATTCCCTTGCTTTCTCTAAAATTCAATGAATGTTGGCAATTTGATCTCCAGTTCTTCTGCCTTTTCTAAACCCAGCTTGTACATTTGGAAGTTCTCAACTTACAAGCCTAGCTTGAAAGATTTTGAGCATAAGCCTACTAGCATGGGAAATGAGTGCAATTGTCCAGTAACTTAAATATTCTTGGCATTGCCTTTCTTTGGGAATGGAATGAAAACTGACTCTTTCCAGTCAGTCCTGTGGCCACTTCTGAGTTTTCCAAATTTGCTGGCATATTGAGTGTAGCACCTTAACATCTTCTTTTAGGATTTTAAATAGCTCAGCTGGAATTGCATCACCTCCACTTGCTTTGTTTTTAGTAATGCTTCCCAAGGCCCACTTGGACACTCCAGGATGTCTGGCTCTAGTTGAGTGACCACACCATCATGATTATCCAAGTCATTAATATCTTTATTATACAGTTCTTTTTATTCTTACCACCTCTTCTTAATCTCTTCTGCCTCTGTTAGGTCCTTACTGTTTCTGTCCTTTATCATGTCCATCCTTACATGAACATCCTTACATGTTCCCTTGGTATCCCCAATTTTCTTGAAGAGATCTCTAGTCTTTCCCATTCTATTGTTTACCTCTACTTCTTTTCATTGTTCATTGAGGAAGGCCTTCTTATCTCTTCTTGATATTCTCAGGTATTCTGCATTCATATGGGTATATATTTCCCTTTCTCCCTTGCTTTTCACTTCTCTTCTTTCCTTAGACATTTGTAAAGGCCCCTCAGATAACCATTTGCCTTCTTGTATTTCTTTTTCTTTGGGATGATTTTGGTCACTGCCTCCTATACAATGTTACAAATCACTGTCCATAGTTATTCAGGCTCTCTCTCTACCAGATCTATACCCTTGTGTGATTATACAGTCACCTCCACTGTAGAATCACAAGGGATTTGATTTAGGTTATACCTGAGTGGTCTAGTGGCTTTCCCTACTTTCTTCACCTGAATTTTGCAGTAAAGAGCTGATGATCTGAGCCACAGTCAGCTCCAGGTCTTGTTTTTACTGACTGTATAGAGCTTCTCCATCCTCCACTGTAAAGAATATAACCAATCTGATTTCATTATTAACCATTTGGTGTTTTCCATGTTTAGAGTAATCTCTTGTGTTTGAGAAAAGGGTGTTTGCTGTGACCAATGTATTCTCTCCACAAAATGCTGTTAGCCTTTGCCCAGCTTCATCTAGTATTCCAAGGCCAAACTTGCCTCTTACTCCAGGTGTCTCTTGACTTCCTTACTTTTGCTTTCCAATCCCCTATGATGAAAAGAATGTCTTTTTCTGTGTTAGTTCTAGAAGGTGTTGTAACTCTTTATAGAACCAGTGAGTTCAGCTTCTTTGGCATCAGTGGTTGTGGCATAGGCTTGGATTACTGAGATGTTGAATGGTCTGTCTTGGAAACAAACATATTATTCTGTCATTTTTCAGATTGCTCCCAAGTACTGCATTCTGGACTCTCTTCTTGCCTGTGAGAGCTACTCTACTTCTTCTAAGGGAGAAGTAGTAGATATAATGGTCATTTGACTTAAATTTTCCCCTCCTGTCCATTTTAGTTCACTGATTCTTAAGATGATGCTTACTCTTGCCATTTCCCACTTGGCCACATCCAATTCACCTTGATTCATGGACCTAACAGTCTATGCAATAGTGTTCTTTGCACCATTGGACTTTCACCACTAGACACATCATCTCTTGTGCTGTTGGGAAAGGGTGTTTGCTAGGACTCAGCAGAAAAATTGAACATTGTTTTTGCTTTGGCTCAGCTGCTTCATGCTTTCTGGAGCTATTTGTATTTGCCTTCCTCTCTTCCCCAATAGCACACTGGACATCTTCTGACCTGGGGGCTCATCTTGCAGTATCATATCTTTTTGCCTTTTCATACTCTCCATGGGGTTCTAGCAGTGAGAATCCTGGAGTGGTTTGCCACTCCCTCCTCTGGGGGACCACATTTTGTCACAACTCTCCACTATGACCATTATCTCAAGTGGCCCTGTACATCATGGCTCTTGGCTTCATGGAGTTATGCAAACCCCTTCACCATGACGAGGCTGTGATCTATGAAGGGGTAAGTTTCCTTACCCCTTAATTAATGACCACATAAATTAATGAAGAAAATTCATTTCAGGAGCAGGCAATAAATGTGAAGTTGAGTGATATATGGCAATGGATAGCCCCCAAAAGTAAGAACATCAGTGAAGAGTAACATAGAAATAGTGAAGAATAGATAGGTCCAGAGATCAAGTGCCTCAAAAGAAAACAAAAAGCTACCGTTACATCTCATTCAAACTTTGATGTCCCTGATTTCTCCCACATCTGAAAGGTGATAGGATCACTGGTTGAATTTTCTGTTTGACTTCCATACTATGGAATGTCTAAGACCATATTAAATCGCCAGTGGTAAACTCAAAATCTAAAGCATATCCTGACTTTATTTTTGAGAGCTGAATCAAAACTTTATGTCCTTGAAACATTAGAATTCTTTTCCTTTGGCAATACTTTTCTATGCTATAGTCATGTCTGACAATAAATTCAGAGTCATTCTCTGTTACAGAAGTTAATTATTTTTGGCATACATTCTAAAATCAAGTGCAAATGGTGCTCCTCATTTCCAATTCGGTAAGTTAAGAGTCTTTCTGCTAATTGGATAGGTGAGTATTTAAACTAATATAGGTAATGAAGCTTAAAATATTCACCTCAGAATCCAAAGAAAAATTATATTTGTGTCTCTTCAGTATTCAAGGGTCTGATGATATTAAGTCTCTACCGCATACTGAGTATGCTATAATGACAGAAATTAGAATAGTTTAAAATATATCACTGTGAATCAACTGAGAAAAATTAAGATTTAGGCAAATCTAACCAGAATATGTATTTTATATCCAATGACCTGCATCTAATAGCTTAAAGAATAACAAAATCTACTGAAACCATTTTTATAGAACATTAGAAGTTTAAATAAAGGAAAACAAAAATGCTAGCTATAATAATATTCAAAGTTAAAGGAATGACTAGTCTATATTATAATCAAGCAGAAGACATAGAAATATATCTTAAATAACAGAGATAAAACCACCCATAATATTGTAATTTAAATGAAAATTAAAGTTTTTCAGGATGATATCTGAGGTATTGTTATTGAGGCAATAATTGAATCTGTTTCTAGGGCACTACCTACTTTTTAAGATATATAGTAAATAATTCTGCATGTTTTCACATTTCACTATTGTGCAAGAAGCCAATATTTATAAACATTTGCAGATAAGCCAATTTTGTCATATGAAAATTACTATTTGATCATTTTTATCAGGAGGAAGATTTGTTCTATATGAAATTAATTCAGCAGGTTATTGCATGATAAAAACAACTAATATTTTTGAGGATATACAGTATGCCAAGCTTATTTCCAAGCTCCTTACAAGTATTCATATATTTAATTTTTATGACACACTTATGAAATAGATAGCATGCTTTTTATATGATGCAGGCTGAGGACTCTGGCTTGGAGGATGATTCAATTATCATTACTCTATAGCTGCAAAGGCTTTTCTGCCCAGTCTTAATTAATACATGATGCTTTGGTCCCTTTCACTTACAAGCACAAACTTGACTAAGACGTTTGGATGTCTGGTACAAAATGTACTCAATGCAAATTTGATTAAAACATTTTAATTTCCTTTTCATTAGTTTGAGCCTACTTTCACCTGAATGCTTAAGAAAGGGCAAGCCTGACTTCTAGTTGTCTTTTTTTTTAAACCAGTTTCTGACTAAGACCAAGGGTGGATGTGAAAGGCAAGCTTACAAGTGAATGAGGCAAGATGAGTAGAAGTTAAAAGTAGGGAAGACCTTACTTGAATTTGTTGCATGATAAGCTGACTACACTCGTGTGTGTGTCTGATGATTCTTTCTCTTGTGGGATCTTTAGAGAGTCATTTGCTGGGAATATTATCTTACAGATCTTTTGACCTGGGACTATGAATCCTTTTGAGGTCATGACTTTGAACTCTTCCTTTAACCACTAGGGATCTGGTGTTCACCTTCAGCTTCTTGCTGTTGTCACTCCTCCACTCGGTGGTGCTATTAAGTAGAAGCTGATAGGAACCATGCTTGTCCTTTCCCCCACACACCCTACTACACAGCAAAGACTTTATGTTCATATAGCCCTTATCTTGCAAAAGGCTGAGTCTAGGATTACAAACCTCAGTCAATACACTGGCTGTCTCAAATTGATCCCCAAAGACCTGCTGTCTCCACTTTCATAGTAGTAAGTTGTGTGTGTGTTAAACTGCTTCAGTCATGTCCAACTCTTTATGACCCTGTGGACTGTAGCCCACCAGGCTCCCCTGTCCATAAGGATTCTCCAGGCAAGAATACTGGAGTAAGTTAGTCCGTCATTTATTCTCCAGATCTCTTTGGAAGTCAGGTACTTGGCTTCTGTGTTTCAAAACTTCAGGAAGCATATTTCAGAAATCTGAGTGGTCCCATTGCACTGTCAACCTGAGTAAAAGCGTATAGAGCCCCTTCTCCTTAGAAAGTCGTATCTCAGACAGCTGTCTCCAAAAATACTTCCCAAATTCTCTTTACTCATTGCTCATATCTATTTTTGTAACTAAGACTTTGTATAAATGCCTTACAAATAACGACACCCATTTTTTTCATTTCCTTTGTTAAGTCTATATGTGAAGACTTTCCCACATGTACTTGGCTGTCAGTCATTATATTTGTATTTTAGCCAATATTGAGGTAGAAAGTTGTCTAGCCTTCTGTTGATATTTATATATCAATATGTTACTAAATTATAGTTTATTACATGTTCCACATGTACAGATGATTGCATATATACTATAGTGCTTTCTCAGAATAATGTTTTCTTACTAACAATGACATGAGAAATAGGGTAAGAATCATTCTTAAATGAGTGCGGTGTAGATTGGTTCCTATCTTGCCTCTATTGCTTTCTTAGTGAACCAGTGCAGCATAACAACTTAGGTGAGAATCTTGTTTGTTAGATGGATGTTCCTGCTAGAAAAGCTATCCTAGTTTTTTGTTGAAGGTACATTTTGTATATTTCCGTATTTGCATTGTCGGGTTTTGAGAGCTTTGTTCAAGGGATTTCACATCATCATTACCACATAAAAAATAATGTGGTTCTATTTCTTTTTCTTAGCTCATACATAGTAATTAATTATTTAATAATAATTTTTGTATTTAAAATGAAATGTTTCAAGAATTTATTTTAGTTTATATTGAGTTATAGCTTTAGGTTTGTGATGGACAATTCCTGGCACAATCAATTTGTCAACTAGGTTATCAACTCAGTTTCACTAATCACTGTCATAGTCATCATCATTAAATAGTTTTAAAGGCTTTTTTTTCCTTCTTACACTTACATTACTTTATGCCCAAATGGACTACCAGTAAGAGCAAAAGGCCTAAAACACCCTGATGTAGAAATATGACAAGATAATGAGGAAAACTAAAACTGATAATTATGGAAAACCACTTAGATTTGACCAGATGTATAAATTACATTCTTTTGATAAAATTTCTTTGACAGTATATTAAAATGTCCCTAGTAAATAAAGATAAATAAAAGTGATAAAATGTTTTATAATATTTATTTCCAGTTTAGGCTTTTATTAGGACTCTAAATCCTGCTTTCACTGAAGTTGTTTTCAGGCAAATAGCAACCAGTAATCTTCTCACCTAGGTCATTATTTAGAGCAGAAGCTTCTTTATTTTCAAAACATTGTTGTTAAGTATTTTCAAAGTATGATGCATTCTAAAATCTAATGGCTATTTCTGTCATGTCACTTCTGGTTTCTTTAGATGAAGACGAAAGTTCTCACTTTGAGATTCAGATATAGGTTAATTTTCTTGCTTCAATCTCTGTTTCAGGCCAAACTCCCATCTAATTCAGTTGATTTCAGTATTGGTTTTCCCACAGAAGTCAGATAGAGCTAACAAGTAGATGTTATTTTCATTTGTGATTATTCCTTTTGTATTTTTTAAATTTTAGAAAACATTTTATATTATATTGGAGAATAGCCAATTAGCAATGTTGTGATAGTTTCAAGTGGACAGCAAAGGGACTCAGCCATACGTATATATCCATCCATTCTCCCCAAGCTCCCCTCCCATCCAGGCTGCCACATGACACTAAGCAGAGTTCCCTGTGCTATACAGTAGGACCTTGGTGGTTATCCGTTTCAAGCACAGCAGGGTGTACATGTCAATTCCAAACTCCTTAACCATCCCTGCCCCCCCCCCTTCCTTATTATCTTTTTAATAGGAAGTGTGTGTTGGCCAGAATGCTTTATTTCTTAGCCTAATCAAATATCATCCCAGATCCAATATCTACTAATCTTAAAATTGATGTATATACTATGCCTTCGAGATTCTAAGACATAAACGTAAATATAAAATTAGAAAAAAATATAGATTTGTAATATTAAGTATTCCAAAGTTAGATTTTAAGTAACATAAAAATGTAAATGCATTAGTGGTTAAAAGCGTAGCACCAAAATCCATATACAGATTTTTATAGACATGGGCAGATATAGTTTACAAGTAGAAAGTTTCTTCCACTTTGTACTTCAAAAAAGTAGTGCATATGAAGAAAGAATTAAGTTCTATAATTTATCTCATTTTCAAAATAAAATTCTATAATTAAATTCAGCTACAAAAACAAATTGTGCTTAACATCCCTGAGTTAAAAATGTTTTCCATTAACTGCAGGTATATTGCTACAGAAGCCTGAGGCATAAACATTTTAACTACAAATGTAAAGTTTCACCTTATTCTTTTATATTATAACTTAAATAATAAATAAGATCAATTTATTTTGGAAGTTTTGCATTGCTTGGAAATATTTACATTTGTTTTATCTTTAATGTATATTAATGGACTTTTCATTTTGTTATCATTTTTGTATAAAAAATGGAATAAGATTTTTTTTAGAATATGCTTTAGTCTAGACATAGTTTGGAATAGTTTATACAAAATGGCTCTTTTAAATAAAATCATAATTTCATATTTGATTTATTTCTATAGCCTTTTTGTGACAGAAACCACATGGTAGTTCAAAATCTTAATAGAAGGTATCTCTGTGTAATAGGTCTAATATCTGAAAGAACATTAAAGTCAAATCCCATGTGGGCCAGAGAGAATAGTTTGTAATATACAAATCATAATTCTATCTTTAAAAGATAAATAATATGAATTAAAAAAAAAACATTTAGTCAGCTAAAAGTAAATACTAGTTTCTGATTGTGGAATAGAAACTTTCATCTATGATTTAGTTAGAATAAACTTTACAAATTGTCAGATTTTGTGCTTTTATTTCCCTGCCTTAAATAATTAAAGTATTCTATATAAAAATATTTTTCACATTTTTAATCCTCTCCCTAATACCAGGCACTGTAGAGGCTTAGGATTTTCATTTAAGTGGCTCACAATGCAGTGAAGAAATAGACACAATCCAGTGAAGAAATATTATCAGTCTGTAAAAAAAAAAATGCAAAGCATATTTGAAGAACAGAATAAAGTAATACAAGAGTTTACTATAATAGGTTAAGAGGCAGGATGGAAGAAAATTCAGAAAGGAGAATTCAAATGTGATTTCAAAGATTCGCAAGAATTTTCTGTTATCAAGAGATTGTAAGGAAAAGAAGGAAAAGAGAAGGGAAGAGAAACAATACACAAAACACCAGCTATAGGAGGACAATGCATGGTTGGAGCTGAGGTTAACTCATGCTGTGCTAAGGAGCTCAGATTTTGGTAAAGTAGTAATAGAAACCCATCAACACATTTTGACTGAGAACAGTTGCATATTCAAATAGGATTGTATTGACATGTGTGAAATCTGAACTTAAAAGGCAACTATATAGTAGTTTATAGAAGAATTGATGAGTGTCTGAACTAGGGCTATGATGGAGAGGCTACAGTGGAAAGAAAGGTGAGAAGGTGTTCTGGACAAGAGAAAGCTCTTGGATAACAGACATACCTTTTTTTAAATAACCAACTATGATTTTTTTTTTCATGCCTAGACAAGTTATTCATTCAGTCTCTCTCTCTCATCTCTTAATGCATCATTAGGTTGTTATCGATGTATGCAGGTTTTAGTGTTGAATTCTTACACATCTTTCATCAGATTTATACCTAGATGTTTGATTTCCTCTGATATGATTTTAAATGGTATTTCTTCAAAATGTTAATCTCCAAATTATTCTTGCTAGTATAAAAACTCAACTGAATTCTGTATAATAAATTTGTGTTCATGAATGTTTTCAGTTCAAATGTCAATTTTAATTTTATTGGTAGGTCTTCTTGGATTTTCTACAAATACAATTTCATCATCTGAAAATCATAATGGCTCTCCATTTTCATTGTTAGTTTTGATGCCATTTTTTTCCTTCTTTTTAAATTGGCTAAAAATGTCAGTAGGATAATAATAGGTCCTGATTTTCTTCTAACTCAAACCTTTATATTATCTTTTCCAGAGACTGTAACTTTTGTTTACTCTTCTACTAAAGTTGGGTTCACTCCTTCAATGTTATTCTCACTGTTATTGCAGCACTGTGCATGTTCTTACCATAGCACATAGCATATAGTATATCAGTCACTCAATTTGGCCCCTATCTCCTCAAAGTAAATAGTTCTTATGAGTAAGCATTTTCCCATATTTATAATTAAATCTCCAACATAGTATTTAATATTTAAAAAGTGTTTGGAAACTTCTAATGGAAGACTGAATATGGGCCATGGAGCAAATTTTTTTGTGAACTATCACTGGCATGTCAAAAGAAGATCACATATTATTCATTTCTCCTTTCCTTTGTGTTTCACAGCTTCTCTAAGCAAGAGTTGGGGTCTCTTTCTCAATGCCTTAAATCTGTGTTTGGCTCACTGATCTGCTTTTCCTAATTCAATATTAGGGGACAGGATTTAAGCAGAAGCTTGATAAGTGCTTACACAGTGGGGCTTTCTCTTTCACCACCATATATAAAGGTCCACATTATGTACAGTTTTTGTTGGATAGTAAACTTAAATGCTTATATAAATGGAAGGATTCCTGAAATATTCTTTTACCTAATTCTCTGAAATTGGGTAAAGACAAAAGGTAGGCATAAAACCTAAATTTAACAAATAACCTCTTTCTAAGGATTATGAATTTGAACCAGATGACTCAAGGGATAGAGAAATAGTTATAATCCATTTTTTTTTCACTATGCAACCTGGGTGACATTCTTGAGTTCTCTTAAGAGAACTGATCAGCTACCTGATTCTCAAGCTTAGTTCTTTAGTTCCTTGATGCTACAGTTAGCAATTTTTTAAATCATTTTCCTGATTTGGGTTTCCATGCACTCCAGGTCTCTTGTGAACATAAGGTGTGTGCCTGAAAAATAGTGCCTGCTTCTGGTCATCATAGGTCCTTGAGAGAGAGAAGCCCCTAGCAGGAAGAATCTGAAGTCATCTTTGTGCCCAGAAGTTGAAGAAAGAGTCACATATATGTTACTTGGGAGTAAAAAAGTACTTGTCCAGGTCAAGAATAATGGAGGAGATATGGATTTGTAGAGGAAACTGAATAGTTGACAAAAGAAAAGAAACAGATTTCAGGATCTGTAAGGCTTAGAGACAATAAGCAACCCAGCTAAATCAGAACTGACCAGGTTCATCCTCTGTTTTCTTCCAACTACTTTCCTTCTATTTTTTGGAGCAGTGAAAAATCACTAGCTGGTAGGGGTTGAAGTGAATTGGGGGAAGGGAATGAGCAGAAGAGGGAGGCCCCAGGCAACTTCTTAGCCTGAACAAGGTCAGAGCTGGGAGAGGATAGAAGAATTCATTCTGGGTCAAATTTGAAGTTTTCATTACTTCATGAAATTGGATATTTAAATTCCTGAATTGAGGCATGAGGTTGTTTATTTAAGTGTAGATATAGAACTTTCATTTAACCATCTGAGAAGCAAAGTGTGAAATATATCTTTGGTCTCATTCAAGATAGGATTATCCCTGTGCAATAAAGTCTACAAGGGCAGGGGATAAATGTATTAAGATTATGTCATAAATCTTGCTTGTTCAGCACAGCACACCATTCTGACTTCTTACATATAATGTTTTCTTCCAAACTAAAATAACTTGGTTTCTTTTCCCATAAGAATGCTTAGTGATAAGTTTTCAGTCACTTTGTTTAATAATAAAAACACTTGTGTTATCCATTTTTTTGTGAAGGCAGTAGAGAATGAAAATAAACCTCTAAACTTCTCCAATAAAGAGGTAATGTATGCTTGTCACTTGTCTGTTTACACAATACAGTCCCTGTACTTCCCACCCTATTCCAAATCATAGGGGACTAACCCAGCAAACTAAGTGTCCTGGGCTCACACACTAAATGGTTGCAGATTAGAGTTGGCCAATGAGATGATGGTGGGAGACTAGAGAGTGAGAAGTGGGTGACCAGGTTGTTTTCCCCTCTTTCCCTGACCGGCAGTGTAAAGGGGCTACTGTCAATTTCTGCTGAGCAGTTTCCCTTCTGTGGTCCCACTACCTCCTGTCTCAGCCCTTTCCATGGTCCCAAGCCCTGATAACATCCGATCTTCCATGTAAATTGCCTCACCATATTCTATTTGAATTTTTAAAGTTTCAGTATGTAAATAGCTCCCCAAACTAATAACTCTTTAACAAGCTACGTAGCATGAATTTTGTTTCACTGACTGAACTCAGACTTCTAACATCGTTAATATTCTGGAAACTTAATTTAGGAAATCTGTATCTGTTTTGTTTTAGGAACATATGCAGTCTAGATAATAACTCATCCTTTTCTGCTTTTTAGAGATTTGGATAAAGGTGGCCCTGAATTCTAAAGTTAAATCTGCCTTAAATTCTGCAGATCCTGAAAGCCTACTTTTCTATTAGTTCTCACGACTGTAAATTTTGAAATTATCTATAATTTTTTTAAATTTAACCTTTGAAGTTACTTGATGATATCTCAAATTCAGAATATTCAGTGTGTACTCCCTCTCTTCGTATACATATATATATATATATATATATACACACACAAATCTTGTAAGTATAATTGTTTCTGTCTCTCCATCTCTCCATCATTTTCTCTGTCACATTAACCATGTACATAAAATAAATCTTACTATCTAGTATTTATATATTTTCTCTATAATCTAATGTATAGTGTTGCTAATACAATTGTCAAATTCTAAACAAAGTGTGATTGATCTCCATTTCAATGTGGTTTTGTCTAGTTCATGTATTTAACACTTTTGTATATAATTCAATGTTATGGTGCTTGATGAGAAGGTGCTTGATAAAAGGTCAGAAGTATTATATATTTTCATGAATTGTCACTTCTGTCATTGCATAAAAGCCTCTTTGTCCAATTTTTGTTCTCATCTTGAAATTTAGAAACTTATTTTGGCTCATATAAGTATTGGCAAACTGAACTAATTTTATGTACACTTATACAATATACTTTTGCACAAATATTTATTTTAAATAATGTTGGGTCTGTGTTCAACTTCTTTATGTGTAACATTCAGATTAAATTGCCTTTTTACTCTTAGAATTTTTTCTGTTAGTAGGGAAATTTACATAATTATCTTTATTATAACTACCAACACTATTGTGTGTTATTTCTACTATCAGATTCAATTATTATTCCCTTTTCAATGCTTTTGACTTGTCTGACTTTTGCTAGATTAAATGTCTCTTTTGCTCCTTTTTCTCTTTCTTTTTGTAAATTTTTGGGGTTTAGAAATAATATATACTCATGCATCAATTATTTTTCTATAATGAGCAATTTAAAAGTGTGACATTAGATGTAATTTCATAAACTCTTCCCTCTCCTGCCACTCAACATCTTACATACATTCAAGAGTGCAGAATATACTCATCTTAAACATTATTTTGTTTATGTATAATGGCATCATTTCATATGAACAGGTGGCAAAATCTAAAACTTTAAGTAGTACAGAAGATTATTCTCTTTAGAAGATTCATTAACAAAATTTATAAAGTAACTTATGCGCACAAAAGAAACATCACTAGTTTAACATTAGACATTCAAGGGAACACCTAGGCACACTTTGAAAGACATATGAATATTTAATATAATCATAAATGTTGCTTTTGACAGGAAGGAAACTATTCTACCAAATGACTCTTTAGTCCAATAGAAGTTGAGTATAACAGAAATATAAACTGGAAACTCAAAAGAAGTATCACATACTAATAAAATTCCATATAGAGACTTTATTTTTAAAGTATTTTTATTACAAAAATACTCAAGGAAGACAATATTATCTTCTAAAGTGATGCGAGAATACTTTGTTTCCAGTAAGATCATAGGTAATTCCAAGGGAGACAGTCAGGGGACCATCATAACGAGTAACTGAAGAAATCTGGTTAGATTCCCAGATGTCTATGAATAGTGAAAGTGAGAGTCATTCAGTCGTGTCTGATTCTTTGCGATCCCATGGACTATACAGTCTATGAAATTCTCCAGGCCAGAATAATGGAGTGGATAGCCTTTCCCTCCTCCAAGGGATCAAACCCAGGTCTCCCGCATTGCAGGTGGATTCTTTACCAGCTGAACTACCAGGGAAGCCCAAGAATACTTGAGTAGGTAGCTTATCCCTTCTCCAGTGAATCTTCCTGACCCAGGAATTGAACCAGGGTCTCCTGCATTGCAGGCAGATTCTTTACCAGACGTCTATAATAGGTCAGTAAATACATAAATACACTATATTTGAATATCCCCAAAACAAATGTTTTCTAAATTTCATAAGCTGCTGTGCTTTCACATTCATTTGATTTCCTATGGTGAGTAAATATAACAAATTACATTGAAATTTATGTTAATTGAGCTCTTTTAGGCCAGGGCATTTTGTTCTACAGACCTTTAAAACTCAGTATTTGACACAATGGTTTGCAGAAAACTGTCAGTTTATTAACTAACAATTAAACTCTAATTTTTTAATATCAAATTCATAGATTTTACAGTAGACATTTCAATATCTCCTTTTATATTTGAACTAAGTAAAATTTATGCAACTAAAAATAAAATAGTTGGATCTACATAGAAGCAGAATACTGACGCTGTTTAATTATTAAGAAAGAAATTTGCTTCACTTTGTTCCTTTTTAAATTTTTTAAATTGAAGTATATTTGATATATAATATTATATGTTATAGGTGTACAATGTAGTGATTCACAGTTGTAAAGGTTATATTCCATTCATAGTTACTATAAAATATTGACTATATCCCCATGTTGCACAATATGTCCTTGTACCTTATTTTATACACAGTAGTTGGTACCTCCTACCCCTATGTTGTCTCTCCCTTCTGCCCCCGCAACAGGTAGCCACAACTTTGTTCTCTATATCTGTGAGTCTGCTGCTTTTTTTATATTCACTAGTCTGTTGTATTTTTTAGATTCCACATTCTACCATTAGCATGATATCATATGCTATTTGTCTTTCTCTATTTCACTTATTTCACTTAGTATCATTCTCTCAAGGTCCTTCCATGTTGCTGCAAATGGCAAAATTCCATTCCTTTTATAACTGAGTAATATTCCTTGTGTGCATATGTATATGTGTGTATATCTATGTATATATCTCACATCTTCTTTGTCTATTCATCTAGGTAATTAAGATTGTGTCCATATTTTGACCATTGTACAAAATGCTATGAATATTGAGGTGAATGTATCTTTTCAAATTAGTGTTTTGTGATTTTCAGATATATACTCATGAGTGGGATTGCTGGATCATATACTAGAACATTGTTTTTCTAATACTATGTACAAAAATACACTCTAAATGAATTAAAGACCTAAATGTAAGATTGGGAACCATAGCACTCCTAGAGGAAAACAGGCAGAAGACTCTTTGACAGAAATCATAGGACTATATTTTTGAATCTGTCCCTAAAGCAAAAGAAATAAAAGCAAAAAAAAAAAAAAAGGGGAGAAGGCAATGGCACCCCACTCCAGTACTCTTGCCCAGAAAATGCATGGATGGAGGAGCCTGGTAGGCTGCAGTCCATGAGGTCACTAAGAGTCGGACACGACTGAGTGACTTCACTTTCACTTTTCACTTTCATGCATTGGAGGAGGAAATGGCAACCCACTCCAGTGTTCTTGCCTGGAGAATCCCAGGGATGGCAGGACCTGGTGGGCTGCCATCTATGGGGTCACACAGAGTCAGACACGACTGAAGTGACTTAGCAGCAGCAGCAAATTAAACTTAAAAGTTTTTGCACAGCAAAGGAAACCATCAACAAAATGAAGAGATAACCTACTGAACAGGAGAAAATATTGCAAATGATATGACCAATAAGGGGTTCATATCCAACATATATAAATAATGCATACAATTCAACATCAAAAAAGCAAACAGCCTGATTTTAAATAGGTAGAACTGAATAGACATTTTTCCAAAGAGGAAAAATGGATGGTCAACAGGCATGTGAAAAGATGCTCAACATTGCTAATTATCAGGGAAATGCAAATCAAACCACAATAAGACAACACATCACACCTGTCATAATAGCTATTACCAAAAAGAACACAAATAACAAATACTGGCTAGGATGTGGAGTAAAGAGAATCCTCGTACAATGTTGTGGAGAAGGCAATGGCACCCCACTCCAGTACTTTTGCCTTGAAAATCCCATGGACAGAGGAGCCTGGTAGGTTGCAGTCGATGGGGTCGCTAAGAGTCGGACACCACTGAGCGACTTCACTTTCACTTTTCACTTTCATGCATTGGAGAAGGAAATGGCAACCCACTCCAGTGTTCTTGCCTGGAGAATCCCAGGGATGGTGGAGCCTGGTGGGCTGCTGTCTTTGGGGTCTCACAGAGTCGGACATGACTGAAGCTATTTAGCAGCAGCAGCAGTAGTACAATGTTGATGGAAACATAAATCGGTGCAGTCACTGTGCAAAACAGAAGAGTGGTTTCTCAAAAAACTAAAAATAGAATTACCATGTGACCCAGCAATTTCCTGTTGATTTTCTATGTAACTGTTACTACATAAATTTATCCATTACAGTTGCATGTTTACAAGTTGCAAGGTTTTATCCTAGGCTGAGTTTGCCTTAATTTTAAGAATTATGGTGCCCTGACATACTAGATTCCTACTTCTCTTGGACTTTTTAAACCAGCTGAATTGTAATAATGTGTTTACACATCTGTCTTCCCCGCTAGAATGTGAGAGCGGGGACACATGTTCATGTTTGTATACATAATGCCTGTGATATATTGAACACTAATGTATATTGGCTAGATGAGGCTTCCTCATCCCCAGTAAGGGAAAAGCACTTCATTATAGGATAACTTTTCTAACCTTAGGTGGAGAAGCAAATAAAGAGCAGTAGCATAAGGTTAGCACCCTCCCTTGCTTTTCCTTTTTCACATTTTCCATTTTTCTCTTGGTTACGATGATACAGGAATTCATATTTCATGGCCCCAAACATAAATTGGTGAGGAGGTGGTATGATTGTACAAATTCTTATTTTAAAATTACTATTAAAATAGATACTTATGAGTATTATTCAGTTACCACATTAATTTTATCTTGAATGAATAAATGTATCTGGGCTATTAACTTGGGTATAGGAAAGCAATATTTATGGGAGCTTTAGTTAAAAAGGCTTTCATCAAATTTAAACTTAAAATATTTACCATCAAGTCTCTCCATTAGTCTTGAAAGCTTCAGTCTTCCAGTCTCTATTGCTGTTAGACATTACTCTTGTGACCTAATAAGGGTAAGGATTGAGGTGGAGAGACATTAAATGCAAGCTTCTTTGACTATTTTTTCACCAGTGTGTTGTGTAGGAGTACTTGAAAATAACTCCCTAAGATGCTTCAGTATATTGTGATACTTAGATAGTAATGAAGTTCGATTGTGATAATTGAACATTCCCCAAAGTGAAACCATACTCCTTGAGAAACAATATATTTAAATGCCAGACAACTGTAAGTGTGACCATTATTTAGGCTGTGTAGACTTAGAAAGCACATTCCAGACATTCCATAACCTTCTGATTATATTGCTAAACAAAACCAAGGGCAGAGACTATCCAGCGCAGGCACACCTTAGAATGAGTGCCTGAAGATTTGTTTTCAGTCAGGTTCTTTACTAGGTAAACTGGAGCAAAGTTTTCATGTAAATTTTATTCAAGCTTTCCAACCACTCTCAGTACATTTCTGCGACTTACATATGAGTTGTAGGTACAGAAATCATGGATAAATCAAAATCAACCTGAAATCTATCAATTTAAAAATTAAATAGCTCCAGATGGAAAATCAACTTTAGTTTTCTTCTTGGAAGATATGGACAATGTTTTTACTCTAATTAGGATAACTAAAATGGCTTACTGTTTATAGGATGTTAATGCTATTTCAAGCAATTTCTTATAGATCAAGACAGCAGTTGGTACATTACCTTTGATAAGCCAAAGCTAATTGTGCGCATAATTATTTGATTTACAAAAAAATAAGGAAAGAATAAACATAGAGAATAAATGAAAAGACTCTGTTTTCAATAATTTTATATTTTTTTTCAAACATTGTTACACAGTTTTCAACAGCCTTGCAAGATAGGTATTTTGATTCACAATTTTAAGAGAAAGTGTATTTTAGTCAAAGTTTTAATACTTAAGGTCATGTAGCTAGAATGTGACAGTATCTGGATTTGAACTTGAAACTGCATGCTTCTAGAAAGCTTCTTTCCATAAATACTGCATTTACTATATGCTGTGGGCTACTATATATTGTGGGCTATAATAAAGGGTGTGAGAAGTATGTCTTTAAGATGTAGTTTTTAACCAAAGATTTGGAATATAGTAATTGTATACCTAAATAGCCACTGAATTGTGGCTGTTCAGGGCAAAGGAATATTAACCTCTTGAAAAGGAAAGTACGATTTCTCCATATACAGATTTTAACACCATGAAAACAACAAGAGGGCTGGGGAAATAGAATTCTTGCCAGAGAGAAGACATGTAAGCAAGGACAATAAGCGGGAAACAGCAGAGTACTTAGGGGATGAAAATAGCCAATAATGACCACAGAAAGAATAATGCATAGAAGCATGTTGGGATCAGAGGGCAGAAAATAAGTTTGGACATCACTTTAAGTGGACCCCAGGCTGGTTAGTATTGAGCTATGAGACAGGTAATGTAGCACTTGGATCCCAGAGCAGCCCCTTATGAATGCTTTCAGTGCTTCCTTGCATTAGGTAGGAATCAAGCATTTGGGCTTAAACTTAACTGCTACTTTGCTTTCAGACCTCCACTTCTGTTTTCTAATGACCTAAGGCACCTGTATCTTTACTTTGAAGGAGTAGCTTCAGCCTAGCATCATCCTGTATCCATGGGCCTGAGCAAGACCATCCCTGAGCAGCTAGCAGCCCACCAGCCTGCAGTGACATCATTCTGCCAGCCTGGAGGATGCAGCCCACATCTCCTATATACAAGGTATGTCACTGCTGGCTCTTAGTCTCCCTACCTTTGAAAAATTAGGAGGATGTGCATGGATGCAATTGGAAACTGTAAAGCTCTGCACAATGAAAAACGGCTGTAATCTTCCCTTGAACATAAATGAGAGGTAAGTGAGGCATCTTTGAGACTTTTTCTCCTTAAATTCTTGAACTAATTTTGATTAAGAGTTTAGACTCAAACTTCTGAACTGTATTTTGAGCACCACATTAGTTTATCACTGAGTTAATTATGTGCTGCTGCTTCTTATTCAAACTTTTCAATAACAAAAGCTCAGTGATCTCAAGAACCTATAAAATATGAAGGTACAATAAGAAGTGTAGTATTAAACAATATTTAATAATGTATAAATAAGTAGGAACTTCTAGGAAAAATATAATTATTTGTTTGTAAGGTATAAAAGAAATTTGAGTTTAACTTTAGGACCACAAGGGAAAATGTGTGATTATTACACTCAGTTAGATATCCCTATTTTAATTAAAAAAAATTAAACATGGAACATGTACTTTATCCATCTAGTGTACCCTGTGATGAGGTTAAAGATTTTATTCTGGACTCTTGATCCTTTTAGAAGTTTTGTGAGTTATCAAAAGGAAAATAGGTTCATCATTAGTAGAGTCTAGGGATTTAAATCTAATCCAAGGGTGATTTGATGCTCCATATCAGGAAGAAAATTGTCCTAGATTATTGCCAAGAACCGCTTTATACTACATAAAGCTTGATTCTAGTTTTGTTCTAAATATAAGGCATCATCAGAACACTTTTATAAATGTGCAATGATCCTTTATGAAAAGGAAGTAAACCTGAATAGTTGTGAATGATTATATTCTAGGGAGAAGCTAGTCTGCAAATAATCATTTTTACTTTGTAATTTTGTGCCTTAAGGCCCTTAATTTGATAGATAATAGAGGCCATACAAGCAAAGCATATCTATTCACTAACTCTATTTCAAATAAAAAAATTTATAATGATACAGATAGGAATAGATTCAGATTACAAAGAGCTCTAAACAATTGACTCTCTGTAAAAAACTACATTAAATATAAGTGTGTGTTTCTTTAAAAATTTTATTTGTAAATTTCTAAATATAACATTATTTTTTGTCATTCTATTTATCATTTCACTGCATGTCCTTTCCATTTGAATATTCATTGATTCTAGAAAGTTAAAGTACTAGGCTTAAATTCATGTGATTCTACCCTTAAATTCCTTACTTTGAATCCCTTTAGGAAAATATTTGACTGTCTACCCCACTTATGTGAACTATTCCTTTAATCCTTATAACAACTCTGTAAGATAGGTACTGTTTAATCACCACTTTTAGAAGAGGAAACTAAGGCACAGGGGTTAAACAATACAATTAATAAGGTAACTTGTTGAGCCAGGATTGGAATCCAGGTAGTTTAGCGCTAGAATTTGAAATCTCAGCTACCACATGACACTGCTTATACTTTTATTTCAATGAAAATCAAGAAACTCTTTTAAAACATTATTATTAAAATTAAAATGCAAATTGTTAAACTTACATACTCCCATTTGTTCCATCAAATGCCAGTGCTAAGCTCTCATGATGTATAGGCATAGGTGATACCTGCACAAAAATCTGGAGGCTAAACTCAGCCAAGCCTTCAATCCTGGTTCCCCCACCTTTTGGCTGTATGAATTAGGTAGATTATTTTATATCTCTAAGCCTCAATTTCCACATCTACAAAGTAGGAATGACAATCTTCTCAGGGTGACTATGAGGAATTCCTGAGACAAACTATTTGTCAATATATTGTTGTTTAGTCACTAAGTCATATGTTATCCATTATCATAGGTTTAATAATTGCAAATTTTGGATTTATGTGGCTGTTTACTGATTTACCTACTAATGTTGCTGCTGCTGCTGCTGCTAAGTTGCTTCAGTCGTGTCCAACTCTGTGCGACCCCATAGACGGCGGCCCACCAGGCTTCCCCTTCCCTGGGATTCTCCAGGCAAGAACACTGGAGTGGGTTGCCATTTCCTTCTCCAATGCATGAAAGGGAAAAGTGGAAGTGAAGTCGCTCATTCGTATCCGACTCTTCATGACCCCATGGTCTGCAGCCTACCAGGCTCCTCTGTCCATGGGATTTTCCAGGCAAGAGTATTGGAGTGGGGTGCCATTGCCTTCTCCAGTTAGTTTACCCTAATTATCATAGTGAAATAAATGAAGATACATTAAATTGAGAAAATGGCTTTCTCATCTATTTCTGTTAAAAATCAGTTTAAATTCCAGTGTTTACTATATAGATGCCTCCATCTTAACTCTAGTAAATATGCTGGTAATTGTAGTTAGGAAGGAGCAGTCTGTAAATAGTGGCAAGGTCATCACACTATGGACGTGTTGGTGGTGGTGATTGTAGCAGTGACCAGAGCAGGGCAACACTTAGATTAGTTCATCTCTTACATATTGCATAAGGGCATTATAAAAGCAAATGCAGTTATTATCAATGCATTTATAAATCTGAAATGTTTAGTGAATAATGAATATAAATTTTATGCATAACTGTATCTTACACATAAAAATCGTATCTATAAAGGGAATGCTTAAGCTTACAAGTATTAAATAAAAGATAATACTCTTATATAAATATTCCTCTAGTGAAACACAAGTCTTTAAATATGATTTGATTAGTTCTAATAGAGATTTTCCTCATTTTCAAAGTAAACTCAAGGGGGAAAAAAAATCATCCTGCAGTCTTGAATCTTCTTTTTATTTTTGCCAATCATCTTGTACTTTAATCATCAGAGATGGCCTTTGGAATCTGGTAGTCATTCATTCTTTTTCCCCAGGCTACCCAATTGTGAAGAGAGCCTGGATTTTTTTATAACAACTATATACTTTTGTTATCTTTTCATAATACAGTTTTTTCTTAAGCTTCCAAACTCTTTGGTAAATAGCATTTCCATGCCTTTTCTAGACTTGCCTATAGGCTTCATTTATTACTATTTTTCTTTTCGGTATCATTCTCAACTTTGATTCTCTAGTAAAGTAGATTATCTTCAGAAAAATAGTCTATAGAAAGTCACTCCATGACTAAATAAAGTTCAGGTAATTTAATTTAGGCTTAAAAAAATAGTCCTTATTCAAGTAACATTTTGTTAGAGTCATGTATTTCCAAGTCTGCTTATTGTAGAATCAGGATCTTGACTTTTATGTTGAGTTAGATTCAGGCAAGATATTCCATACATAGCAACACCTAGAAGGGTGTTCTAATTTAAGAGTTTATAAAGACAATGAAAACACTAATTGAAAATAGTTGAACTTCTATTGTATAATAATTATTTGTACTTTATAATTCAGTTAACTTGGGCATATTGACATTCAACAATATATATGCAGTCCATTAATGCTTCTTCACTAAGTGCAGAAACCCTAATCTGAGGTGGCAGTCCAGCATAGCTGAAGTTCTTTATTACATGAATTAAAAACAGAAGCTTCGAAATAGAAAAAAGAATAGAGATTTGTCCTTTCTCTGTTAAGAATTATCACTAAGCTCCTTGGGTATGTTATTTACCATCTCAAACTCTCAGTTTCCTAATTTATAAGATGTAGAGAAAACCAGGAGAAGGCAATGGCACCCCATTCCAATACTCTTGCCTGGAAAATCCCATGGATGGAGGAGCCTGGTAGGCTGCAGTCCATGGGGTCGCTAAGAGTCAGACAGGACTGAGCGACTTCACTTTCACTTTTCACTTTC
Source organism: Bos indicus (assembly GCF_029378745.1). NCBI lineage: Eukaryota > Metazoa > Chordata > Mammalia > Artiodactyla > Bovidae > Bos > Bos indicus. The sequence continues at coordinate 54,850,660 of NC_091768.1, read as the reverse complement.
ATGCATTGGAGAAGGAAATGGCAACCCACTGCAGTGTTCTTGCCTGGAGAATCCCAGGGACAGGGGAGCCTGGTGGGTTTCCATCTGTGGGGTCCCACAGAGTTGGACACGACTGAAGCGACTTAGCAGCAGCAGCAGCAGCAGAGAAAACCAACCTCTTCATAGAAATGCAGTGAGCAATTGATCAGATAATACAGACATTAATAGATGGTCTAGATTAATCAGCATTCAATACATTCCAAATGCTGTTACCTGGAACCTTGTCTATGTAGGTACAAACTGAATTTGTCTTTTTCTGGATTTTTCTAACCTTCTGAGTCCTATCAGTTCAGTTCAGTTCAGTCACTCAGTCGTGTCCGACTCTTTGCGACCCCGTGAACCGCAGCACGCCAGGTCTGCCTGTCCATCACCAACTCCCGGAGTTCACACAAACCCATGTCCGTTGAGTCAGTGATGCCATCCAACCATCTCATCCTCTGTTGTCCACTTCTCCTCCTGCCCCCAATGTCTGACTCCTATAGTGAATTTTGAACTGTATGCACACAAGGCAGTCCTCCTCCCTTTTTAATTTCAGTTCAGTTCAGTTTAGTTCAGTCGCTCAGTCATGCCCAACTCTTTGCGACCCCATGAATTGCAACACGCCAGGCCTCCCTGTCCATCACCAACTCCCAGAATTCACCCAGACTCACGTCCATCGAGTCAGTGATGCCATCCAGCCATCTCATCCTCTGTCTTCCCCTTCTCTTCCTGCCCCCAATCCCTCCCAGCATCAGAGTCTTTTCCAATGAGTCAACTCTTCACATGAGGTGGCCAAAGTACTGGAGTTTCAGCTTGAGCATCATTCCTTCCAAAGAAATCCCAGGGCTGATCTCCTTCAGAATGGACTGGTTGGATCTCCTTGCAGTCCAAGGGACTCTCAAGAGTCTTCTCCAACACCACAGTTCAAAAGCATCAATTCTTCGGCACTCAGCCTTCTTCACAGTCCAACTCTCACATCCATACATGACCACAGGAAAAACCATAGCCTTGACTAGATGGACCTTTGTTGGCAAAGTAATGTCTCTGCTTTTCAATATGCTATCTAGGTTGGTCATAACTTTTCTTCCAAGGAGTAAGCATCTTTTAATTTCATGGCTGCAGTCACCATCTGCAGTGATTTTTAATTTTACTTATCTTAAATTTAGGGTTTCCCTGGTGGCTCGGAGGTTAAAGTGTCTGCCTGCGATGAGGGAGACCTGGGTTCGATCCCTGGGTCGGAAAGATCCCCTGGAGAAGGAAATGGCAACCCACTCCAGTATTCTTGCCTGGAGAATCCCATGGATGGAGGAGTCTGGTGGGCTACAGTCCACGGGGTCCCAAAGAGTCAGACATGACTGAGCGAGTGACTTATTTAAATTTGCTAAAAGTCTAAGAACTTTTCTTCTTTCTAAAATGCCTTGAAAAAAATGTCTGCCTCAGTTTTACTTATATATTCAGCTTGGAATGTGAGGTCTCTCTCAGGGCATGCCAACCCCCAGTCAGTATCTATCAGATATCCTGGGTCTAGGACTTGCCTTCAGCAATTTCTCCTGTGTGTGGTAATAGGAGTGAGCAATATTGGCTTTCTGTTGCTTGAACTTTGTTTTTGTTTGTATTTATTCCACACGAATATGAATTTTAACATATTTATGTGGAATATGAGGAACAGTGAAGCCTGGCATGCTGCAGTCCATGGGGTCATGAAGAGTCAGACATGACTTGGCGACTGAAGAGAAACAACAATGAATTTTAACAAAAATTTCAAATATACGCAGATTGCATATTTCTCTTGAAACTTTTACTGGGCCTTGTTTTTTTTTCACAGTAGTCAATTATATGGATTTACCATTTTAAAAAGTAACAGTGACTTTATAAGGACAATAATAAAACTTCATTTTTATACTTATCAATACCAAGTTTTCCCAATACAATGACCACTACAATTTACTTATTTTGTTCTGCATTCTTTTCCCCAAAACAGTTTAATAAACTCTATTTGAATATAAACTTATCTTTCTTTTTAAGCATTAACTATGACAAAAATGTGTCTGTGTTTTTAATGATATTTTAGCTACTATTCTAAAATCAGGTTGAAAACGACTTCCACTAAAAACTAAAGCAAAAAGTTTATTGTCAAATAACAATGAACCATCAGATAAGAAAAGAAAACAGTAGACTTTATTGGTCACAATATGAAATTCTTACTGAAACTTTTGAAGACTGAGTTAAGAATACTTAAATCATTTAACTAAAAAATTGAAAGTATAATTTTAATAACCTTGTAACATGTGAGTAACATATATAAAAATAAAATATAAAAACAGGAAATTTTAGATAATATTCAATAATTAAATTTTAAAATAATTTATAAATGAAAATTTGATTTTATACATATTAATAAAATGCATATATTATACATTTCTAATAACCATGGTAATAACTGACATGTAAAATTTAAGCAAATAATTATTCATTCTGTGGAGATTTTTTGAAAAGTGTATATTAAAATGCCTTTGACTTAAACATTGGTAAATATTTTGTATCAACCTTAAGGGTTATTCTAAAAGGATAATAAGAAATAACTGAAGGGATTGAATCTTTATGCAGTGTTAATGCAAAAACTTTTCTTGAGAGAAAATATAATTCAAAGATATTATATCAACTTGCATACCTTAGTAAACATGACATACTGTGGCCAAGGGGCATAGTAATACATACCAATTTTTGTTCTATGACACTAGCTATTTTTATATTGAACTTACTGCTCACTAAATACTAGCTCCAGGAGATAAGCAGAGCTTACTTTACTGAAAAAGTCTCTAATATCAAGTTTTTGTTTCCATTTACCTCTTTCTTATTGAACTAAAATGAAGAATGTTCAGTTGTATGACCTCCTGGGCTCTGTGACACTTCTGTCTTTTTCAAAAATTAATTAGTGACTCAAAGGCTGAATCAGCCTTCTTCCAAGTAATTTTCTTGCTCTTCAGAAAGTTAACTTCTCTACTCTCATTATCAATGTCCTTTGCCTTGTCAGCAACATTTAAAACATTATCCATTATTTCTGCCTCACTAGCACAATGTCAATGGGAGGGGATGAGACCCTTTCTGCTGAACTGATCCCAATGGCAGGGTTAATCAGAGTGGCAGGATCAGGTATGTCAAACAATCCACTGTGGAGATAATCAGGCAGATGGGTCAAGTTATCAGGTACTGATGGTGACAAAGAGATGGAGAGCTGTCAGTAGAGCTTTTAGGATACAGGACACCAGAATTAAGCTACCAAAATTATTTTCATGATAAGATAGAGTATCCAGACAAATGGAAAGATTAGGAAAACTAGAAGCTGGTTTAAAGATTGAGATTAGGATCAGAACCTCAGTTCAGGTTCGCAGAATAGAACAAGGTAAGTAGAACCTACTGGGAAAGGGTATCTGAAGTTCTTTTTTTAAGTTTGTCTATGCTGAGGATTCTCTTACGTCTGAATTCCCCTGACATAGTCATCTGCCTTACCCAGAATCCTTGTCCTTCTAAGTTACACACCACTGTTTTGTGCCACAACACACTGTCTTAACTTCCAGTACAATTTGTGTGCATGCATGTGCACTCAGATGTGTCCGACTCTTTGTAACCTCATGGACTGTGGCCTGCCAGGCTCTTCCATCCATGGAATTTTCCAGGCAAGAATACTGGAGTGGGGTGTCATTTCATACTCCAGGGGATCTTCCTGACCTAGGGATCGAACCCATGTCTTCTGTATCTTCTGCGTTGGCAGGCAGGGTTCCTTACCAGTACAGTGAAAGTGTACAACTCAGTTGTGTCCAACTCTTTGCGACCCAATGGACTATACAGTCTATGGAATTCTCTGGCCCATAATACTGGAGTGGGTAGCCATTCCATTCTCCAGGGGATCTTCTCAACCCAAGGATCTAACCCAGGTGTCCAGCATTGCAGGCAGATTCTTTACCAGCTGAGCCACTAGGGAAGGCCTACCAGTACAGTATCTATGACTAAACACACACTCTTCTCTATACTTCACATTGTAAACCTTTCTTTTTTATTTCAAAAGATGAAAATTGTCCCTTGGCATCATTATGCCCCGAAAATTCTACAAACTTAGTAGCAAGTAGCAATTCTTAATTTTTAACTTCAGATAGAATACAAAAAGATTAAAAGCTATAAAATATATGAAATAATATGTTATATTTAGTGAATACATTAAAAAGAATAAATTTCTCTGAATATACAACAGTAACAAAATCTGGACTGTGACTACTTTAGTTAAACAATGTTCTTTAACTCTGCAATGTTTTTAAGAAGAAAAATATGATCCAAATATGAAAAACATTGCTACGTTAATTTTTGTTAGCATATACATGAGTTTTTATTTTGTTTTTCTTAGCAATTTTCCTGAACTTTAAATAAAAAAAAATTGTGTGTGAGAAAGAGTGATAGAAAAACAAAGATAATGAGAGAAAAATAATAAACTCTCCCTTCCCTCATATAGCTTTTTCCTTAAATTAATTTAACACTGTATTCTGTCTCTGATAATTTGGCTTCAGTTTTCTGTCTCTTTTTCCAACTGACTCTTGCCATCTGCCCACTATTAATTTTCACCTCATTCTGCTATACATTTTAAACTCACTGCAGCCCAGTTCTGTGAATTATAGATAGAAAGTGATGGAGAACCAGAAGACACAGAACCTAGTACCCAAGTATGAGAACCCTTCATCAGATGAAGGGGCAGATGCAGCATTAGGCCAAGGGACAGTGACTTTGGTCTTCCAAACTAGATTATCTGAGAGACGGAGGGTAAGGATATGATAAGGAGTACATTGATTGCCTGGTGTGATGATATTCTACTTGAGTAAGAGTGAAGTTGAGTAAGAGTGAGGTTTATTTGAGGAAAATGCAAGCAAGAGATTACTGGAGAAAGTAGAAGCAGATAACTAGTTTGGGACAGAAAGAAAAAGATATGAATGCAGATGATAGAAGGACAATAGATGGATAGATGATAACACGCATGTGCACGCACACACAGACAGACCTCTTGGTGGGAGATTTATTGGAATCTGGATCGAGAGAGAAAATATGAAGTTTAAATACCCTCTTCAGATGGTTCAAATAGAGGTGTGCCTTTTTGTCTCACTACTGAGAATGACTACCCTTAAGACTATTTGCATTTGCAAAACTCAAGATTTTGTCTGATGGAATACTGCATATAAGAGTAGTCAAACTGAATTTATTCCCTTAAAAATTAGGAAGACAATTCATGAACAAATACTAAGCTAGAATATCATAAGTATCATAAATAAACCAATCTCACTAGCATTGTAAAACTATTCAGGATCTGGACTGCATTCAGAAATGAGGTTTCTGAAAAGGGCACGAAATTATATTGCAGCCCCATGGTTTATTCATCTTTTTGATGGATTATAGTAGCTTTCTATATTGTCTGTGTTTAACGTGACAAAATTGTACTTGAGAAAAAAATCATGGCTTATTCAATCTCATTTGCTCATAAAAATATTTGAAAATTCCAATTAAGATTGGGACAGAGATGTGCCAATTTCTAATCTCCTTAAAACTAGTTTTATAAAAGTGTTCCAAATGAATCATACACAGAGTATAACTTTCATTGGCAATTGGCAATTTTCAGTGCTTCAGAATTTTTAAGAAGATGCTTTTTATATTCTAAATTTGCACTTATGGAAAAATTAATACAATAATCCTTAATAATCTTACTTTCACAGATTTCAGTCCATGTGTGATTATCTCCTATAGCACTCTTAAAGCTGATGACTATTTTGTTTTTCCCTAAGTTCTTTTTTGCTCATTATTGGCAAATATTTATGAAATGCATGTGTGGTAGATGCTGCTATTTGTCTTCCAAGTGCTAGTCTCTTTTTCTTTGGTAACATCTCCTTATTGTTAGGTAGGAATGTGAATACCTTGAGAATAATGCTATGATGTCCAATCCTCATTGAAGCTATGGGGTGTGTAAGCAATCAAGCTTCTGCCAGTGGGTTGTGAAAACAAATGATATATGCCACTTCTAGGAAACACCTCAAAAAAGAAGAGTTGTATCTGATTCCTTTCACTTCTTTTCTTCCTGTTAGTTGCAATTACAGACATGTTGATTGGAACTGAAAGCCACTCAAAATCCAAGCATGGAGTATATTAGAGAAAAAGGTAGATAAAAATACCAATTGATATTATTAGTACAGATCGTATCAGTGCTGGAATGCCAATGTGGCCATCTATGTGAGGGGAAATAAATTTTAATCTTGGTTAAACCAGAACTTCTTTCACTGACAGATTCACTTAATCCTAAGCATGTGGTTTGGAATGTGTCCTATCCTTCAGATAGCTCTACTACTTCTTAGGAAGTGAACATAAAGAGAGCAGATAAACACTTTTGTTTGGTAACTGGCAACATTATAGGAAAATCTGAACTTGGAAATGCTCTGAAAACTGCTGGGGTATTTTATTTGATGACAGTAGATACTTTCTAATCCTTTTTTACTCCCTTCCTCACTGATGACTTCTCAGTCAACTCTCACTGCTACTTTCCTATGGATGTTCCTCTACTTTCTGAGGTATTTCTAATCAAGTTATTTAATTCACATCGCATGTCAATTGTTTTCGTCCTTGTCTTTTTACTTTTATTCTATTTATTTATTTCTACTTTCCTTGAGCTACCTTTATATTTCTTTGATTCTGTAGACATTGTTCCATTAGAGTTAGAGGGTTTTATTTTGTTTTTTCATTTGACAAAAAGACCCATCACATCTCAACACCTTCAATCAGTTTTGCTGAATTGATTCCCAGCTCTTGACTGTGACACTATAATTCTTTGTCTCCATCTTTCTGTGTACCTTGCTCTCCTAATTCATTTTCTCCCCAAATTGAATATACTGGACATCTGAAAGAAGAATAATTTGTATGTCTAAAATATTTTAAGTGGCTATCATAGACATTGGGAGTGCTTTTTAAAAAACATTCCTATTTTACTTTTACAAATCCTAGTGATGCTACTTCTAAAAATAGAAAATCTTATGATTTCTTTAATAATTACCTAATATTGGCTGATATGTTACATAAAATAATTGACTAATCCTATACAACTGAATCACAGGCCAAAGGGGTAAAAAGTATAAGTAGTAGCAGGCTGTTGCAGCAGAGTCTTGAAAATTTTTAAATATTTGAGGTTGGTTTAGAAAGAAAACAGAATTATAAAACACACAGTTCTATGGGTATGTAAGTTGCTGCTAAGTCACTTCAGTCGTGTCCGACTCTGTGTGACCCCATAGAGAGCAGCCCACCGGGCTCCCCCATCCCTGGGATTCTCCAGGCAAGAACACTGAGTGGGTTGTCATTTCCTTCTCCAATGCATGAAAGTGAAAACTGAAAGTGAAAACTGAAAGTGAAGTCGCTCAGTCGTGTCTGACCTTCAGAGACCCCAAGGACTGCAGCCCACCAGGCTCCTCCGTCCATGGGATATTCCAGGCAAAAGTATTGGAGTGGGGTGTCATTGCCTTCTCCAATATGTAACTTAGTGACATTTTAAAAAGAAAAAGCAGTTTTAGTGGACTATAAAGAAGGAGAATCTAGGAGAGATAAACTTATCAGTAAAAGAGCTGCTACTGCTGCTGCTAAGTCACTCAGTCCTGTCTGACTCTGTACGACCTCATAGATGGCAGCCCACCAGGCTCCCCCTGTCCCTGGGATTCTCCAGGCAAGAACACTGGAGTGGGTTGCCAGTTCCTTCTCCAATGCATGAAAGTGAAAAGTGAAAGTGAAGTCGTTCAGTCGTGTCTGACTCTTAGCGGCCCCATGGACTGCAGCCTACCAGGCTCCTCCATCCATGGGATTTACCAGGCAAGAGTACTGGAGCGGGGTGCCATTGCCTTCTCCTCAGTAAAAGAGCAATTCTTTGAAATTCACGTTGTTACATGGCCTATGTGTTGAACAAGTCCAAACTAAAATATAGCATCCTGATAAAATGATATTATTTGATTTTGGGTGGTCAACTCAAAATCAAAATGGGGGAATACTGTTGCCAACCATGGTCTTAGCACATGATGCTGTTTTCTTATTTCATGTATTTTTCCTGACAGTTTTCCTAAGTTATTTCTCATGAGAAAAATTGAGTTAAGTCATCCCTAGAAAAGTGAGTCATAGTATCTAAACACACAGGAGTATCATTCCATAGATGAATAAATGATAGCAGTTCTATTTCAAACATGCCAGATGCTATACATTTTCTGGAAAGGATCAGGATTTCAGGTCTTTAGTGAGACTTCCTGCTAGGCTGAACATCTGTTCCTAATATATTGTGCACTTGCTTGTAAACCTAAGAATGCTAAGGCAATTAGAACATCTTTGTTGTGTTTTCCAATAGTACACAGACAAAAGGAGATGTCATTTGGAGCACTGAGCAGGCAAGGATTCAATATTCAGCCACCATCCAAATATCTACCACCTTGTTTCCCTACTCTTCTCTTTTATCACATGTTAAAATTTTTCACAAAAATATAATTCACCTATTACTTAATGAAAAGCATGTGACTTCATCCCTGAAAGGAATGAACAACCAATGATGAGGATATACACAAGAATAACTTTCACGTATACAAAAACATTTCTACCCTTTTAAGCGTTTTAATTTTCTTGGTCATTTTGTCTGAATTGTTTTTCTATACTATTGAAATTATGAAGTAATGAATATAATTAGTGTAACCTTATAGGGCATATGGAATTGATTGCTTTGTGAAATTGATCTTCCATTTAAATATTCCTCTTCATCCATTAGTTTATATCTGGTCATTTACCAAATTCTTTCTGACTTTTTCCTAACCATTGACCTTTTGTCTATAAATACTGCATTAAAAATTCATATATTCTATTGAGAAATCTCCAAACAAGCACTATAATGAACATGAAAAGCAATCAAGTCAATGTACATTATTTGCAAATAAAGTTTTGAACTACTGAGACATAGCCCCTTTATTAAACTCTCTAAATTATCAGTAATGCAGATTCAAAACAATAGGAATGCAATTCTTCCCTTAGGCAGTAACTGATTAAGCAAATTTGATTCAATTAATTGTGTCTATATGTAAGGTATATCTGTAAAATCCTAATATTATGAAAAGTTTATAACATGGTTTCCTTTTGTAAAGAAAAGATGGTTAAAATTATAGGTACAGGAGAGATAACAAGATCATTTTTTCCAAGTACCATAATCATGCTTAGGTCATTATTGTTTGATTTGCCATATTATCTTTGAAAATGTGTTTCATACATTCATTTTGAGTTTAATTCAGACGAAGAGCATGATATTTCACTAAAACTAAGGGCTGGAAATGAGTTTTCAAGATTTTTGTTTAAAATGATGCTCACATACTTAGGGACCAGAATCATTATAAAGCACAGCTGGGAAATAAGTTTGTGAAAAATATGCTATATTTTAGCTTCTCAGACTGAGAAAACAGAAGGTCTTTCAATAGTTCTGACCATCTTAGGTGTGTAAAACATTTGTCTAGCTTTTATATAATTGTAATATCCAATTGCTCAAGGGAAGAAGAGATTTGGTTGGTGAAATCCAGTCTTATGTGTCAACATTCAGAATAGCTTAGTAGATTATTACAGCACATAAATGATACGAAAACAAAGATATAGTAAAAAATAATATTATGCTATGAAACATCTTATTTAAACTGATGATTCTCGTGAAATAAATTTAAAACAGAATAACAGCTGCACAAAATCATGTGAGTTGGTAAAAATGTGTGTGGTTTGCGTACATTTCCCCAAATGGTCCAATTCAGAGAATAATATTTCAGTAATTAGCAGCAACCAAGAGGGAAAAATCCAAAATAGATTATCATGTCTAGTGTAATATCTTCATTAGGGTGTAAGAATTGTAACAGGATTGATGTTCTATAATACAGAGCACAATTGTCAAGATCCCTAATATATAATCCAGTCTATTTACTGTGTCTAGGATATGCATAATTTAATTTTTCAAACAGACCTGGTCTTTTCCTATCATTCTTATTATATCAATTATTTCTTAATATATTCTTAACATATCAATTATTTATAGCTCTACTTGAAATATTAAAACTCTGAAAACCTGAAAATTTTAAATATGTAGAAATAAGTGGAATTCTGCATATTTTAAATTTAGCTTTACTATTGGGGGGGGGTTCTTTATTATATTACTTTCAAAGAGTATTTAGTTTTATATTGTATAAAAAGGAAAACTTGATTCACTTATTTTCTGAGCACAAACAAGTCTTGGATAAAACTAACTTCAAAATTTAACTTCAAAAAGAAGTAACATTTGGGAAATTTTTAGTTCTAAGGTAACTGCAAGAGATTCCTTTGAATGAATTAATGTCCCTTTTCCTGAATGATTCATATAAGGATACAGAGAAAAATAGAGATAATTCTGTTGCCTATGTCTATGTTGAGTATACATGAAGAATGGGAAAGAAGCCAGAATTCTGGAAACAAAAACAAAAAAAAGTCCTGATTTAAAAAAAAAAAAAATCACTAATGTCCAGTCAGTCTTATTTGTCTTTTGCTGGTTGCTAAGTTGCTAAGTCGCTTCAGTCGTGTCTGACTCTTAGCAACCCCTGGAGTGTAGCCCACCAGGCTCCTCCATCCATGGGATTTTCCAGGCAAGAGTACTGGAGTGGGGTGCCATTGCCTTCTCCTCTTCTTCTTATTTGTCTTTTAATGGGGTTATTATATTATAAGAAGCCATTCACAAGCATATCTAGATTTTTTGGCTAAATATTTTTCAAAGCCTTTTAGAATAAATGTGAAGAAAGTGGAGTATGGGAGCTAGAAGAAAATACTCCCTTTTTATAGTTATTTTTTTTTTGAAAGCTTTCCTCCTCATATTCAATTATTTATTTAAATTATTTGACCACACCTCTGGGCATGTGGAGTCTTATTTCCCCAACTGGAATCAAACCCATGCCCCCTACATTGGCAGCACAGTCTTAACCACTGGCCCACCAGGGATGTCCTGAAAATACTCTTAAGTAGATTAATAATTGAATGAAAATCCTGCCATATGAATGTCTCAGTGTCATTTTGAAGAGAAATCTTATCACTATCCTTTTCAAAAATTTTATCCAAGACTTGTTAGTGACACCACTGGCATGCTTATATGTGTTCAGGTTGGTACAAACCTGGAGGTCACAGCTGATATTCAGAGAGCATAATTGAATGCAAAATACATATATATATTTTTTACAAATTCAGTTGATGGTTCATACCTAATAAAAAGAAATTTTGTAAAGATAAATGTTAATTCCTGGTGGTGGTGGTTTAGTCATTAAGTCGTATTGAACTCTTTACAACCCCATGGACTGTAGCCCACCAGGCTCCTCTGTTCCTGGGGTTTCCCAGGCAAGAATACTGGAGTGGGTTTCCATTTTCTTCTCCAGGGGATCTTTCCAATCCAGGGGAGGAACCCATATCTCCTGCTCGGCAGTGGATTCTTTACCACTGAAGTACCTGGGAGGCCCCAATGTCAATTCCTTCTTTGTTCCAAACTCCATTGAAAAGCCAAAAGGATTAGGGAAATGCTGTTCTAAAATTGTGAGGCAATCAGAGAAGGTTTCTTCTACCTCTGAAATTAAATAATCAGATACTTATTATACTATATATATTTGGGAATTGTTTGGAAAGCAGTTGTAAGTAAAACTTTTTCTAGCTTCTTGAGCATCAGAGTGAATGAAAAAGATTTATTGAAATATTTTATATGAAAAGATTACTCTTTGATCCCTCTCTCCAGGATGATCACAGTATAACCCTACTTGGAAAAAAAATAGTTCTTCAAATTCTCCTGATATTAACTCTTCCTCTATTGCAAGTTCATTTTAATGTTGGAGAAAGAATATGTCTGCTTTTACTTTTATAGAAATTGGTTCTACTATAGAAGATGCCTTGTGCTCCTTTTACTCAAGTAGACAGAGTAATTGGAATAATCATTTTAATGCATATCAAATATAAATGTATAATCATAATTTTGGTACTAGAAACCATTTTCAGATATTTTTAAAAATCTAATTTTTAAGAAAACAAGTTTTCATGTTGGCAATAAGGTCAGTTGGAAATGGATTGATTGCAAATGATATTTTTCAAATAAAATTGTGCTTGCTTTTGAGGTAAACAATCAAAAGAATTATAACAAAGTAATCATATTGACCTTATAAGAACATTCCTCTCACTGAGGAACTAACTTTAAAGTTCTTAAATAACCTAATTAGGGACCTTTAAGAGAGAGAGGAAAAAAAAAAAAAACAAAACCCTGGCCAAATGAAGACTAATTAGAATGACAGGCATTCTTCTGACTATGGGGGAGTCATAGTATCTAAGCAGTAAAAACAGTGTCTCATTAGTCTTTTAAACGTTATTCCCAGGTTTCCATGAAATTGATATTTAATCACTTTCCCAGTGTATAGCAAGCACTTATTACACTGGGAAGACATGGGGAGTGAAAAGTTTATAAAATTTCTGTCAATCTCTTCTCAATTTGAAGAATGATTCATTATAATGGGCCACCGGTGGCAGAGGGATGCTGAATGGGAGCCTGTAATTAACTTCACTTCCTACTTTATTGATGGCATTTGCTGGGTACTGAGATTAGATGGTGTATCTGGGGGAATGTACCCCGTGGATCATGCTGTACAGTATTCTAAACTACATCTAAATCATATCTATGGATGTGTTCCTCACAACTCTAGGTAGCAATTTTATGAAACTTGGGGCTATTTTAAAGTATTTGGAGACCAAGTTTGTTGCTCAGAATAGCACATGTACATAGATTTAGTGTCTAAATGAATAAAACATGTGTCTAAATTACAGTACAACTCTACAAGGAACAAAAATTGACCTTAAGAAGAACATAGCACAACAATTTCCTTTTTAAAACTGTCATTGCATTTAATCACTGATTTGGTTTTTTTGAAGTATGGCTATAGTTTTAGAAGGTTGCAGTATGTTTTACTGTTAATAGATGCTTAAAATAAAAGTATGGTTGTAAGAGCTATTTAATTTGTCATTAAAATTTAGCCTCATGTGCATATATAAGAAAAGTCAATCTAGCAACCTCCCGTCTCCTACCCCTGAAATATTTTCCCAGACCAAAGAAAACAGAAAAGAATGAACATCCTAAGTTCTTTTATTCCATTACCAATTTAGCAAACAGTTTTTTTCATGAAAAAAAACATAATTTTCATAAGAATGGTATGATGATCGTTCTTTGTTTTTATTTTCTATCCTAATAAAAAGTTCTCTTTCTTTTATACTCTCAAGAGAAATATAATCATGGCATATTTACCATACTTCGTATTGTTGACTTTATCTGTTTTCAGTTTCCCATTCTAAGAGTCCCTGGGCATTTCCTGCTAAACTAGTATGGGCTTTGTCCTTCTAGAGCTCATGTTCTAATGTGGGTAAGGACACAAAAACCATTGAAAAACAAGCAGTGAGTACTTTTCTAGCAGATATTACAACTTCTTCAACAAGCATTAGAGCCTTTAGGGCAACTGTTCATCTTAGGCTCAGAAATGAATAGTATCAACAAATACTTAAAGGTAACTCAAAAATCTTCAAGTATTTCTTTTAATATGGCCCAGTAGAATGTATTATTCTGAAAATCAGAAAACAGTTTCTCTAATAGTTACACTAAGCAAAATTGGATAAAAATGACACTAAAATATACCTAGGTAAAACAGAAAGATTGATTTTTGCCATATTGAAAAAAAAGGAATTTATAAAAATTCCATCTGAAAATTGCATTATTGCTTAAAATTCCCTCCAAATGCTTTTGTATAAGCATTTTATACAGTTCAAAATTTAAAATAAAATGTATAATATTCTTTATAACTATTCAACATCTGTGACAGTAGCATAGTATTATAAAACCTTCTCTATACTGTACTGTAGCCTTTACAAATCATATGCTGAAAGCAAGACCTAAATTTCACAATGTGCATTCCAATTTTCTATTAAGTGAGAACCCTCTAAAGACCACAAAGGGGCCAAATTATCTAAAATATTAAAGGCTTATTATATTTCTACTAAATTATCAATTTTGTAAAACAATTAAACAGGGAAAGCCAATTAGTGTAAAAGTGGTCTTCAGAGTATAATCATTAGTTAGAAGCTCGTTTGATAAGGTTAGGTCCAAATCTAATAAGTTAAACCCCCAGCAGAACCATAATAGAGCCTTAGTGGCAGTTTTTAAGAGTCTTATTCTCTAAATAGAAGCCACAAGAAATTAAGGAAATTGAAAAAAAAGGTTATTTTTGCCACAATCAACAAAATCTCTATAGAGCTATGTCAAGTAAGAATCAGGGTAGTTTCTTAATTATAATCACTAGAAAGTTATTATATTATGAATCAAAACTATTATTAGTTCTAGTTTCTTCCAATAAAGTACTAAGGACTGTAAGTTAAAAAGTTATTGGAAGAGACAAAATATATAATAAAGCAAATACTTTTTAACTTTGGGGAAAATGAAAGAACATTAATACAGTGAGAATGTACAAATCTGATTTACATGATTTACACTATTACCCCAGCTAGCTCTGCCTTGTTTATGTTTCAGAAATATTCTTTAAGTAAAAATAAAACAAATTAAAGGAAAAGTTAGGTGGTTTATACAAATATATCTGTTTACATAAGTGTGCACTCATCTAAATATTGAAACAAAATTTCTGGATTACTAAATCAGTTATTTATTTTGCATAAAGAATTGGATCATTTTCAAGAGAAGAAGATGCAGCCTACTAAGTGCTAACCTGTTGGCCTATTTGAATGAAGAAAAAGTCACTTATTCTAGAATACAGAGTGGAAATATATATATGTGTATGTATGTATACAAAGATTAAAATAAGGCAGCCTTATTTTATTTTAATTTTGTCCCAGCTCCTTACATTTTACTTAACTATTAATGAATAGACATGAATGAAAAAGGATGTACTAAAGATCAGAAAAATAATATTTTTGGTTCAACATATTCTTCAGAAAACTTTTATCACCTCTGTTCTTTGAATTCTAAAGGAAGCAGATCATTGACATAATCTGGTCATCTACCCATCACTACATTCACATTCAAAAATAACAGTTTGATCCTTATGGAACACTGGCTGATAACACCATCTCTTGCACAATCCTGTGCAAAAATGATTACTTTCAAGGTTGTATAAACCTTATAAACGGTTATCTGCCCCATCCTATTCCTTTATTTTCAATTCTTCATGTGCATATAGTTTATGATTAACTTTTAAATACTGCTATAATTGATTCATTATTTTAGCATCTTCATTTTAAAGTATAAATCTTTGTTATATTAAATTTTTGAGTGGCTATTTTGTTCTTTTTTGATAAGAGTAGTCTGAAGCTATATCTTATTAATATAGTTGCATAAATAATCAACCAGATCCCTTAGGTAATTAAAAAATAAAATAAAATGAGCATCTGTTGGTACAGGTTCATAATGTGAGTGATAATATGCAGGTGAAAGGTTAACATAGAAAAAATTGGACACAGTGCATGAACACAAAATAAATTATTACATGGCTAGGTAATTTTATTGCTCCCATTTAGTTAATTATGCTGTATATCAAACTAATAGTTAAATAGGCAAGCTCTTACTTCAGTGTCCTATTCATACAACTATAAATTGCTCCATACATCTAGAATTGTGATTAGGCATAAATCTCACAGCAAGGTATAATAACAAAATATAATTTGCCTCACTACTTGAAAACTTCACAAATACACTTTTAAAATATATTTCAAAAGAAATCACATTAATTCTAGCAGTCATAGCTTAATAAATTTAAATACCTCAATATGTAGAAAAATATATTTCTGTTAATATATGGCTGTGTGACAGGTTTCCTCAAAACTTCGTGACTAAGACAACAACCTTTATTTGCTCTCAATTCTGCAATTTGAGCATGACAGCTCATCTGTGTTCCATATGGCATCAGCAGGGTGGCTTTCCTGGAGCTGAATAATCCACTTCTTTGATGGCCTCTCTCACATTTCTGGAGAGTTAGCACAGGCTGCCAACTGGGAACTCAACTGAGGCTGCTGTCCAGGGTCTTTGGTTATTCTTGGTTATTCATGGTTTCTCCAGTTGAGCAGAATGACCTCCTCCCAGTATGTTGTAAGGTAGCCTCATGGCAGTCAGACTTTTTACATGTTGTCCAGTGTAACCCAGAGCACAAAATATAGCCTGCTCTGCCTTCTTAAGGCTTTAGTCTTTGACAGGTACACCTTCAATTCTTCTGCCTTCTCTCAGATAAAGCAGGTCAGGAGCTAAATGAAATATAATGGGAAGGGACTGCACAAGTGTGTGAATACTAGGCCCTGAAATATATAATTGACTTCCACAAATAATCCCATAAACCATTTCCACAAGTGAAAACCAATATGTTTCTAGTTTATATCAATTTCTTTTCAACTTAATATAAATACATATATATGATCAACAAGGTATCCAACCTAAAATGTATTTTGTTAAAAATCAGTGATAAGTCCTGGGGCAGAATTCTATGTAATTCATCCATGTTCCCCATATAATTAATCTTTTAACTCTACCCATCAAGTGTAGAATTAGCCCAGTTGGCAATAAAAGAAAGCCAAAGTAGACTTACAAATAGCAGTGAATAGAAGAGAGGCAAAAGGCAAAGGAGAAAAGGAAAGATATACCCAATTGAATGCAGAGTTCCAAAGAATAGCAAGTTCAGTTCAGTTCACTTCAGTTGCTCAGTCATATCCGACTCTTTGCGACCCGATGAATGGCAGCATGCCAGGCCTCCCTGTCCGTCACCAACTCCTGAAGTCCACCAAACAATGTTCATTGAGTCGGTGATGCCATCCCACCATCTCATCCTCTGTTGTTCCCTTCTCCTCCTGCCCTCAATCTTTCCCAGAATCGGGGTCCTTTCAAATGAATCAGCTCTTCACATCAGGTGGCCAAAGTATTGGAGTTTCAGCTTCAACATCAGTCCTTCCAATGAACATCCAGGACTCATCTCCTTTAGGATGGACTGGATGGATCTCTTTGCAGTCCAAGGGACTCTCAAGAGTCTTCTCCAACACCACAGTTCAAAAGCATCAGTTCTTCGGTGATCAGCTTTGTTATAGTCCAAATCTCACATGGATACATGACCACTGGAAAAACCATAGCCTTGACTAGATTGACCTTTGTTGACAAAGTAATGTCTCTGCTTTTTAATATGCTATCTATGTTGGTCATAACTTTCCTTCCAAGGAGTAAGTGAGGAGAGATAAAAAACCCTCCTCAGTGATCAGTGCAACGAATAGAGGAAAACAATAGAATGGGAGAGACTAGAGTTCTCTTCAAGAAAATTAGAGATACCAAGGGAATATTTCATGCAAAGATGGGCACAATAAAGGACAGAAATGGTATGGACCTAAAAGAGACAGAAGATATTAAGAAGAGGTGGCATGAATACACAGAAGAACTATACAAAAAAAGATCTTCACAACCCAGATAATCACTTTTATGATATGATCACTCACCTAGAGTCAGACATCCTGCCAAGGGAAGTCAAGTGGGCCTTAGGAAGCATCACTACGAACAAAGCTAGTGGAGGTGATGAAATTCCAGTTGAGCTATTTCAAATCCTAAAAGATGATGCTGTGAAAGTGCTGCACTCAATGTGCCAGCAAATTTGGAAAACTCAGCAGAGGTCACAGGACTGGAAAAGGTCCGTTTTCATTACAACCCCAAAGAAAGGCAATGCCAAAGAATGCTTGAACTACAGCACAATTGCACTCATCTCACATGCTAGTAAAGTAGTGCTCAAAATCTTCCAAGCCAGACTTCAAAAGTACGTGAACTGTGAACTTCCAGATGTTTAAGCTGGATTTAGAAAAGGCAGAGGAACCAGAGATCAAATTGCCAACATTCACTGGATCATCAAAAAAGCAAGAGAGTTCCAGAAAAATATCTACTTCGCTTTATTGACTATGTCAAAGCCTTTGATTGTGTGGACAACAACAAACCGTGGAAAATTCTGAAAGAGATGGGAATACCTGACCACCTGACCTGCCTCTTGAGAAACCTATATCCAGGTCAGGAAGCAACAATTAGAACTGGACATGGAATAACAGACTGGTTCCAAATCGGGAAAGGAGTACGTCAAGGCTGTATATTGTCATCCTGCTTATTTAACTTATATGCAGAGTACATCATGAGACACTCTGGGCTGGATGAAGCACAAGCTGGAATCAAAATTGCTGGGAGAAATATCAATAACCTCAGATATGCAAATGACACCACCCTTATGGCAGAAAATGAAGAAGAATTAAAGAGCCTCTTGATGAAAGTGAAAGAGGAGAGTGAGAAAGTTGGCTTAAAGCTCAACATTCAGAAAACTAAGATCGTGGCATCCAGCCCCATCATTTCATGGCAAATAGATGAGGAAACAATGGAAACAGTGACAGACTTTGTTTTTCTCTGGGCTCCAAAAATCACTGAATATAGTGATTGCAATCATGAAATTGAAAGATGCTTGCTCCTTGGAAGAAGTTATGACCAACCTAGACAGCATATTAAAAAGCAGAGACTTTGCCAACAAATATCCATCTAGTCAAAGCTATGGTTTTTCCAGTGGTCATGTATGGATGTGAGAGTTGGACTATAAAGAAAGCTGAGCACTGAAGAATTGATGGTTTTGAACTGTGGTGTTGGAGAAGACTCTTGAGAGTCCCTTGGACTGTCAGGAGATCCAACCAGTCCATCCTGAAGAGAATCAGTCCTGAATATTCATTGGAGGGCTTGATGTTGAAGCTGAAACTCCAATACTTTGGCCACCTGCTGTGAAGAACTGACTCTCTGGAAAAGACCCTGATGCTGGGAAAAATTGAAGGTGGGAGGAGAAGGGAATGACAGAGGATGAGATGATTGGATGGCATCACTGACTCAATGGACATGAGTTTGAGAAAATTCTGAGAGTTGGTGATGGACAGGGAGGCCTGGCCTGCTGCAGTCTATGGGATTGCAAAGAATTGGACATGACTGAGCAACTGAACTGAACTGAAGTAACCACTGGGGCCTCATCACTTGAGAAGTTGTGAGAGTGCCCATGTCGTCTTTATCACACATGCACTCACAGCAATTCCAATTTCACACTCTGTTCCTAAAGTATGCAGTACTCTTTATGTCCATCAACAGCAATTATACTGTTGACATAATTTCTATCTTTAAAAAATAATTCCTTCAAATTTTATGCAAAGATGATAAACTTAAGTGTAAATACATATTTAGCAGTAACTTACTAGACAAAGTTAAAATGTTCTACACGTTTTCGAGATTAGGAACTTGGAACAGTCAAGGTATCTCTTTATTGCTAGTCCAAACAATGCAACTTATATTACACCAAGGCAAAGTTGGTGGGAATACTGAACACGGACTAGAGTTTTAGATGTAGGGAACACATAAAATATGCAAATGCAGAAGTCGGGAGAGGTGAGTAAGAGGTGAAGTGAGAACTAGTACACAAGAGAAGAGCTACAATAAAATTCTAAGCATCTGACATTTTTTGAGCCCTTATTATGTATCAAGTATATTATTTATAACATTTACCAAATTAAAGTAAGTCTGAAAACCACCACCAATATAGTACTTACATAAAGGAAAAAAGAGATGATAGGAGACAATAAATGGCCAAGTGGAAGAGCAGGAGCACAGTCTGAGTAAATTCCTGTAAGAGGTGTCATTATTTACAGCTTAAGCCTCAGTGGTTCCTAAGGAGTTACTAGTGCATGGGCTAGAATTTACTAGAAAATATCATTGGCAAAATTAGAGACCTTCACAGAAGATAGGAACTAATTTGTGGGAGTGGGTGAAAAATGTGGATTCAGACAATGAGTTTGGGGTAACATGGTAGCTAGTACTAATATATGGTCAAGAAAGTTATAGAAATTGGGATTCAAAGTTAGAGGAGAGAATAATTAGGGAAACATAAACATAGCATCTCAAAGACAGAATCATCTTGCAAAGAAAGCAAGTAGAAATAAAAGAACAAAGTTACAAGGGGCTAGAATTGAGGAAAACACAATGTGCAAAGGGAGGAGAAGGAAAAAGAATGAGTGAAAAAGAAGGATTGTAAAAATAAAAAGAACAAATATATAGTGTCATAAAGAACAAAAAATACAGAATTGTGGCCAACACTATGAAGCACATTTAGGACTGAGGAAGGATGATATTGTCTGTTTAGTTTTTATTTGGAATAATTCTGTGTGATTCATTTGGATGTGTTTTTCTAATACATCTTAATGGCAACAGGTCAGTTTCTTAATGTATTAATCCACTGTATTTCTCAGGCAATATTTCTCTAATGGCAGGACTGTCTAATATACTGTAGATGTTTTAGCAAATTTAGTTTAATTACACAATTAAAACACTTCCTGATAGTAATATAATGACTTCATATAAGATAATTATACTTTCTTATGCAGTATAAATAATAACCTGTATAATAGTGTTATACAATTGAAAACAAAAAATAAACAATTAAGGATGTTCTATCATTGTTCATTAAAAATCACACCTTCATGGTATTGATCATGGAAATTTATTTGGACAAATTACCCCATAGAGTAGCTGCCATAAGAGAATTTTCATAGAGAGACTATATAAATTTAAGAATACAATTATTGTTTTGATATTAAACTATACTATTGAAAATATATGAAAATTTAAGTTTAAATATTTACTTTGATTTTTGTAGCCTTTTAGAGAACATAGGCCATTGACCATTTATTGAATGTGTACTAAGTTTTCTACATATACTATCTCATTTTAATCTCCAAAATACTTCATTGAGGTAATACTATTGTTATCTTCATTTTATCGAGAAGACACATAAGGCTCAAAAAAGTGATGATCTGCTCAAGGTTTCAGAACAAGAAAGTGATGGAATCATGTTCAAATTCAGATTGCCTGTTAAGAGTTGCATTTTTCACCATCCCAGATGATAAGATGTCAGATAACAAGGTCAGCTGGCCTTTTAATTGTCCTGCCAGAAAAATTTAGTGGAAAGGATAGCCCTGAGTTGTCATGTGTTATGTAGTTACAAAAATACCTTATTAGAGCCATTAGAGAATTGGTTTGATATACACTAGGGAGGGCTGTTTGGTACCCAGAGAGCCATTAAGGAATTCATCCTAAAGATCTAGAAACCAAAGACTTCAGAGCAGCTGCACTCCAGGGAAACTAACAAGAAAATGAACCTTCTCTGCCCTTCTGCACTCTCTTACTTGGTAGGTCAGAACCCTGCAACCCTGTGAATGACCCAAGCCTTCAGTCTATTTCAGCACTGAATTTAAGTACTTCTGATACGGCTAAAGAATTCACAGAAGACTAAAGAATAAATCAATAAAATAACTTCTAAAAACTATTTATGGAAAGCAATAAGCTCCATCTTTGCCCTTTTTGACCACAACTAATCTCTACAAATCTCCCTTGCACAATGACCTCACCTAACCCTTAGTCTTTGAATATATCCTTATCACTGTCTCACTTCTTGATCCTATGACCTTCTGTGGTAAGGCCTCAAACAGGCAAGGGAAATCTGTAATAAATATGAATAAATTAAATGAGTAAATGCATAATAACTAATACTAAATGATTTATATATCTATATTTTAAAATGGAAACAATTAGCTTCTCATAAAAGTAATATAGGTTTATTTGTTGAAAATAGGTTTAGAAAGTTTAAAATTTCTTATAAGCCTACTCTATAATTTGTCCCTCAAACTGCTAAAACAACTTAATTCTGGCATGTATCTTCAGACATAGAAACACACATGGACACGCAGCACATACATTTAAGTTCTTATTTAACTGAATGCATACACTTAAAATATTTAAATGGCTGATGTTTATTATCATCTTCATTTGTGTATTGTTAAAGCAAATTAATGCACATTTAAGGTATAGATTATTTGATCAATCTGAGCATTCTCATCTGCATATAATTTTTTAAATTATTGTAAGTAATTATAAGTAAACATCTTGGAAAAACATATTTCCATATTTTGATTATCCTTTAATTTTTACACATATTTTTAAATTTTTTTTTTAGTGGACATAATTTACATTTACGTATCCACTAACATTTTTCAAGGCAGCATATACTCACATCTTTACAAACAATGGACATTAATAATTTTTAAAAATGTTTTAGCATTCCCTTTTTCATTTCAATAGGATTTGAATAATCACGGGAAGTAAAGAAATAAAACAATTGGCATCTCAAAACTAGAAGTCAGAAGAATTTGTTACACTAATTTGAAAGACTTTTATAAGCCTTATTCGTTTTTATTAAAAACAGTCAAGTAAAGAAATGCTATTATTTTATAGAAAATACATTTTATATCAGAATTTTGTTAAGTAACATAAACCCTATAGCTTCTTAATTTAGGAGAACACAGAATTTTCCTATATTTGTATCTATTTTTAAAAGTTCATCAGGACTGTATAAATATTTTTAATATATGTAAAACAAAGCATCAAATCGTTGACATAAAAGGAAAAATGGCCTTCTAAATGTATATCTTCATTCATAAGCAAGTGCTGTGTCCCAGGTCTGTAAAAGTGAAACCAAGATGATGAAGTTACCCTGATGCTTTGGTGCTGATACAGTAGTGCCTACAGGAGGATCTTGTTAACGGAAGGTGAACACAAACATGTTCCAACTTCAGCAAAAGACATTACAGCAACTTCTCCCTGAGTGTAGCTATCATTGTTTCAAAGCAGACACTAACGGAAAGTTCCAAGGAAAGAATTTCTGAATGAAAAAAGAAAAGAGCCAAAACAAAGTATGATTCAGGACATTTCTGACACCCCAGACTTCAACCATTCCTTCTTTCTGACTACCCCTAAGAAGGAGCCCAAAATAGCTACTACCTTTCACACATCTGAAAGGATTCATGGCAGAAACCTGTGCTTCTGTAGGTCCTATCCGATTTCCTGTGAAAAACTCGATCCTTTTTCTGAAGAATATATTATGTACATTATGTGTGCTTATGTACATTTTGTATATATGGTATAAATACACATAAGCATATATCCCATCTATCATATATGTACAGAAGCACATATAATAAAGTACATATATACACAAAATTTATATGATTATATATCTCTAAATAAATACTTATATTGTAAATAAATATGCATTTATTGTATATATGTACCTATTTTCCAACTTTATTGAGAAATAACTTACAAATATAATTTTACATATTAAAGTATACAATATAATGATTTTATATACATACAGTGTTGTTCTTACTTTACTTAATCCCCACAGCAACCCTATAGAGTGGGTAATGTAGGTATTAACACCCCCATTTTACAGATGAAGAAACTGAGGCACAGAGAGGTGGGGGCACCAGGAAGCTGCTAAAGGTTGGGGGACTCAAGAGTCCACCATTTATAACCACTAGGCTATATGATGGGGTGAACCCTTGATAAGGGAAAAGACATCGAGTAGAGCCAAGCTTCTAAAATTGGGGGGACAAGAGAATCTGAGGAATGCCAGGGATGTCCTCTCCACAGGCGACTCTCCAAACCACTTCCTTTATGGCTAGCACTGGCTCACTAGAGAGTGGAATCTTAAAGTGAAAGAGACTGCCTCTCTCTCTCTTTTTTTCCCCCTGGCTGCTCCCCACGGTTAGTGGGATCCAACCAGGGCCCTCTGCAGTGAAAGAGCCAAGTTCTAACTACTGAATCACCAGGGAATTCCCTTAAGGGATTCTTTAAGACGATGACGACGCTGGATCGTGTCCAAATTTGAGACTTCGTGGATTACAGCACACCAGGACTCCCTGTTTTTCAATATCTCCCAGAGTTTGCTCAAATTCATATCTGTATATACATAGTGGGATGATTACCAGATCAAGATAATTAGTGCAATTACCCCTCATAAAGTTAATTCTTTTTCTTTTGTAGGGAGAATGCTTAACATCTACTCTAAGTAAATGTCAAGTATATGATACTTTTCAGTTCAGTTCAGTTCAGTCGCTCGTCGTATCCAACTCTTTATGACCCCATGAACCGCAGAATGCCAGGCCTCCCTGCCCATCACCAACTCCCGGAGTTTACCCAAACTCATGTCCATTGAGTCAGTGATGCCATCCAACCATTTCATCCTCTGTCATCCCCTTCTCTTTCTGCCCTCATCTTTCCCAGCATCAGGGTCTTTCCACATAAGTCAGCTCTTCACATCAGGTGGCCAAAGTATTGGAGTTTCAGCTTCAACATCAGTCCTTCTGATAAACACCCAGGACTGATCTCCTTTAGGATGGACTGGTTGGATCTCCTTTCAGTCCAAGGAACCCACAAGAATCTTCTCCAACACCACAGTTCAAAAGCATCAGTTCTTTGGTGCTCAGCTTTCTTTATAGTCCAAATCTCACAACCACACATGACTACTGGAAAACCATAGCCTTGACTAGATGGACCTTTGTTGACAAAGTAATGTCTCTGCTTTTTAATATGCTATCTAGGTTGGCCATAACTTTCCTTCCAATGAGTACGTGTCTTTTAATTTCATGGCTGAAATCACCATCTGCAGTGATTTTGGAGCCCCAAAAAATAAAGTCAGCCACCATTTCCCCACCTATTTGCCATGAAGTGATGGCGCTGGATGCCATGATCTTAGTTTTCTCAATGTTGAGCTTTAAACCAACTTTTTCACTCTCCTCTCACTTTCATCAAGAGGCTCTTTAGTTCTTCTTCACTTTCTGCCAAAAGGATGGTTTCATCCACATGTCTGAGGTTGTTGATATTTCTCCCGGGAATCTTGATTCCAGCTTGTGCTTCATCCAGCCCAGCATTACTCATGATGTATTCTGTATATAAGTTAAATAAGCAGGGTGACAATATACAGCATTGATGTACTCCTTTTCCTATTTGGAAACAGCCTGTTGTTCCATGTAAGTTCTAACTGTTGCTTCCTGACCTGCATACAGGTTTCTCAAGAGGCATGTCAGCTGGTCTGGCATTCCCATCTCTTTCAGAATTTTCCTGTTTATTGTGATCCACACAGTCAAACGCTTTGGCATAGTAAATAGAGCAGAAATAGATGTTTTTCTGGAACTCTCTTGCCTTTTCGATGATCCAAAGGATGTTAGCAATTTGATCTCTGGTTCCTCTGCCTTTTCTAAAGCCAGCTTGAATGTGTGGAAGTTCACAGTTCATGTATTGCTGAAGCCTGGCTTGGAGAATTTTGAACATTACTTTGCTAGCATTTGAGATGAGTGCAATTGTGTGGTAGTTTGAGCATTCTTTGGCATTACCTTTCTTTGGGATTGGAATGAAAGTCCAATGGCCAGTCCTGTGGCCACTGCTGAGTTTTCCAAATTTGCTGGCATATTGAGTGCAGCACTTTCACAGCATCATCTTTTAGGTTTTGAAATAGCTCAACTGGAATTCCATCACCTCCACTAGCTTTGTTCATATTGATGCTTCCTAAGATGGTGACTGCAACCAAGATATTAAAAGATGCTTACTCCTTGGAAGGAAAGTTATGACCAACCTAGATAGCATATTCAAAAGCAGAGACATTACTTTGCCAACAAAGGTCCGTCTAGTCAAGGCTATGGTTTTTCCAGTGGTCATGTATGGATGTGAGAGTTGGACTGTGAAGAAAGCTGAGCGCTGAAGAATTGATGCTTTTGAACTGTGGCGTTGGAGAAGACTCCTGAAAGTCCCTTGGACTGCAAGGAGATCCAGCCAGTCTATTCTGAAGGAGATCAGCCCTGGGATTTCTTTGGAAGGAATGATGCTAAAGCTGAAACTCCAGTACTTTGGCCACCTCATGTGAAGAGTTGACTCACTGTAAAAGACTCATGCTAGGAGGGAGGAGGCAGGAGGGGGCAGGAGGAGAAGGGGATGAGAGGATGAGATGGCTGGATGGCATCACTGACTCGATGGACGTGAGTCTGAGTGAACTCCGGGAGTTGGTGATGGACAGGGAGGCCTGGCGTGCTGCGACTCATGGGGTCACAGAGTTGGACATGACTGAGTGACTGAACTGAACTGAACTGAAGGCCTACTTGACTTTGCGTTCTAGGGTGTCTGGCTTTCAATGAGTGATCATACCAACATGATTATCTGGATTGTGAAGATCTTTTTTGTACAGTTCTGTGTATTCTTGCCACCTTTTCTTAATATCTTCTGCTTCTATTAGGTCCATATCATTTCTGTCCTTTATTATGCCCACATTTGCATGAAATATTCCCTTGGTATCTCTAATTTTCTTGAGGAGATCTCTAGTCTTTCCCATTCTATTGTTTTCCTCTATTTCTTTGCATTGATCATGGAGAAAGGCTTTCTTATCTCTCCTAGCTATTCTCTAGAACTCTGCATCCAAATGGGTATATCTTTCATTTTCTCCTTTGCTTTTCACTTCTCTTCTTTTCACAGCTATTTGTAAGACCTCCTCAGACAGCCATTTTGCTTTTTTGCATTTCTTTTTCTTGGAAATGGTCTTGCTCCCTGTCTCCTGTACAATGTCATGAACCTCCATCCATAGTTCATCAGGCACTCTGTCTATCAGTTCTAGTCCCATAAATCTATTTCTCACTTCCTCTGTATAATCATAAGTGATTTGATTTAGTTCATACCTGAATGGTCTAATGGTTTTCCCCACTTTCTTCAATTTAAGTCTAAATTTGGCAATAAGGAGTTCATGATCTGAGCCACAGTCAGCTCCTGGTCTTGATTTTCCTGACTGTATAGAGCTTCTCCATCTTTGGCCCAAAGAATATAATCAGTCTGATTTCAGTGTTGGCCATCTAGTAATGTCCATGTGTAGTCTTCTCTTGTGTTGTTGGAAGAGGGTGTTTGTTATGACCAGTGCATTCTCTTGGCAAAACTCTATTAGCCTTCGCCCTGCTTCATTCCGTACTCCAAGGCCAAATTTGCCTGTTACTCCAGGTGTTTCTTGACTTCCTACTTTTGCATTCCAGTCCTCTATAATGAAAAGGACATCTATTTGGGTGTTAGTTCTAAAAGGTCTTGTAGGTCTTCATAGAACCATTCAACTTCAGCTTCTTCAGTGCTACTGGGCAGGGCATAGACTTGGATTACCGTGATATTGAATGGTTTGCCTTGGAAATGAACAGAGATCATTCTGTCATTATGGAGATTGCATCCAAGTACTGCATTTCAGACTCTTTTGTTGACTATGATGGCTACTCCATTTCTTCTAAGGGATTTCTGCCTAGAGTAGTAGATATAATGGTCATCTATGAATTAAATTCATGTATTCCAGTCCATTTTAGTTCACTGATTCCTAGAATGTTGATGTTCACTCTTGCCATCTCCTGTTTGACCACTTCCAATTTGCCTTGATTCATGGACTTAACATTCCAGGTTCCTATGCAATATTGCTCTTTACAGCATTGGATGTTGCTTCTATCATCAGTCACATCCACAACTGGGTGTTGTTTTTACTTTGACTCCATCCCTTCATTCTTTCTGGAGTTATTTCTCCACTGATCTCCAGTTGCATATTGGGCACCTACCAACCTGGGGAGTTCATCTTTCAGTGTCCTATCTTTTTGCATTTTCAGACCTCGTTGCCTTGTTTGCCTGGTTCATGGGGTTCTTATGGCAAGAGTACTGAAGTGGCTTGCCATTCCCTTCTCCAGTGGACCACATTCTGTCAGTCCTCTCCACCATGACCCAGCCATCTTGGCTGGCCCCACACGGCATGGCTTAGTTTCAGTGAGTTAGACAAGGCTGTATCAGTTCAGTTCAGTTCAGTTCAGTCGCTCAGTCGTGTCTGACTCTTTGCGACCCCATGAATCACAGCACGTCAGGCCTCCCTGTCCATCACCAACTCCCGGAGTTCACTCAAACTCATGTCCATCAAGTCGGTAATGCCATCCAGCCATCTCATCCTCTGTTGTCCCCTTCTCCTCTTGCCTCAATCCCTCCCAGCATCAGAGTCTTTTCCAATGAGTCAACTCTTTGCATGAGGTAGCCAAAGTACTGGAGTTTCAGCTTAACATCATTCCTTCCAAAGAACACCCAGGGCTGATCTCCTTCAGAATGGACTGGCTGGATCTCCTTGCAGTCCAAGAGACTTTCAGGAGTCTTCTCCAACACCACAGTTCAAAAGCATCAATTCTTCAGCGCTCAGCTTTCTTCACAGTCCAACTCTCACATCCATACATGACCACTGGAAAAACCAAAGGCTGTATAATACTGTATTATTAACTATAGTCATGATATGAATATAAGATCTTCAGAAATAATTAACTTTATAACTTAAAGTGTGTTATATTTGGTCTCTCCCCCCAGGCCCTTGCAGCCACCATTGTATTATCTGTTTCTATAAAATCATTTGTTTCTTTTTTCAGATTCTACATATAAATGGTACCATATAGCATTTGTTTTTTCTCTGTCTAGCTTATTTCAATTAATATAATGCCCTTTGGGCCTACCCACGTTGTTGCAGATGACAGGATTCCCTTCTTTTTGTGATTGAGGAATATTCCTGTGTGTGTGTGTGTGTGTGTGTGTGTGTGTGTGTGTGTGCTCGTGCATGCACAATCGTGTATGTGTATCAGTTTCTTTATCCATCCATCAATCGAAGGACATTTAAGGTGTTTCTGTATTTTAGCTATTGTGAATAATGCTGCAATGAGCATGGATATGCAGACTTCTCTTCAAGATACTGATTTCATTATCTTTAGCTAAATATATCCAAGAGTTGGACAACTTTATTACATTGTAATTCAATTTTTAATTTTTTGAAGGACCAGCATACTGTGTTATTCCCATCAACCATGTATAAGTGTTCCCTTTATTGTACATTCATGCCAACATGTGATAACTATTGTCCTTTTGAAAACAGCCATTATAACAGGGCTATACAGTTATCTGAATGGATAACATATTACAAGTACAATTTACTTCAAAATAAGAATAAATCCAGGATATTATCTAAAATGTAATGATCATTATAGGTGTACCTCAGAGAGATTGCAGGTCCAACTCTCAACCACTACAATAAAGCAAATATAGTGATAAACCTTTTCATTAAGTTTCCCACAATTTTTTAAGTTTCCCTATGTGGGTAAAAGTTATGTGTACACTAGACTGTGGTCTGTTAAGTGTGCAACAGCATTGTGTCTAAAAAAATGTACAGACCATAATTTGAAAATACTCTATTGCTAAAAAATGCTAACCATCACATGAGCCTTCAGTAAGTAGTGGTATTTTTGTCGGTGGAAGGTCTAGGTCTTGCCTCAATGTTGATGGCTGCTGAATGATCATGGCGGTTGCTGAAGGTTGGAGTGGTGTGGCAATTTCTTAAACTAAGACAGCAATGAAGTTTGCCACAGTGATCACCTTTTCCTTTCATGAAGGACTTCTCTGTAGCTTGAAGTGCTATTTGATAGCATTTTACCCACACTAGAATGTATTTCAGAGAAGGAGTCATCCACTCAACCCCTGCCATGGCCTTGTCAACTAGGTTTATGTAATATTCTAAATTATTTCTTGTCATTTCAACAATCATCACAGCATCTTTACCAGGAGCAGAGTCATCTCAAGAAACCACTTTTTTTTTTCTCACTCATAAGAAGAAAATCTTCATTCATATTCAAGTAAAACTTGAGATTGTAGCAATTCAGAAATATCTTCAGGTTCCTATTCTACTTCTAGCTCTTTTACTATCTCTCCCACAGCTTCAGTTACTTTCTCAATTGAAGTCTAGAACCCCTCAAAGTCATCTAGGAGAGTTGAAATCACTTTTTTCCAAACTCCTGTTAATATTCTTATTTTGACCTGTTCCCATGAATCAGGAATGTTTTTACTAGCATCTAAAATGGTGAATTCTTTCCAAGAAGTTTTCCATTAATATCGCCCAGATATATCAAAGGAATTACTACCTGTGGCAACTATAGCCTATAAGGATTAGATCTCATATACAGTGTCTTAAGAACTATGGATGGAGCTTTGTAACATTGTACAGGAGGTAGTGATCAAAACTATCCCCAAGAAAAACAAATGCAAAAAGGCAAAATGGTTGTTTGATAAGGCCTTACAAAGAGCTGAGAAAAGAAGTGAAAGGCAAAGGAGAAAAGGAAAGATATACCCATTTGATGCAGAGTTCCAAAGAATAACAAGTAGAGATAAGAAAGACTTCCTAAGTGAACAATGGACAGAAATAGAGGAAAACAATAGAATGGGAAAGACTAGAGATATCTTCAAGAAAATTAGTGGTATCACAGGAAAAGTTCATGCAAGAATGGCCACAAGAAAGGACAGAAACAGTATGGACCTAACAGAAGCAGAAGATATTAAGAAGAAGTGGCAAGAATACTCAGAAGAATGCTACAAAAAAGATCTTAATGACCCAGATAACCACGATGGTGTGATCACTCACCTAGAGCCAGAAATCCCGGAGTGCAAGATACTGGGCCTTAGGAAGCATCACTACAAACAAAGCTAGTAGGTGCTGGAATTCCAGTTGAGGTATTTCAAATCCTAAAAGATGATGCCATGCAAGTGCTGCACTCAATATGCCAGAAAATTTGGAAAGCTCAGCACTGGCCACAGGACTGGAAAAAATCAGTTTTCATTCCAGTCCCAAAGAAGGGGAATTCCAAAAATGTTCAAACTACTGCAAAATAGTACTCCTCTCACATGCTAGTAAAGTAATGCTCAAAATTCTCCAAGGTAGACTTCAACAGTATATGAATTATGAACTGCCAGATGTTCAAGCTGAATTTAGAAAAAGCAGAGGAACCAGAGCTCAAATTGCCAACATCCGTTGGATCATAGGAAAAGCAAAAGTATTACAGAAAAACATCTATTTCTGCTTCATTGACTATGATAAAGCCCTTGACTGTGTGGATCACAACAAATTTTGGAAAATTTTTAAAGAGATGGCAATACCAGACCACCTTAAGTGCCTCCTAGAAACCTGTATGCAGGCCAAGAAGCAACAGTTAGAAGGGGACATGCGTCTGCAGACTGGTTCCAAATTGGGAAAGGAGTATGTCAAGGCTGTATATTGTCACCCTGCTTACTTAACTTATAAGCAGAGTACATCATGGGAAATCCTAGGCTGTATGAAGCACAAGCTGGAATCAAGATTGCTGGGAGAAATATCAATGACCTCAGATATGCAGATGACACCACCCTTATGACAAAAGGAGAAGAGGAACTAAAGAGCCTCTTGATGAAAGTGAAAGAGGATAGTGAAAAAGCTGGTCTAAAACTCAACACTCAAAAAACTAAGGTCATGGCATCCCATCCCATCATTTCATGGCAAATAGATGAGTAAATGATGGAAACAGTGATACCATTATATTCTTGGGTTAGATACCTGCATGAATCTCTGGATAACTTGCTGCAGAGTCTATGCCAGCATTTGCTGCTTTACCTTGCATTTTGATGTTTTGGAGACACCTTCTTTCCTTAAACGTCATGAGTGAGTTTCTGTGAGCTTCAGAATTTTCTTCTGCAGTTACTTCACCTCTCTTATCTTCACAGAATTGAAGAGAGTTAGGGCGTGGCTCTAGATTGTGTTTTGGTCTAAGGTAATAATAAATATAACAAAATGAGAAAGTTTGAAGTATTGCAGGAATTACCAAAATGTGACACAGAGACAGGAAGTGAGCAAATGCTGTTGGAAAAATGATGCCAACAGACTTGATCAGCTCAGAGTTGCTACAAAACTTCAATTTGTTAAAAACAAACAAACAAACAAACAAAAAAAAAAACCACAGTATCTGTGAAACACAGTAAAGTAAGATATGGCTATATATTTGTGTTTAAAAACTGACACTTTAAATTCTTGAGGAGGAGAGAGGAAATGAATGCCACTTTTGTCTAGTAGTTTTCTGAGAATTACCATCTGATATAGCTCACAGCCACTTGGCCTATCTCTCAAGGAGTTACAGATTGCTTCTGTGAGATTAAAAACCAAATCAAACCAAAAAAAAGAAAAATGTAAAATTTTGCATCCCATAAATTTTATTTTTGACTGTATCACATAGATATATACTAAATACAATTATAATTGCATATATAAAGATTAAACATCAGTATTTGAAAAAAGCACTACATCTTACCACAAATGCATTTGTCTAGTAACCTTATGCTCTTTCCAACCATTCTTGGATTTAACTCTACATATTTGAAAAGTGAATGTGTTAGTCATTCAGTCATGTCTGGCTGTTTGCAACCCCATGGACTGTAGCCCACCAGGCTCCTCTGTCCATGGAATTCTCCAAACAAAAATACTGGAGTGGGCTATTGGTAAGGAAAAACAGCTTTAAAAAATTAAAAAGCAAGTCTTCAACTTGGCTATCCTGAATCTTCATGTTCTGGTCTTAAAAAGCAAGAAAGTATGGCATATTTCTTCTTATGCTAAAAGAATATTAATTGACCAGGCATCCTGATTTCTATTAGAATTTATGTTCATTTTAGGAAACTAAAAACAAGATAATACATACTATCAGTTAATGAAAAGCACTAGTTGATTAAAATGAGAGCTTCTCTATGTGGTTGGCCATTGCTCTTTATATATTAGCATCTTCAGCAATTTCTTACCTAGATAACTAAAGAAATATGTAATTTTTCTGAATATATATATATGTTTATTAAAGTTTTAATACATCTTAAGATAGCTTTAGTAAAATTATTACTGATAACAGATATTTAACCACGGTTCAGAAAATTGGAAATGTGTAATATCTTAAAACTAATAAATGTCATTGTATGCTGTTCTTGTCAGCCTAATATATTATTGCTACCAAGCGTCCTTAATCTAGGTCACTCAAGGTATAACCAAAGAATGTCAGAGCTGTAGTGGTCAGTAAGTGGACACTAAATAGGAAGTAAGCAGGATGTCTGTCATGTAGACATATATATACCATAGGTATACATTGTCTGTTAATTAAGAGCAATTCTGATAATAACATAAATTTGATCAAAACTTTACCTCTGGCATATATGCAGAGTTCATCTTGCAAAATGCTGGGCTGGATGAAGCACAAGCTGGAATCAAGATTGCTGGGAGAAATATAAATAACCTCAGATATGCAGATGATATCACCCTATGGCAGAAAGCAAAGAACTAAAGAGCCTCTTGATGAAAGTGAAAGAGGAGAAGGAAAAAGCTGGCTTAAAACTCAACGTTCAAAAGACAAAGATCATGGCATCCAGTTCCATCACTTCATGGCAAATAGATGGGAAAACAATGGAAACAGTGACAGACTTTATTTTCTTGGGCTCCAAAATCACTGCAGATGGTGACTGCAGCCATGAAATTAAAAGATGCTTGCTCCTTGGAAGAAAAGCTATGACCAACCTAGACAGCATGTTAAAAAGCAGAGACATTACTTTGCCAGAAAAGGTCCATCTAGTCAAAGCTATGATTTTTCCAGTGGTCATGTATGGATGTGAGAGTTGGACTATAAAGAAAGCTGAGCACCAAAGAATTGATGCTTCTGAACTGTGGTGTTGGAAAAAAACTCTTGAGAGTCCCTTGGACAGCAAAGACATCCAACCAGTCCATCATAAAGGAAATCAGTTTTGAATATTCATTGGAAGGACTGATGCTGAAGCTGAAACTCCAATACTTTGGCCACCTGATGCAAAGAATTGACTCCTTGGAAAAGACCCTGATGCTGGGAAAGATTGAAGGCAAGAGGAGAAGGGGACGACAGATGACGTGATGGGTGGATGGCATCACTGAATCAATGGACATGAGTTTGAGCAAGCTCCAGGAGTTGTTGATGGACAGGGAAGCTTGGCATGCTGTAGTCCATGGGGTCGCAAAGAGTCGGACACGACTGAGCAACTGAACTGAACTGTAATCTTTTTTCTAAAATGACTGGACAGACTAGAGTTGGAAAGTGCCAGAAATAAAATTCATTCTACATTAGTGAACTGGGGGTTTGGGCAGGAATCCTGAACACAGGATGAGAAATTATTACTCTGTAGTAATGGTTTCCATAATACATTATACTCATTTCACCACTCAAAACACCAATGGAAACCTGTATATGTAAATAGTAACAAAGCGCGAGCATGGTTAATACCATTTCCCTATTAACTTTATGTTGCATAACACTTATATAATGCTGTGAAAATGTTCACTTACAATGAAGTGTAATGACTACAATAATGCTTTATTCAGTGCTTTAATTTGTCCATGAATCATCCAAGCCAATGTAATTGCACTGTTAATATGACACTGTTGAATAAACAGGTCATATACAAATGGAATGGATCCTTCTTAACTGGGCCATGTTAAGCATTTCTATGGAAGCATCTTCTGGGTAGTTTTATCTGTATGTTTCTTGTTACCAGCACTCTGAGGGAAAGTATGATGAGTTTTGTAAATTTGTAATTACACTAAAAATATAGGGCCAATTATCCTACAAAACTAAAAGGAGATTGAGGAAGGTTTGCTGTCTTTAAACAGGCTGTCTTGAATCCTATAAAATATTTAACCCTGTCACATTCATAGTTTTATACTAAAACATGAGACATAATACCTAAATAATAAACTGAGTTGTAGTCATATAACAAATTAATGAAAGATTTCATGTAAATCAGTAGCTATATAGAAAGGTGTTTGAAAGATCACTGGGGATTGTAACAATTATGGGATATATTTCAACAAGCATGGCATGAGACAATGTTAATTTGCACTGTAGAGAAAGAGAAAGCAATTATGAATAATAATATAAAAATATTTTTAGAATATCTAAAAGTAATTTATTATCTTTAAAATACAGTAAGAGGACAGAGTAGAATATTCTTTATCTGAATTTCTGTCAAAAATATTGAAATTTTTCAAAAACACATCTACAGCAAGAGGATAAGATAAATGACACTTTTATAGACTTTGGCAAGAAATTAAAACATAGATTTGCCCAAAGGGCAAGGAATAAACATAAACACTTTTTCTCCCTTGACTGACCCTTGGAAGTTACAAAAATTATCAGAAATATAGTTATAACCCTAGGAATAGAACAAAAAGTGATTGCAGACCTAGACCACTCCAGGCAAACTACAAACCAAAATAAGAAAATGGGGGAGAAAAGTAGAGCATTTTTATTTCATGCAAAAATATGCTGCCATCAAAAATGAAAATGTTGAAAACCATCATGACAGTTTAGGAAGTATTTGTGCTATAATGTTATGTTAAAAAATCACAATATAAAATCAGCTATCAGAGGATAACTGGAACCAAAGAGCTAGTACAAGGGGACACAGAAGATGTTTATAATAAATGACTCTGGGTCACAAAACAGGGAAGTTGTGTTTTCTCTGCTAGTAAGTTTTTTCCTATATTTAGAAATTTTTTAATAAGTATACATTTTGCAATTAATGTTTC
The DNA here is from genome assembly GCF_029378745.1 of Bos indicus. Taxonomy (NCBI): domain Eukaryota; kingdom Metazoa; phylum Chordata; class Mammalia; order Artiodactyla; family Bovidae; genus Bos; species Bos indicus. The sequence continues at coordinate 54,815,189 of NC_091768.1, read as the reverse complement.
TCAATGTGGCATCTAAAATGAAACTAGCTTCTTAGATATGTTATAATCATGGAAGTCACTAATGGTGTTAGAAGACCATGTTAAAGTTTCAGTAGGAGAAGACTGAATTAGGTGAAGAACTTGTTAGAGATATCTTGGTCCTAGTGATAGCTTCAAATGGGTATATCTTTCCTTTTCCCCTTTGCCATTCACTTCTCTTCTTTTCATAACTGTTTGTAAACCCTCCTCAGACAACCATTTTGCCTTTTTGCATTTCTTTTTCTTGGGAATGGTCTTGATCACTGCCTGCTGTACAATGTCACAAACCTTCATCTATAGTTCTTCAGGCACTCTGTCTATCAGATCTAATCCCTTGAATCTATTTGTTACTTCCACTGTATAGTCGTAAGGGATTTGATTTAGATAAAAACTGAATGATCCAGTAGTTTTCCCTTCTTTCTTCAATTTAAGTCTGAATTTGGCAATAAGGAGTTCATGATCTGAGCCACAGTCAGTTCCTGGTCTTATTTTTGCTGACTCTATAGAGCTTCTCCATCTTCAGCTGCAAAGTAGATAACCAATCTGATTTTGGTATTGACCATCTGATGATGACCATGTGTAGAGTCTTCTCTTGTGTTTTTGGAAGAGGGTGTTTGCTATGACCAGTGCATTCTTTTGGCATAACTCTAATAGCCTTTGTCCCGCTTTATTCTGTACTCCAAGGCCAAATTTGCCTGTTTCTCCAGTTGTTTCTTGACTTTCTACTTTTGCATCCCAGTCCCCTGTAATGAAAAGGACATCTGTTTTGGGTATTAGTTCTAGAAGGTCTTGTAGGTCTTCATAGAATCATTCAACTCCAGCTTCTTCAGCATTATTGGTCAGGGCATAGACTTGGATTACTGTGACATTGAATGGTTTGTCTTGGAAACAAACAAAGAACACTGTCATTTTTGAGCTTGATTCCAAATACTGCATTTCAGACTCTTTTGTTGACAACGATGGCTACTCCATACTTCTAAGGCATTCTTGCCCACAGTAGTAGATATAATTGTCACCTGAATTAAATTCACCCATTCCAGTCCATTTTAGTTTGCTGATTCCTAGAATGTTGATGTTCACTCTTGCCATCTCCTAATTGACCACTTCCAATTTGCCTTGATTCATGGACCTAACATTCCAGGTTCCTATGCAATATTGCTATTTACAGCATCAGACCTTGCTTCCATCACCCATACATCCACAACTGGGTGTAATTGTTTTTGCTTTGGCTCCGTCTCTTCATTCTTTCTGGATCTATTTCTCCACTGATCTCCAGTAACATTTTGTGTACCTACTGACCTGGGGAGTTCATCTTTCAGTGTCCTATCTTTTTGCCTTTTCATACTGTTCATGAGGTTCTCAAGGCAAGAATACTTAAGTGGTCTGCCATTCCCTTGTCCAGTTGACCATATTTTGTCAGAACTTTCCACCATGACCCATGTATCTTAAATAGCAAGGAAAGATAAGAAAGCATTCCTCAATGTTCAATTCAAAGAAGTATAGGAAAACAATAGAATGGGAAAGACTAGAAATCTCTTCAAGAAAATTAGAGATGCCAAGGGACATTATCATGCAAAGATGAGCAGAATAAAGGACAGAAATGGTATGGACCTAACAGAAGTAGAAGATATTGAGAAGAGGTGGCAAGAATACACAGAAAAACTACACAAAAAAGATCTTCACGACGCAGATAATCACAATAATGTGATCACTCACCTAGAGCCAGACATCCTGGAATGTGAAGTCAAGTGGACCTTAGGAAGAATCACTACCAACAAAACAGTGGAGGTGATGGAATTCCAGTTGAGCTATTTCAAATCCTAAAAGATGATGCTGTGAAGGTGCTGAACTCAATGTCAGCAAATTTGGACAGCTGACAAGTAGCTATAGGACTGGAAAAGGTCAGTTTTTATTCTAATCCCAAAGAAAGGCAATGCCAAAGAATGCTCAAACTACCAACAGTTGCACTCATCTCACATGCTAGCAAAGTAATACTTAAAATTCTCCAAGTCAGGCTTCAACAGTATGTGAACCATGAACTTGCAGATGTTCAAGCAGATTTAGAAAAGGCAGGGGAACCAGAGATCAAATTACCAACATCCTCTGTATCATAGAAAAAGCAAGAGAGTTCCAGAAAAACATCTACTTCTGCTTATTGACTACACCAAAGCCTTTGACTGTGTGGATTACAACAAACTGTGGAAAATTCTGAAAGAAATGGGAATACTGGACCACCTGACCTGCCTCCTGAGAAATCTGTATGCAGATCAGGAACCAACAATTAGAACTAGATATGGAACAACAGACTGGCTCCAAATCAGGAAAGGAGTATGTCAAGGCTGTGTATTGTCACCCTGCTTATTTAACTTTTATGCAGAGTACATCATGAGAAATGCTGGGCTGGTTGAAGCACAAGCTGGAATCAAGATGGCCAGGGGAAATGTCAATAACCTCAGATATGCAGATGAAACCATCCTTATGGCAGAAAGTGAAGAGGAACTAAAAAGCCTCTTGATGAAAGTGAAAGAGGAGAGTGAAAAAGTTGACTTAAAGCTCAACATTCAGAAAATGAAGATCATGGCATCCGGTCCCATCACTTCATGGGAAATAGATGGGGAAACAGTGGTAACAGCATCAGACTTTATTTTTTGGGCTCCAAAATCACTGCAGATGGTGACTACAGCCATGAAATTAAAAGACACTTACTCCTTGGAAGAAAAGTTATGACCAACCTAGACAGCATATTAAAAAGCAGAGACATTACTTTGCCAACAAAGGTCCATCTAGTCAAAGCCATGGTTTTTCCAGTAGTCATGTATGGATGTGAGAGTTGGACGGTGAAGAAAGCTGAGCGCGGAAGAATGGATGCTTTTGAACTGTGGTGTTGGAGAAGACTCTTGAGAGTCCCTTGGACAGTAAGGAGATCCAACCAGTCCATCCTGAAGGAAATCAGTCCTGAATATTCATTGGAAGGACCAGTGCTGAAGCTAAAACTCCAATACTTTGGCCACCTGATGCGAAAACTGACTCATTTGAATAACCCTGATGCTGGGAGATAGAGGGCAGGAGGAGAAGGGGATGACAGAGCATGTGATGGTTGGATGGCATCACTGACTCAATGTACATGAGTCTGAGTAAACTCCAAGGGTTGGTGATGGACAGGAAGGCCTGATGTTCTGCAGTCCATGGGGTCCCAAAGAATCAGACACAACTAAGCGACTGCACTGAATTGAAATGATAGCTTGCAATAAACAGCGATGGATTGTTGATCTCTGAAGGAGAGAATTTTGCTTCTGGACCAGAGATTCGGCTTCAGTAACTCTCAGAGCTTCATGCGATAAATGTTTTATTACAGTTAAAAATGGATAGAAAAAGCTTCTGAAATTAGATGTCAGAAGGGGGCAGAGAGTGCCCCACTTGCTCTTCTTATCAAGGCCTTATGTACTTTTTCAATTCGTTACTGAAAATAAAAAGGTCTTACCAGATTCACTCCCACAACTTACATCTTAAGATAGCAGTGTTAGTCAGAAAGTTCCTATTAAGGAGAAACATATCCTGGAGCAAGGTACCTTGTTGTTATATAATCATCAATACAGAGCTTAAAGAAAAACATACCCTTGAGAAAGATGAGTTGTTTTGTTCTGTAATCATTTTGTGTTAGTCGGTCAGTGGTGTCTGATTCTTTGTGACACCATGGACCTTGCCTGCCAGGGCCCTTTGTCCATGGGATTCTATAGGCAGGAACTCTAGAGTGTGTCACCATTCCGTTCTCCAGGGGATCTTCCCCACCCAGCGATTGAACCATGGTCTCCTACATGGCAGGCGGATTCTTTATCATCTGGTCCACCAGAGAAGCCCTGGTGTAATCATTAGCTTTGGGCTTAGTGAAAGTTAGTCTTAGGTGAAATAGATTCCTACCATAACAACTCAGAGCTTAAGAAAATAAAAATGCCTTAGATGACTAAGATGAAAGAATATAGGGGGAAAAAAATGTCCCTTTCTCCTCCTTGAGGGCCTTGGTCTCCATATCAATGCACCTAAGAATAAACTCTCTCAGTTCAGTTCAGTTCAGTTGCTCAGTCATGTCCGACTCTGTGACCCCATGAATCGCAGCACGCCAGGCTTCTCTGTTCATCACCAACTCCCGGAGTTCACTCAGACTCACATCCATCGAGTCAGTGATGCCATCCAGCCATCTCATCCTCTGTCATCCCCTTCTCCTGCCCCCATTCCCTCCCAGCATCAGTCTTTTCCAATGAGTCAACTCTTCACATGAGGTGGCCAAAGTACTGGAGTTTCAGCCTTAGCATCATCCCTTCCAAAGAAATCCCAGGGCTGATCTCCTTCAGAATGGACTGGTTGGATCTCCTTGCAGACTCTCTCACTAGCCTGTAAAAACAGTCATCTCATTAATATGTTCTAGTACCACAGTTAATACGCTGAAAGACTCAACAGTTAAGAGAAGTCATTTTCTGAAAAGCTCAGTCTTAGAGTGATATGGGTGTGGGGTGGATAGTAGAGCAAGAAAATGAGTATCAGAATATAAGGGGTTATGTGACTGGAAGTGTAGGGGACATAGTAGTATATATTTGTCATATGGGCCTCAATGAAAGGATGAAGTTTGAGCAAAGCTTTGAGAAAGGTGAAGGGGTCAGTCAAGTGGAATTATGGCTGGAGCTGTTTTAATGAATTGGCATTTGCTTTCCTTTGAAGGCTCCTGGAATTCTAGTAACACTAATGCAAACAACTGCTTGATTTTTGGGAACATTTACACAATTGACCCCACAGCACATATAATAAAATTAGTTTCTATTCTGGGATGCTGACTGAAATTATTGTTCTATTAGGATTTCATTCTATATTATTATGTTATTAGCACTTTGGGACTTAGCAAGAGAAACTACTCAATGATAACAGTCTCATTAATGCCTCTAGTGAAACACTTAAAAAGTTCTTTATTGATCTTGGTTCCAAATACATCAAAATGCTGTATTATAGTTTTCTTGAACTATTCACCTTGCTGGCATTTTCAGGTGAATAAGCTCATTCCCTGTTCACATGTCCTTATTCTTAAGCTCCAGGTAGCCTGGAGAAATAGCAAAATTGGCCTACAAAGATTTAAGATCCCTTATTTAAACTTCTTACTCATTTTTTAAAAATACTACTATTTTCTGTATCATGATATGCTACTCTTCATGTGTCTGTTTTATAATATTTAAAATATATACACAGACATACAGAGGAAATCTCAAAAATAAAAAATGCAATGAATACAAAATTTACTGTGTAAAAGCTCTAGATCCTAATTTACTACTGTAAGACTAGTTCAATTCAAAATAAATGACTTTTTGAATTGTCTCTCAGGTTTTGATCTAGAGATCTTGAATGATTTGTATTCTAGTGTCAGTAAAGCCCTATTTAAATCGTAGTTCTGTCATGAAATATGTATATATATATTTTTCAAGTGATTGAAATGAAGTCATGCTAATTTGTGAACAATCACTTCATGCTAATTATTGGGCTGCATGATATGCAAATTCACCTGGCTCTGATTCAAATATATCTTAATGGTACTAATGCTGTCTTGCACACCTGAGGCTTGCACTATTGAGGGCCACAAGAAGCATACAATATTCTATTTCCCAGAAAATGCCTGAAATCTCTAACATAAAGTCAGTAGAATGGGTGATTATTTAAATGTTTTATTTCTAGTTTTATCATTTTCTGACTTCATGAAAAGTAAGAGGATCAAGAGCAAATGGACTAAATATAGATAACATGAAATAATTTACAATGAGCACAAAGTAAAAATATACACCATAACAACATTTATGTTATGTGAGTAAGGTAGTCACGGGGCCGAGTATTTTACTATACTGAGGCAAACTGATATTTGATAAAATACTCTGAATCATGTATTATTCAGTCAATTGGTTAAAAATTCATTCATACTGAAATCAACTGAATTTTGCTTTATCTCCATTCTAACATAAATGTACACTCATGCTTCTACACAGTCTCTTCTGTTGACTATGATTTAAGAGCAAAGAGTTTAAATGAAATAAGGTCTTAATGCTTCATATATATAAGCAAAAGTAAGTTGTGATGTTATGAAAACGTCACAGCTAGTTATTGCAAACACTTAAAAGTATCATACAGTTTACTATGAATCTGTGAGTAAGGTCATTCCCTAATTCCTATTCCAATATGAAATAACCTATCTGAGTAAAGTTAACTAAAATAACTACTCTATTAGATTTGGCAGAAAGATAGAGAACTTAAATTCTCTAACATTTGTGATTCCAAACTATATTACTATTGAACTTGGGAAAGCATATAAAAATTCCAAAAAAAAAAAAAAAAAAACTTACTACCCGTGCAGTTAGCTCTGCCATGTGTTGAACAGATTTTTATGCTTTTACCTAAAAATCTTTTTGTCAACTGTTATACTTTGAAGATTGTTTCATTGACCTGTCTAAAGCTTTTGAGATGAAAATAGACTCATATTTTTAAAAGCTAATCTAATTAGCCAGGATTCAATATTTTTTTGCCAGCATTTACCTTGGCAAAAGTAAATAAGCCTATATTATGCTACTATGAATTATATTGAAAAAAGTCTATAACAAGCTAATAGTTTTTAAAATCCACTCTTCACCCTTCAAAAAGATGTTACAAAATGCAATTAAAATTTTACTTTGAGAGGCAGATCTGTGAACTAGAAAAAAGAATTGTTCATGAACTCAGAATATGCTCCTCCTTTTAATTCATTACACTCAAGCTCATAAAATATGTACAACAAATGAACTACACATATTTCATTGTATTTCTCTGAAAGGGATTGATGGGAGACGACGAGATTCTTTATTATTAGTGTTTAATGTCGTAACAAAAAAAAAATTGGAGATAAATTGAAAAATGCATATATCCCCAAGTCTCTATTATAAAACAGCAAAAATTTTCACTAATAACAGAAGGTTTAAATGTTAACCATGTGCTTAAAGTTCACAAGTGATCTTCAGGTTTTGTGCCAACTCTTCCATTCCTGAAAAACTCTTTAATTTTCTCTTCTATATGAAAATAAAGTATTTTGATGCATAACTATAGTTGAATAAGGTATAGACATTTGCAATGCTGGGTTTTTTTCTTCCCACTATCGAGATGCTTTCTTCTTGAAAAATTACAAAGCCTAGTGCTTTACTGTCCTCTATTGTCACAATCTCAGTATAACACTTCTGCGCATTAGATAGTCTAATGGCATTTGAGATTTTTCAGTGAGGAAATAATATGTAGTCTACAGTTTTAAAGATGCCACAGAAAACAAATCTGATGTTGCTCACATTATACAAAGAAACTAAGCAATTCATTTGAAATAATATAACATAGGTGTTGGCCAGACAACAGACATATATTAAAGTTCAGAAAAGAAAAATCTCCGCTTCTAAAAGTTTCTTTTGTTTTTTTGTAAATCAATTAGATATTAATTCTTGTCCCAGATCCTATGTTTCTAGAAACACACTAAACTTGGCCTGGCAGAAATTCTCAATCTACTTTGGTAAATGTGATGTCAGTATTCCCTCTGTGATGCTGAAGAGAGATTATGTGAAGCAATCGCTATATACTTCACTGAAAACACATACAGGCCAGAATTAGTTTATTTACAGTCCAGATATCAGGTCCCTGTATCCTCTCTGTAGAAAGTGAAAGTGAAAGTTGCTCAGTCCTTCCAACTCTTTGCGACCACATGGACTATACAGTCCATGGAATTCTCCAGGCCATAATATTGGAGTGGGTAGCCTTTCCCTTCTCCAGGGGATCTTCTCAACCCAGGGATCAAACTGAGGTCTCCTGCATTGCAGGCAGATTCTTTACCAACTGAGCTATGAGTCATTAACAATTTAAATATCAACTTTACTAAAATTTAGTCAGATACCACAATTCAGTTTTTATGCTTGATGAAACAGCAATACCAAAGTGCACTATATTACTAGAGATTTGTTTCAATGATATATTAACAGTTTCCTTAAACTTCATTTGCTTAGATAGCAACAGTATAAATAGCAAAGCAATGCTTTTTAGGACATCTGAGTAAAGGATAGACGTTAACTGGAAGAATTCTTATCTTAAAAATGTCATTAAGAATGAACTAATCACCTTTGTCTTTCTGTAAAAACGCAGTCATCATCTTTGCTGACAGACTAAGCATTGATAGATCACACCACTGCCTATACAGGCAGCTTTTGCCTCCCAGCTATTGTCTAGATTGTCATTGTCCAAATGAAATATAATGTGAGCAACATATATAATTTTTAAGTAAAAAAAGTAAAAGAAATAGGTAAACTGAATTTTAATCATATATGTTTATTTGACCCAGTGAATGCCCAATATTATCATTGGAATGCATTAATGAGATAATTTAATTTTTAATGCTAAGTTTTGAAATCCAGTGTGTTGTTTACATTTATCTATACCTCAAGTCAAATCAGCTACATTTCAAGACCTCAGTGGCTACATGTTAATGGCTTCTGTATTGTCGTATAGGTCTAGATCTTCTGAATTCAGTGAAAGACTTCTGAAATGCCTAGAGTTCAGTGGTTTTCTCTTTCTAATGACCACTACTTTGTAGAGTTCACTAGAGTAGAGACACCCCTATTTGTAGAGTTCAAGTGGGGAATTGTACATTATCACAGAGGAAGACAATATAAGAACAACTTACACCTGCAGACAGCCCAGGACATGCCACCCAGATGATGCAGGTTAATCCACTCAACAAATATCTGAACACTTGTCCTGTCACTGCATCAGTGAACAGAATTAAGTAGAAATTAAGAGCATGGACTTTGGTTGCAGTCTTCTCAGGCTTGAATCTCAGTTCCATACCTTATAAGATCTGCGGTCTGGAGTAATTGAGTTAACCTCACTGTGCTTCAGTTTCTTATCCAAAAATGGAGAAGATGAGTATCTTCCAGGAGGCAGATATGAAGATTAAATGAGTTCATTTGAAGAAGAAAAAGAAGGAAGGGGAGGTGGGAGGGAGAGAAAGAGAAGGTGAAAGAAAACATTTCCTTATGGATCTCACGTTCCTGAATTTGGTGAACATGAGAAAACAAATAACCAAAATACTCAGTATGTGACTAGGTATTAAATGCTGGTGATGAATTTTTTAAAAGGAAGAGGGATAGGTAGTTTTGGAAGTCTAGGGTGTTTGCAAATTTTAAAAGATTGGCTAGAGAGAGTCTTAGATAGTGATATTTAAACAAACATTGAAAATGTCAAGGAAGAGAGCTATATCTTTGAAAATGGATAAGAGTTTTCCACATGAAGAGAACAGCAAAGGAGCAATTGCTTAGTCAGTTTCCTGCATAGTGTTATCAAGAAAGAAGCAAAGAGACCTATAAGACTCAGACAAAATGAGTGACTAGAAAAGCAATAAGAAATGTGAGCAGAGAGGAATGGGTGACCAGATCATGGAGGGTCATGTAGACCACTAGGAAGCCAAGTTAGAGTACAAATTAGAAAGTCAGTGAAATATAATCTTATACAATCCTATGGAGATTTGTAGCCAACTTCTGTACTGAGAATGTTGATATTGTTCAGTCACTAAATCATGTCCAACTCTTTGCAACCTCATGGACTGCAGTACTCTAGGTTTCCCTGTCCTTCACTATCTCCCAGAGTTTACTCAAACTCATATCCATTTAACAGATGAGGAAGTACAAAAATTAGAAAATCTGTGCAGTGATTAGGGAATGTGCGTCTTTTTCTAGGGAGATGGTATTGATACTACAGTCACATTCTACATATAGTTTGAAGGTGGAGGCAACAGAACTTGTTGAGGGATTAAATACAGCATTTGAGAGAAAGAAGAATCAAGGATAATATTTCGTTTATTTTACAATTTATTGAAGTATAATTGATTAAAAATGTTCTATTAGTTTCTGGTGTATCAGTTCAGTTCAGTTCAATCTCTCAGTTGTTTCTGACTCTTTGTGGCCCCATGGAAAGCAACATGCCAGGCCTCCCTGACCATCACTAACTCCTGGAGTTTACTCAAACTCATGTACATTGAGTTCGTGATGCCATCCAACCATCTCATCCTCTGTCATCCCCTTCTCCTCTCGCCTTCAATCTTTCCCAGCATCAGGGTCTTTTCAAATGAGTTAGTTCTTCGCAGCAAGTGGCCAAAGTATTGGAGTTTCAGCTTCAGCATCAGTCCTTCCAATGAATATTCAGGACTGATTTTCTTTAGGATGGACTGGTTGGTTCTCCTTGCTGTCCAAAGGACTCTCGAGAGTTTTTTCCAACACCACAGTTCAAAAACATCAATTCTTTAGCACAGCTTTCTTTGTAGTCCAACCCTCACATCCATACATGACTACAAGAAAAACCATAGCTTTGACTAGACGGACATTTGTTGGCAAAGTTATGTCTCTGCTTTTTAATATGCTATCGAGGTTGGTCATAACTTTTCTGCCAAGGAGCAAGAGCCTTCTAATTTCATGGCTACAGTCACCATCTGCAGTGATTTTGGAGCCCCCCAAATTTAAGTCTGTCACTGTTTCCACTGTTTCCTCGTCTATTTGCTGTGAACTGATGGGACCAAATGCCATGATCTTAGTTTTCTTAATGTTGAGTTTTAAGCCAGCTTTTTCCTTCTCCTCTTTTACTTTCCTCAAGAGGCTCTTTAGTTTCTTTTCACTTTCTGCCATAAGGGTGGTGTCTTCTGCCTTGCTGAGATTATTGATATTTCTCCTGATAATCTTGATTCCAGCTTGTGCTTCATCCAGCCTGGCATTTCTCTAGAGGTACTCTGCGTATAAGTTAAATAAGCAGTGTGACAATATACAGCTTTGATGTACTCCTTTCCTGATTTGGAACCAGTCTGTTGTTCCATGTCCAATTCTAACTGTTGCTTCCTGGCCTGCATATGATTTCTCAGGAGGCAGGTCAGGTGTTCAGGTATTCCCATCTCTTTAAAATGTTTCCATTTTGTTGTGACCTACCTAGTCAAAGGCTTTAGCAGCTTGAACATCTGGAAGTTCACAGTTCACGTACTGTTGAAACCTGGCTTAGAGAATTTTGAGCATTACTTTGCTAGCGTGTGACATGAGTGCAATTATGTGGTATATGTTTTCTGGTGTATAGCAAAATTATTTAGTTATACATGTACACACACATACATGTGTGTGTATATATATATATTTTTCTTATTCTTTTCTATTATATATTATTATTATAAGTTAATTAATATAGTTACTGTGCTATACAGTAGGTCCCTGTTGTTTTATTTTTTTATTGGGATATAGTTGCTTCTTTACAATGTTGTGCTAGTTTGTGCTGTACAGCAAAGTGAATCAACCACATGTATACCTATATCCCCTTTTCCCTGGATTTCCTTCCTATTTAGGTCACAAGAGAGCATTGAGTAGAATTTCCTGTGCTATACCATCTGTTCTTATTAGTTGTCTGTTTAACACATGGAATCCCAGGGATGGGAGAGCCTGGTGGGCTGCCGTCTCTGGGGTTGCAGAGTCGGACATGACTGAAGTGACTTAGCAGCAGCAGCAGCAGTGTATATGTTAATCCCAATCTCCCAATCCATCCCCCCCCCACACACACAGCTCTCTTCCGTATTCGTATGTTTATTCTCTATGTGTATGGTCTCTGTTTCAAGGATAATATTAAGTCTTACTTAGATAATTGGACAAATGAATCTGGTGCAGTGAATAAATCTGCCACAGTTTAGATGGGAAAAATTGAGGGAAGAGCAAGTTTAGAAGTGAAAAGGAGTTTGGTTTAGAACTTGTTCATTTTAAGACATCTATTTAAATGTATTATAACTAGACTAGAGGCCTGTGAGCTAAGGAAAAGGAAAAAAAAGAAAAAAACAGTTTGTCTTTCTACAAGCCAGGTGAAAGATTGCTCCAAGAAAGGTAAAGTAAACAATTGTATTTAACATAACTAAAGGGTCAAATAAATGAAGACTACAGTCTGACATTGCCTTAGGAACTAGAATCAAGAGAAGCTTGCTTTTAGAATTGGAGAAATAAGGATTGATGTGAAGAATCCAATAGAATGGTGTGTATGTGTGTATATATATATATATATATATAATTTTAAACAAAGAGGAGAAAATTGCTGGAATGATGAAATTAAGTTGGTAAAATACGATGAATTCTTGTGCACAAGTAGAGGACATAACCTTGGCTAGGATTATTGAGAACTCAACCAAAGGATCAGTAGTGTCAGGGGAGTTAGTAATTCCCTTGGTTCTGTCTCGCTGCAGCGAAAATTTGAAGTGATGGACAGACCTCTGGTATAGCTCTGTTTAATTGGCAAGCAAAGGAAAATACATCCTGGAGGCATGAGAGAGGGCTGTCCCAAAAGACACAAGAGAAGAGAAGCCCCCAGCTCAATTTTGGCTCCTCTTTTTATATGTTTATTCTCCTCCCCCTGAGCCTGCCCTGTGTAAATTGGGCTGGCCAGGAGGGTTGTTTGTTTTACCTGTGGTCCTTACTCTGGTCCTCGGACCTTCCTTTATTCTATTTTCACGGGCTTTTCCCTTCTTTGTCTTTTAGTCACCGCCATTTTGGACTCCATTTTCCTATTCTAACTGCCTAACATTCCCCCCTCAAGAGATGGGAGGCCCAATTCTTCAGGAATAAGGGCTTCAAGGTCTCTCTGGCTACATCCTGCTGAGCTGGGATGGTGAGGGACATTGGGCCTCCGCATAGTGCTAGTCTCAAGCCTCAGAGTCCTTATAGCGGTGTCCATCTAAGGTTGAATGATATTTTCTATGGTTGGGTATAGTTTTATTATTTCTTGTTGAACTGGCACTGCATGTGGTAGCTTGTTGACTTGCGCAGAGACAAAATGGGTTAGACAGTTGATAATACATGGAGCAATCAGAAGCAGCATCAATGTGGTGATAACAGGGATTAGTAAGGGCATTAGCCAACTCCAAATTCCCCCTCATGAGGAGAAACATCAACCAAAGAGAGACTGTAACTACCCCAAGAACTCTCCAGCTCATTCTTTGAGATCCTGTAGGATCTGAATGTTTTTCTTGTGGACTGTGAGACTTTCTTTAACTTCACTTCAGTTCAGTTCAGCCACTCAGTTGTGTCCAACCCTTCGCGACCCCATGGGCTTCAGCATGCCAGGCCTCCCTGTCCATCACCAACTCCCAGAGTTTACCAAAACTCATGTATGGTGATGCCATGTAACCATCTCATCCTCTGTCATCCCCTTCTCCTCCCACCTTCAATCTTGACCAGAATCAGGGTCAAGTGAAACCATAGCTTTCACTAGACAGACCTTTTTTGGCAAAGTAATGTCTCTGCTTTTTAATATGCTGTCTAGGTTGGTCATAACTTTTCTGTCAAGGAGCTAGTGTCTTTCAATTTAATAGCTTCACTCACCATCTGCAGTGATTTTGGAGCCCCAAAAATAAAGTCTGTCACTGTTTCCATCGTTTCCTCTTCTATTTGCCATGAAATGATGGGACCAGATGCCATGATCTTCATTTTCTGAATGTTGTGTTTTAAGACAACTTTCACTCTCCTCTTTCACTTTCATCAAGAGGCTCTTTAGTTCTTTTTCACTTTCTGCCATAAGGGTGGTGTTATCTGCATGTCTGAGGTTATTGATATTTCTCCCGACAATCTTGATTGCAGCTTGTGCTTCATCCAGCCCAGAATTTCACATGATATACTCTGATATAAGTTAAATAAGCAGAGTGACAATATACAGTGTTAACATACTCCTTTCCTGATTTGAAACAAGTCTGTCGTTCCTGTTGTTCCATGTCCAGTTCTAACTGTTGCTTCCTGACTTGCAATACAGATTTCTCAAGAGGCAGGTCAGGTGGTCTGGTATTCCCATCTCTTCAAGAATTTTTCACAGTTTGTTGTGATTCACACAGTCAAAGGCTTTGGCATAGTCAATAGGGCAGAAATAGATGCTGTTCTGGAACTCTCTTGCTTTTTTGGTGATCCAACAGATGTTGGCAACTTGATCCCTGGTTCCTCTTCCTTTTCTAAATTCAGCTTGAGTATTTGGAATTTCACAGTTCATGTACTGTTGAAGCCTGGCTTGGAGTATTTTGAACTAGCATGTGAGATGCATTCAATTGTGCAGTATTTGAGCATTCTTTGACATTGCCTTTCTTTGGGATTGGAATGAAAACGGACCTTTTCCAGTCCTGTGGCCACTGCTGAGTTTTCCAAATTTGCTGGCATATTGAGTGAAACATTTTCATAGCATTATCTTTTAAGATTTGAAATAGCTCAACTGGAATTCCATCACCTCCACTAGTTTTGTTTGCAGTGATGCCTCCTAAGGCCCACTTGACTTCCCATTCCAGGATGTCTGGCTCTAGGTGAGTGGTAAGACCATCGTGATTATCTGAGCCATGAAGATCCTTTTTATAGAGTTTTCTGTGTATTCTTGCCACATCTTCTTAATATCTTCTGTTTCTGTTAGGTCCATACCATTTCCTTAACGTAGCTGGAGGTATTTACCCAGAAACAACACGTCTCATTCAAGATAGTTCAAGTCCCTCCTTGTTCAGGGATCAGGAGATCTATCTCCTGTCAACTGGAGTACAACCCCTGCCAAGCTGTGTTGGCTCTTTAGAGCTATCCTGAGAAAATTTTTTCCCCAAAAAACTTAATTTTGATGGTGTTTATTAGAATGGCATCATTTGTAATTCTGAATAGGTATCTGAGATCTCCCAATACACCTGGGACTCACAGGTGTATTGAGTGTCCTCTTCTGTTTTCTTCCATAGCTTGACTTGCAAGTAGTGAATCCAGGATTCGTGTCCTGCTACCTTGACTGTTGTTGAGGTGGAAGGTATTACAGGGTAGGGGCCCTTCCATGTGGGCTGGAGTTGAGCCTTTGGGGACCCATCTTTCCTACTTTAATTAGGACTTGAGTGCCTGGAGTATGTAGTGGTGACTTTTTAGAATCTTTTGGGTCCTGGTGGACACCCCACAAGCATATATCCTTTTGGAATTGCCCAATGGCCATGGTATAACACCAGAGGGTCTGAGCCTCTGGATCTAGGAAGAGGTCATTAACATAAACAAAAGGTCTCCCATATAGCATCTCATAAGGACTAAGACCAACCTGTTCCTTAGGGGCAATGCAGGTACAGAGGAGAGCTATTGGTAAAGCCTCCTTCCATCCCAGGGAGGTCTCCTGGGTATTTTATCGCTGATTTTAAGAATTCATTGGCTTTTTCTACTTTTTCTGAAGATTGAGGCCTCCAGGCACAATGGAGATAGTAATTCCCAATGCTTAGAGACCCTTGGATGACCTTAGAAGTAAATGGTGTCCCATTGTCACTTTGTAATGACCTGGGCAGACCAAATCTTGGAATGATTTCATGGAGCAGTTTTTTTTACCACCTACTCAGCCTTCTCAGTCCAGGTGGGAAAGCCTTCAATCCATCCTGTGAATGTATCTATCATGACTAATAGGTATTTATACCCTTGAGAAACTGGTATTTGGGTGAAGTCCATCTGCTAGTCCTCCCCTGGTTGGTCCCACGTTGTTGGACAGGCTGGGCCAGCTGGGGTCTTCAAGCTCCTTGGGAGCTGTTTAACTGGCAAATGGGACAAAAAGAGATCACTTGCCTTATAGTTTTTTGGAGGCCTGTTCCTCTGAAGGACATTTTTAGTCATCTTTGGAGAGGGCCTTTTTCCCCTAAAGGAGTGGTGGCAGGTAAGGAGTTAAACAATTTCCACTGAGGTTCCCAGGCAGATTAAGGAGTCCCCCCCGCCCCCCTCCTTGTGGAAACACCCCATATGATCTTCTTGAAAGCCCTCACTCTTAGCTTTAAGAGTCTCACCTTCATCATATGAAGGAGTTTCTGGCAAATTAGTCTGTGGAACTAAGGTGGCAATCCCTGTTAGGTGATTATTCTGTAATGCTGCTCTCTTAGCTGCCTGATCGACTGCTTGGTTCCCTCGTGCCAGTTCCATGCTCCCTTTCCAGTGTCCTTTACAATGGGAGACTGAAACCTTAGTGGGCAGATGAACTGTCTCCAAGAGCCTAAGGATTTGATCACCGTATTTGGTTGGGGACCCTCAGGTGGTCAAGTGGCTCTTTCTTTCCAAATAGTAGTGTGTGCATGTAGAAAGGCATACTTGGAGTCAATGTAAATGGCTACTCTTTTTCCTTTTCCCAGCTCTAAAGCTCAAGTCAGGGCTATGGGCTTAGCTAGTTGGGCTGAAGTATCTGGTGGCAAATTTTTAGCCTCTATGTTCTCAAAATTGGAGACTACTGGATATCCAGCTCTTTTTCCATCCAAGACAAATCTGCTTTCATAAGTGTACCAGATTTCCTCAGGATTGGTCAGAGGATATTCTGAGAGTCCCTCTTGGGGTTTTGCCCAGTGGTCCAAAGTTTCTAGGCAAGAGTGAAAAGGGAGAGAGCCCTCGGGGGTATGCAGGAGGGTGGTTGGGTTAAGAACCTCACAAGGCGATATAGTGAGATCAGGGTCTTTTCAAATGAGTTAGTTCCTCGTATAAGGTGGCCAGAATATTGGAGTTTCAGCTTCAGCATCGGTCCTTCCAATGAATATTCAGGAATGATTTCCTTTAGGATGGACTGGTTGGATCTCCTTGCTGTCCAAGGGACTCTCAAGAGTCTTCTCCAACACCACAGTTCAAAAGCATCAGTTCTTCAGTGCTCACCTTTCTTTATAGTCCAACTCTCACATCCATACATGACTACTGGAAAAACCATAGCCTTGACTAGATGGACCTTTGTTGGCAAAGTAATGTCTCTGCTTTTTAATATGCTATCTAGGTTAATCATAACTTTTCTTCCAAGGAACAAGTGTCTTTTAATTTCATGGCTGCAGTCACCATCTCCAGTGATTTTGGAGCCCCCAAAAAATAAAGTCTGACACTGTTTCCACTGTTTACCCATGCATTTGCCATGAAGTGATGGGACCAGATGCCATGATCTTAGTTTTCTGAATGTTGAGCTTTAAGCCAACTTTTCCACTTTTCTTTCACTTTCATCAAGAGGCTCTTTAGTTCTTCTTCACTTTCTGCCATAAGGGTGGTGTCATCTGCATATCTGAGGTTATTGATATTTCTCCCAGCAATCTTGATTCCAGCTTGTGCTTCATCTCCTCTAATAATTAATGACAAAACAAATTTTATTTATATATACTTTAGAAAGTAGTGGAAATTCTCATTTTGTCAAATGGAATGAACAAATTTTCTTTTACTCACAGGAGTATCAGATTTATTAATTATATATAGAAATAAAGAGAATTTTCATAATTGCTCCTATTTTATAGCCATTAGTTTACCATGTGCTATACAAATGTTCTCTAATGAATTTCTTCTTTTCTAGTTACTTTTACTCACTCTCTATTGTTCCAATATAAATGAAAGTGGCTCATCTCCAGCCATTCACATGATCATAAATAGCATTCTAAGTTTTTATTTTAAAAATGATTACTTTAATAGGTCACCAAAATACTTAAATACCAAGTAAAACACATTTATGCCAATAGGTCACAACAGTAAAATGTGATGGAGTATGAACAAAAGGAGAGGAAAGCAGGAAGAATAATGGAAAATAAAGGCTTGGAATAAATATAAAAGAAACAGAAAAACCAGAGGGGAAAAATTAGAGACAGATCCAAGAATAACATTATGTGCTCCAACTGAATAGATTCTGAAAATTTAGAATTCAAAATTTTTAAATATTAAAAACATTCAAAATGGATCATAGATATGTTTAAAATGCAAAACTGTGAAACTTCTAGAAGATAATACTGAAAAAAACCAAGGTGACTTTTGGTATGGTGATGCTTTCTTAGATACAGCATTGAAAACCTGACCATGGAAGAAATAATTGATTATTAGTAAAACTGGACAAAATTAAAATTAAAAATTCTCTACTGCAAAACACAATATCAGGAAATATCAAGCCATAGACTGGGAGAAAGTTTCATCAAAAGACACATCTAATAAATAGTTATCTAAAAATATACCGAAGAAAAGAAACAAAATACTTCAAGCTCAGCAACAAGAAACAAATAGTACTATTTAAAAATGGGCTAAAGACCTTAACAGACACCTCAACAAAGAAGATATAGTCAGGGCAAACAGCATAAGAAAATATGGCATATGATGATTCCCCATAAAATGACATTAGGGAAATCCAAATGAGGACAGTAATGAGATGCCATGCCACACCTAGCAGAATGGCCAAAATCCAGAGAATGGACATCTTTTGCCAAAAATAGTGTGGAGGAATAGGAACTCTAATTCACTGCTTGTAGGAATGCAAAAAGGTGTCTTCACTTTGGAATACAGTTTGGGAATTTGTTTTACAAAATTAAATGTACTCTTATCATTTGTTGTTATTATTGTTTAGTCACTCAGTCACGTCTTACTATTTGTGACCCCATGGACTGCACCATGCCAGGCTTCCCTGTCCTTCACCATCTCCTGGAATTTGCTCAAACTCATGTCCATTGAGTCAGTGATGCCATCCAACCATCTCATCCTCTGTCATCCCATTCTCCTGCCTTCAGTCTTTCCCAATTTCAGGATCTTTTTTAATGAGTTGGCTCTTTATATCAGGTGGCCAAAGTATTGGAGTTTCAGCTTCAGCATTAGTCTTTCCAATGAATATTCAAGGCTGATTTTCTTTAGGATTGATTAGATTGATCTCCTTGCAGTCCAAGGGACTCTCAAGAGTCTTCTCCAGCCCCACAGTTTTGTCCAAATTCATTGAACACATGATACCAAAAGTGAACCCTAAAATAAATTATAGACTTTGATTATGCTGTGTCAGTGTAGGTTCATCCTTGGTTTAAAAAAAAAACATATATATATATATATATATATATATATATATACACATATATATATACATACACACACCATTTTGGTGAGAGATGTTGATAATGGCAAAGGTTATGCATGTGTGTGTCTAAAATTAAAGGATGTGATAATACAATGGGTTGGCAAAAATGTGGAACCATTGAAAATCTCTGCTGGTGGTATCTTTGGAGGTTTCCACCTGCACCTAACATATGACCTAGTTATTTCACTACTAGATATTTAACCAAGAGAAACCCCAGAATTCTTGAAAATGGAAACTAAACTATAATGACAAATAGCACATCAGCAGTTGCCTGGCAGGGGCAGAGAGAAGGACAGAGTGCAAATCAGCACAATAAAATTTGGAGGAGGTGATGGAACTATGCTGTACATCAATCATGGTGATGCTTTCATGGTGTATGTATCCATAACAAGCATGTAATTTTACTCTCTTCTTTTTTTGAAATTTTGGTTTTGGCTACACTGGGTATTCGTTGCTTTGCACCAGCTTTCTCTAGTTGCAGCAGGTGGGGACCACTTTTCGTTGCAGTGCACGGTTTCACATTGTGGTGGCTTCTCTTGTTGCGGAGCACAGGTCCTAGGTACATGGACTTCAGTAGTTGCAGCACACAGGCCCTATAGCAGGAGGGCTCAGAAGTTACGGTGGTTAGGTTTAGCTTTGTGGCATGTGGAATCTTCAGGGACCAGGTACCTGTGTCCCTTGCTTTGGCAGGAGGATTCCATTCCACTGTGCCACTACAGACATCCTAATTTTGCTCTTTAAATAAATCCATTATTTGTCTCTAAATTTGATTAGAAGAAAACATAAAAGAAACAGGTAAAAATTGCACATAATATTTCCTGCACATTAAACACAATTATTTCACTTTTGTTCTAAGAATCTTTTAGAAATCCCATTTATATCTATCCCAAGCCTTTATCGTTTGCCAGGTTGATCATGTAACTCTGAGCAGAATATGGTTTTCTTTCGTTCTTTCTTTTTAAACAGAGCACTTTTCTAAGCACAGAGTCATAAAAATGATTGTTCTGTCCTAAAAAAAAATAATAATAATTTTATATGTATTTCAACAAGAGAAAGGAGCATACAAATTTTGCAAAATAGCTACTAAAGCAATCTTTCAAATACACTAAACCCATAAAGTACAACAGAAACAAATTTGAGTAGCAGATCAATATATTTAATATATTCTGGAGCCTCAAATTACCACTTTATTTTTAAAATCTCTATAATGGAATTAACAAGGAAATAGAACCCCTCTTCCCTAGGGGCCCTCTGAAATTGTTCAAGAATTATCATTTAATTAGACTCACCTCTGCAGTTAATTGGGCATCCCTGATGGCTCAGAGGGTAAAGAATTCACCTAGACAAGAGTTCGATCCCTTAGTGGGAAAGATCCCCTGGAGGAGGAAATGGCAACACATTCCAGTATTCTTTTCTGAAAAAAAAAAACCCCATGGACAAAGCCTGGCCAGCTACGGTCCAAAGGGTCACAAACAATTGGGCATGACTAAGTGACTTAGCACTCACACTGCAGTTAACGCAGTGTTAAGAGCCCAATATGTTGAAGTTAGCATTTATCCTTTGTTCTTTTATTTTTATAAACAAGTATCTTTCAACCAGATTTTTGTCTATCCATTAGATTTCTAGTATGTGTGTGCACACATGTGCTCAGTCTTGTCTACCCCATGGACTATAGGCCACCAGGCTCCTCTCTCCATGGAATTTTCCAGGCAAGAATAGCGGAGTGGGTTGCCATTTCTTACTATGTATTATTATGTAGGCAATTAAAAAAAAATAATCTGATGACTTAGGCCTAAATAAGTCAGTGAAATAGACTCAAGCTTATTAATAGAAGTTTCTTAGTCCATTTGACCCAACAGCAGGTCACAAGAGCCTTTAAAAATGACTTCTTATTCACTGTCAATCATCACAGTAATTACTAAACTAGGACAAATAAAGTGGGAAATGTTACAAGTGAAACCAGAAGTGAAACTCAAATTGTGCTTTAACTTTTAATACATATTCCATATCATTTAAAATACATTTGTTTTTAAAAAATCATCTGGGACGACCCAGAGGGATGGTATGGGGAGGGAGGAGGGAGGAGGGTCCAGGATGGGGAATACATGTATACCTGTGGCGGATTCATTTTGATATTTGGCAAAAGTAATACAATTATATAAAGTTTAAAAATAAAATAAAATTTAAAAAAATGTAGTAAACCTGGAGAATTAATCTAATTAAAATGAAAAGTTTCAGCCTCCAATAAAATATCAATGAACTTAAAAAAAAAAAATCATCAATGGCATCTGCAGGAGAGCTATTTTGCTAGTGTAAATTTCAAGGGAGCTGATGAATTTTGTTTATAGTAATTATATTTTTAGCATGCCACTTCTGAAAGAAAATAGATGATAAGCCATTGAGTACTAAAATCTTTCATTAAATTGTTTTCCCTCAATTTATAACTACTGGTACCACTAGAGGGCAGGCTTTACATTGTAATGAAACTCACTTTTGCATTTATTGTAATCCACTTTAAGTGTTTTAAAATTATAGTTTTGAGAGTAGAAATCTGACACAGTGTAACTTCCTTTTCTTTGAGAGGTAAATTAAGCTAAAGTCATATTTTACAAATATTACTTAAATGAGCTACTCAAATGCAGAGATGTTAAAACTTTTGACATAACAGATTTTTTAGGAACAGTGTTAGATAAATGTGATATATGTGATTCTATATCTTCATAAAAGTATGTTCAATACTAAATAAATGCTGTTTTCTAATGGTTAGTTCACAAATCAATTAGTGATTGAATTAATATTTGTGTTCAATTGGTTCTGTATCCTTAATAAAGCAGAAGAAATTCACCCTGAAATTTTAGCAATTGGGTTTAAGCAAAAATCTTTGTAATGACACAGAGTTCCTCAGTCATCAAAAAAAAACTTTGAAAAACAACAATTCATGGGGTTCATCATAAAATGCGTTATATATGGCATGACATTTCTATTTAACTGTGAAAACATTGTAGTGAGAATTGACAGTCAAAATAATCTTTGCGCAAGGTGTGTATATGCCAACCTATGTTAGACAGAGTGCCTGATGAACTATGGATGGAGGTTCATCACATTGGACAGGAGACATTCCCATGGAAAAGAAATGCAAAAAAGCAAAATGGCTGTCTGGGGAGGCCTTACAAATAGCTGTGAAAGAGCAGCAAAAAGCAAAGGAGAAAAGGAAAGATATAAGCATCTGAATGCAGAGTTCCAAACAATACCAAGGAGAGATAAGAAAGCCTTCCTCAGCAATCAGTGCAAAGAAATAGAGGAAAACAACAGAACGGGAAACACTAGAGATCTCTTCAAGAAAATTAGATACCAAGGGAACATTTCATGCAAAGATTGGCTCAATAAAGGACAGAAATGCTATGGACCTAACAGAAGCAGAAGATATTAAGAAGAGGTGACAAGAATACACAGAAGAACTGTACAAAAAAGATCTTCATGACTCAGATAATCACGATGATGTGCTGACTGACCTAGAGCCAGACATCCTGGAATATGAAGTCAAGTGGGCCTGAGAAAGCATCACTATGAACAAAGCTAGTGGAGGTGATGGAATTCCAACTGAGCTATTTCAAATCCTGAAAGATGATGCTGTGAAAGTGCTGCACTCAATATGCCAGCAAATTTGGAAAACTCAGCAGTGGCCACAGGACTGGAAAAGGTCAGTTTTCATTCCAATCCCAAAGAAAGGCAATGCCAAAGAATGCTCAAACTACCGCACAGTTGCACTCATCTCACATGCTACTAAAGTGATGCTCAAAATTCTCCAAGCCAGGCTTTAGCAATATGTGAACCGTGAACTTCCTGACGTTCAAGCTGGTTTTAGCAAAGGTAGAGGAACCAGAGATCAAATTGCCAACATCTGCTGGATCATGGAAAAATCAAGAGAGTTCCAGAAAAACATCTATATCTGCTTTATTGACTATGGCAAAGCCATTGACTATGGCAAAGCCTTTGACTGTGTGGATCACAATAAACTATGGAAAATTCTGAAAGAGATGGGAATACCAGACCACCTGACCTGCCTCTTAAGAAAGCTGTATGCAGGTCAGGAAGCAACAGTTAGAACTGGACATGAAACAACAGACTGGTTCCAAATAGGAAGAGGAGTTCGTCAAGGCTGTATATTGTCACCCTGCTTATTTAACTTCTATGCAGAGTACATCATGAGAAACACTGGGCTGGAAGAAGCACAAGCTGGAATCTAGATTGCCAGGAGAAATATCAATAACCTCAGATATTCAGATGACACCACCCTTATGACAAAAAGTGAAGAGGAACTAAAAAGCCTCTTGATGAAAGTGAAAGTGGAGAGTGAAAAAGTTGGCTTAAAGCTCAGCATTCCAAAAACTAAGATCATGGCATCTGGTCCCATCACTTCATGGCAAATAAATGGTGGAACAGTGGAAACAATGGTAGACTTTATTTTTTGGAGCTCCAAAATCACTGCAGATGTTGATTGCAGCCATGAAATTAAAAGACACTTGCTCCTCAGAAGGAAAGTTACGACCAAGATAGACAGCATATTAAAAAGCAGAGACATTACTTTGCCAACAAAGGTCTGTCTAGTCAAAGCTATGGTTTTTCCAGTGGTCATGTATGGATGTGAAAGTTGGACTGTGAAGAAAGCTGAGCACCAAAGAATTGATGCTTTTGAACTGTGATGTTGGAGAAGACTCTTGAGAGTCCCTTGGACTGCAAGGAGATCCACCAGTCCATCCTAAAGGAGATTAGTCCTGGATCTTCATTGGAAGGACTGATGCTGAAGCTGAAACTCCAATACTTTGGCCATATCATGCAAAGAGTTGACTCATTGGAAAAGACCTTTATGCTGGGAGGGACTGAGGGCAGGAGGAGAAGAGGACAACAGAGGATGCGATGGCTGGAGGTCATCACCGACTGGATGGACATGAGTTTGGGTAAGCTCCGGGAGTTGGTGATGGACAGGGAGGTCTGGCACGCTGCAAATTATGGGGTTGCAAAGAGTCGGACACGATTGAGCAACTGAACTGAACTGAACTGACTAACGTATATCCTCTAGTTCCTTCTTAGTCTATTTCCTGTGTTCTGCTGCTCAGGAAAAATGGACCACTGATGATCACGTTGCATATACCATACTTGATAATTGGGAATGGTTATTGAGCACTTGGTCTTCCCTGGTGGCTAGGACAGTAAAGAATCTTCTTGCAATTCAGAAGACCTAGGTTTGATCCCTGAGTTGGGAAGATCCCCTGGAAAAGGCAACAGCTACCCATTCTAGTATTCTTGCCTGGAGAATTCCATGGATAGAGGAGCCTGGCAGGTGACAGTCCATGGGGTCGCAAAGAGTCAGCCATGACTGAGCGACTTTCACACACATGCGTTGAGCACTTAACATTTAAATAACATAACTTAGTAAAAGGCACACAGTTTGTGACTGGTAAGGCTTAGATACCCTACTACTGATACCAGTCACCTTTCAAGACAGACTTATTTTTTTTCAAATAAATGTTGAAGGTCCAAGTAACTACCAACAAAGAAATGCAAGGTACTTGAATCATTAAAGTATAGTCTGAAGAGGGATGCAAAGAAACACAGGAAAACAATAGAATGGGAACGACTAGAGATCTCTTCAAGAAAATTAGAGATACCAAGGGAATATTTCATGTAAACATGGGCACAATAAAGGACAAAAATGGTATGGACCTAAAGAAGCAGAAGATATTAAGAAGAGGTGGCAAGAATACACAGAACTATAGAGAAAAGATCTTCATGACCCAGATAAGCACAATGGTGTGATCACTCGCCTAGAGCCAGACATCCTAGAATCAGAAGTCAAGTGAGTCTTAGGAAGCATCACTATGAACAAAGCTAGTGAAGATGATGGAATTCCAGTTGAGCTATTTCAAATCCTGAAAGATGATGCTGTGAAAGTGCTGCACTTATTATGCCAGCAAATTTGGAAAACTCAGCAGAGGTCACAGGACTGGATTTCATTCCAATCCCAAAGAAAGGCAATGCCAAAGAATGCTCAAACTACGGCACAACTCATCTCACATAGTAGTAACGTAATGCTCAAAATTCTCCAAGCTAGGCTTCAATAGTACATGAACCATGAACTTCCAGATATTCCAGCTGGTTTTAGAAAAGGCAGAGGAACCAGAGATCAAATTGCCACCATCCACTGGATCATCAAAAAAGCAAGAGAGTTCCAGAAAAATAACTATTTTTGCTTTATTTACTATGCCAAAGCTTTTGTGTGAATCACAACGAACTGTGGAATATTCTTAAGGAGATGGGAATACCTACAACCTGACCTGCCTCCTGAAAAATCTGTATGCAGGAAAGGAAGCAACAGTTAGAATTGGACATGGAACAATGGATTGGTTCCAAATCAGGAAAGGGGTATGTCAAGGCAGTATATTGTCACCCTGTTTATTTAACTTATATGCAGAGTACATCATGAGGAACGCTGGGCTAGATGAAGCATAAGCTGGAATCAAGATTCCTGGGAGAAATATCAATAACCTCAGATATGCAGATGACACCACCCTTATGGCAGAAAGTGAAGAAGAATTAAAGAGCCTCTTGATGAAAGTGAAAGAAGAGAGTGAAAAAATTGGCTTAAAACTCAACATTCCAAAAACTAAGATCATGGCATCTGATCCCATTGCTTCATGGCAAATAGATGGGGAAACAACAGAAACACTGACTGACTATTTTGGGGGGCTCCGAATTCATTGCAGATGGTGACTGCAGCCATGAAATTAAAAGACGCTTGCTCCTGGAGAGAAAAGTTATGATCAACCTAGACAGCATATTAAAAAACAGAAACATTACATTGCCAACAAAGTTCCATCTGTCCAAAGCTATATTTTTTCCTGTAGTCATGTATGGATGAGAGAGTTGGACTATAAGGAAGGCTAAGCACCGGAGAATTGATGCTTTTGAACTGTGGTGTTGGAAAAGACTGTTGAGAGTCACTTGGACAGCAAGGAGACCCAACCAGTCCATCCTAAAGGAAATCAGTCCTGAATATTCATTGGAAGGACTGATGCTGAGGCTGAAACTCCAATACTTTGGCCACCTGATGTGAAGAACTGACTCATTTTAAAATACCCTGATGCTGGGAAAGATAGAAGGCAGGAAGAGAAGGGGATGACAGAGGATCAGATGGTTTGATGGCATCACTGACTCAATTAACTTTTTTGAGTAAACTCCAGAATTGGTGATGGACAGGGAGGCCTGGCATGCTGCAGTCCATGGATCGCAAAGAGTCGGACACAACTGAGAGACTAAACTGAAGAGAAGGGAGTGCCCAGGTATACTTAAGTTACAATCTGAAAGTATAATCTCCTTGGTAACTTGAGATATATCAGATATGCCTACCTAAACTTAAGTCCCTTTTAATATTTTAATGGAATTATACTACCTGAGCTAGATAAATGAAATAGATACAGATTCAATATTGTCAGATATATTAATAAATAATCTTCTCATTAAACTTCAATATTGGGGACCCACTGTGGTAGACTAATTGCACTAAAGTTCCCAGTTCACAGGCTTCTTGAGTCTGTGTCATTGGCAGTTTGACTGGGCTATTGCCATTTGATCACGTCTAGGCTGATCTTTGTGAATGAGCTTTTTGGTAGACTCATAAAGTGAGATACTTGGAGGAAAGCCAGAAACAAGCCCCCAAAGCAGAGCTGTCTGACCTTCAGTGCAGAGCCCTGAGGGGGTTAGCTGTGCGCAGCAGGTATGGAGAAAAATGGTCCCCCAAGGATTGTAATTCCTAGAAGCTGGGGATAGGTAAGTGACACCTACATGACACAAAAGATGGCTCAGATGTGATTAGATTATGAATCTTAAAACTGGGAGATTATTCTGGATTATCTGGGTAGGTCCAATGTAATCACATTAGACCAACATGTGGTCAACACCAAAATCAAATTGATTATGTTCTTTGTAGCCAAAGATGGAGAAGCTCTATACAGTCAACAAAAACAAGACCGGGAGCTGACTGTGGCTCAGATCATGAACTCCTTAATACCAAATTCAGACTTAAATTGAAGAAAGTAGGGAAAACCACTAGACCATTCAGGTATGACCTAAATCAAATCCCTTATGATTATACAGTGGAAGTGAGAAATAGATTTAAGGGCCTAGATCTGATAGATAGAGTGCCTGATGAATTATGGAATGAGGTTCGTGACATTGTACAGGAGACAGGGATCAAGAACATCCCCATGGAAAAGAAATGCAAAAAAGCAAATGGCTGTCTGGGGAAGCCTTACAAATAGCTGTGAAAAGAAGCGAAGCGAAAAGCAAAGGAGAAAAGGAAAGATATAAGCATCTGAATGCAAAGTTCCAAAGAATAGCAAGAAGAGATAAGAAAGCCTTCCTCAGTGATCAATGCAAAGAAATAGACGAAAACAACAGAATGGGAAAGACTAGAGATCTCTTCAAGAAAATTAGAGATACCAACGGAACATTTCATGCAAAGATGGGCTCAACAAAGGACAGAAATGCTATGGACCTAACAGAAGCAGAAGATATTAAGAAGAGGTGACAAGAATACACAGAAGAACTGTACAAAAAAGATCTTCACCAACCAGATAATCACGATGATGTTCTGACTGACCTAGAGCCAGACATCCTGGAATATGAAGTCAAGTGGGCCTGAGAAAGCATCACTATGAACAAAGCTAGTGGAGGTGATGGAATTCCAATTGAGCTATTTCAAATCCTGAAAGTGCTGCACTCAATATGGCAGCAAATTTGGAAAACTCAGCAGTGGCCACAGGACTGGAAAAGGTCAGTTTTCATTCCAATCCCAAAGAAAGGCAATGCCAAAGAATGCTCAAACTACTGCACAGTTGTACTCATCTCACATGCTACTAAAGTGATGCTCAAAATTCTCCAAGCCAGGTTCCAGCAATATGTGAACTGTGAACTTCCTGATGTTCAAGCTGGTTTTAGCAAATGCAGAGGAACCAGAGATCAAATTGCCAACATCTGGTGGATCATGGAAAAATCAAGAGAGTTCCAGAAAAACATCTATATCTGCTTTATTGACTATGGCAAAGCCTTTGACTGTGTGGATCACAATAAACTGTGGAAAATTCTGAAAGAAATGGGGATACCAGACCACCTGACCCGCCTCTTAAGAAAGCTGTATGCAGGTCAGGAAGCAACAGTTAGAACTGGACATGGAACAACAGACTGGTTCCAAATAGGAAAAGGAGTATGTCAAGGCTGTATATTGTCACTCTGCTTATTTAACTTCTATGCAGAGTACATCATGAGAAACTCTGGGCTGGAAGAAGCACAAGCTGGAATCTAGATTGCCAGGAGAAATATCAATAACTTCGGATATGCAGGTGACACCACCCTTATTGCAGAAAGTGAAGAGAAACTAAAAAGCCTCTTGATGAAAGTGAAAGTGGAGAGTGAAAAAGTTGGCTTAAAGCTCAACATTCAGAAAACGAAGATCATAGCATCCAGTCTCATCACTTCATGGGAAATAGATGGGGAAACAGTGGTAACAGCAACAGACTTTATTTTTTTGGGCTCCAAAATCACTGCAGATGGTGACGGCAGCCATGAAATTAAAAGACGCTTACTCCTTGGAAGGAAAGTTATGACCAACCTAGAAAGCATATTCAAAAGCAGAGACATTACTTTGCCAACAAAGGTCCGTCAAATCAAGGCTATGGTTTTTCCTGTGGTCATGTATGGATGTGAGAGTTGGACTGTGAAGAAGGCTGAGCGCCGAAGAATTGATGCTATTGAACTGTGGTGTTGGAGAAGACTCTTGAGAATCCTTTGTACTCCAAGGAGATCCAACCAGTCCATTCTGAAGGAGATCAGCCCTGGGATTTCTTTGGAAGGAATGATGCTAAAGCTGATACTCCAGTACTTTGGCCACCTCATGCGAAGAGTTGACTCATTGGAAAAGACTCTGATGCTGGGAGGGATTGGGGGCAGGAGGAGAAGGGGACGACAGAGGATAGATGGCTGGATGGCATCACTGACTCAGTGGATGTGAGTCTGAGTGAACTCTGGGAGTTGGTGATGGACAGGGAGGCCTGGCGTGCTGCAATTCATGGGGTCACAAAGAGTCAGACACGACTGAGCGACTGAACTGAACTGAATGTAATCACAAGGGCTCTTAGAAGAGATAGGCAGGAAGGCAGGGGAAGCAAAGAAAAAGATAGTTTCCAGGATACTACACAGCTTTGAAGATATAAGAAGTGACCATGATTTCAAGAATGCAGATGGGATCTAGAATTTGGAAGAGGAAGGAAACAGATGGTCCCCTAGAGCTTCCAGGAGGAAGACAGGTGTGCTGGCACTTTCATTTTAGCCCTGTTAGACCCGTAATGGACTTCTGACCACCAAAACTATAAAATAACAATCTGTGTGTTTTATGCCACTAAATTTGTGGTTAACTATTGCAACAGCAGTAAGGAACTAGTATACATCCTTAAGCACAGCCTGTGGATTCATGAGTTAAATAAGTAGTTGTTAATTTGATTTGAATTGTGTCTAGAGTGTTTTACTACCTCGTTGCTAACAGATATTCTCTTTGAAGTAGAGATTTTGTTATCTATGTATAGAAACATCCCAACTATTTTAGAAGGTGAGGTGCTGGGAGCCAGCACGGTCCCAGACAAGGTCATGTGGAGCAGACCTGACAGGCAAGGCGGATCAGGACTCAAGGGACTCCCTGGACCTGCTTGAGCATCTACCCTGAAACCAAAGTCTGTCTGTCTACTGTTTACTATATTATGCCTTTCACCAACTCTTCTGACATCAACAGGGGTCTATCCCCGACCACCTTTCTCTGAAAAATATCAACTTAGGGCTCTAGTTAATAAGTCTCCTGGGCATGAAAGGAGTATTTCAATTCAAACTTCTGTAGACATTCTAGCTTGCTTGGCAGGTCTGTCCATACTTTTGCAACTAATGCACGTGATTGTTCACAACTTCCCAAACATGAAAGGCACGGGAAGCCTAAAGCATTCTAAAAGTCCTGATGGGCATAGAGCCCTTTGAGGGGTGAAAAATTATTAGATAATACTGGCGAAGGGCTTCATTGTTGAGCCAATGCTTGCTGCCAAGTCTCCCTATCCCTTACCCATTGTGTGCCTGGGAGTGCATTAGTTAATATAGTTAGAATGTAGAAAAACAAGTACTAGCCTTGACATTAGCAACATAAGACCTTTGAGTTAATAAGTTCTTTTTTGTTGTAACCCACTGCACCTTTGCTCCATAAGAAAGTAACTTTATTTAGTACTTTCTGAGGGTGACACTGATTGGAAAAATAAAGAAAAAACACTTTAAAGGAAAAACAAGTTTTCTGGTTGACCAACCTTTATCAGAAAAGGGCCATAAAATGTTAACAGGCCTCCAAGCCAGAAGATAATGACAAGACCCTTGTAAGTGGAAAGGTATGCAGAAAACATCCTGGTTTCGATAAGGGTTAAACAGATGTATTGTTGAGCTGACTCTGCATGACTCTACATCTTTCACTTCTGGAAATGTGTAACTCAAAGTATAAAAGATCTTTTTGAAAATAAAGCTGCAGACCCTGTTCCACCTAAGCTTGGTCTCCCCGTGTAATTCTTTTTTTCTTTCTTTCTCTCTCTTTTTTCAGGCTGATCCCCTGGAGCGCAGAGGCTCTGAGTTCACTTTCCTGCTCGGGCTTCTAAGACCCTCTCGAGAAACCGCTCTGTGTTTTCACCCCATCGAGAGGGCACCTGAGGCCTCCGTGAACAAAGTCCTGTGTCAGGGGCTTTATTGGCTTTCTGTGTAAACCAAGGAATATCAGCCTCTTTCTCTCTCCTTTACTTTCTCTCTCGCCGATGCCGTTCATCCTGAGGGTATCCCTGGATCCTGCTGGGGCTGGACCCCAGCAGTGAGGCATATGTTTGGAACCAAATATAAAATGTTTGCAGAGCAGGCACATGAGGAAGATAAGGAAAAAGAAGAGGAGGAAGAGAGTAAGCTTTATTACCAGCATTTTTTCTTTGCTGAATATCTTTCAAAATGGGCACACTATTTTTATTAATTCATAAAAAAAACATAATCTGAATGTTTCATTGCAAAAGAAGAACCTAAAATACAAATATAATATATGTTCCCCAGCTAAAAATGAGAGATCTGGAAACTGGATATGAGTCCTATTAATAATGGGGTTTATTACTCTCTAAACCATAGTTCTAAGAAAAACATAATATGACTTTAATATCATAAAACTAAGAATTTTTTGCAGTCAGTGTACAGTGTTATAGTAAATCTGTGACCTTAGAGATTTATATGAAATTCTGTGCTTTAGAAATATGTGTTTTCCAATGAATGCTTACCTCTGTCAGAAATAATGTAATTATCGTGCAATAGCAGAATCAGAAAAATTTGTATCTGCTTTGCTTTGAATGTCTATGTAAATAGTACTGAGTGTTAGAAAAAAGATAATGTTATAAAAGAAAAATTTCTGATTTTAAGACTAATGGTTTCTTTCAAGCCTTTCCTAAAGCCATTTTCATCAGAAACACTAATTCCAAGCATGAAAAAAGAAATACTAGGGTATACAGTAGAGTACCACTAGAGAAAATTTCACCTAGTTTTTGCTGTTGAATATATATGGCCTACATGCCATAAACAGGCATTGCAAAACACAACTAATTGTGATTTCCCTTATCTTTTCACAGAGTACTTCCCTCTTATAAATGTCTCCCTGAAAGAAACACTTAGCTTTGAACTGATATTTAATCATAAAGCACTGTTTCTAAGAGGAAAAAATTAAAGTAAGCAAATGAAATTAATATTAGTAGTATATTTCAGTTAATGTAATACATCTAAAAATTATTTCAAAAGGTAAACAACAAGAATTTATTATTTCCATTATTTTTGTACTGTCTTTACAGTATATCCAATTAAATGTTTATCTTACATTTATTTTATGTCTCAGTTCAGACAAGCCACATTTAATAGCTCAATAATCACATGTTGCCAGTAGCTACCATATTAGATATCCCAGTTCTAAAGAGAAATTGTGAAAAAGAAAAGATATTTTGATATCACTTGGTAAATAAGGGAATTGAAAAAGAATTAGGAAACATCCTAATTGCTTTTGGGACTGTATTCCAGAGCTACTGAGTTAAAAATCTACAACTGTCAGATCTAGAAATTGTAATTTTAAAAAACTCTCCAGATGTGCCTTTTCTTCAAGGCACTTGGTTTTGGAAACTACTGACATTGTGTTAAAAGGATTGTAGATTATAACTGGTTAACAATGTAGCAAAGATTCTAGAGTTGTATATCATTCAGGTTATAGAGACCTTGATTTAAAATCAGATTCATTGAATTATTGCCAGTAAAACTTGACCAAGTTATTTTGCCTTACTTTTTTAGCCTTGTTCATTGAGATTAAGTATCTCATATAATTATTAATGGGATTAAATGAAACAATATCTTTGCATAAAGAGCATTGCACAGTAACAAACAAGTATGGGTTTTACTAATTATAATATGGTGCTAATAAGCCCAAGTACCAGAATTTCATCCTCAAATGGGCCACTGTTCTATAATCCCTCTATAACCTCAAATGTTATTTCTAACTCTATGTTTCCTGAAGTACTGTCAGTATTAGACTACTTGGGTTGCCATTAAAAAAAAAAAAAAGGCTAAGTAGCTTAAAAACAGAATTAATTTTTCCACAGTTCTGAAGGCTACTGGTCCAAAATTAAGGTTCTATCAGGGTTGGTTTCTGGTGAGACATCTATTCCTGGCTTGTAGACAGCTAATTTCTGGTATGTTTTTAATAAGGCCCCTTTTCTCAGACAGAGCATTCTCTTGATGAAAGTGAAAAAGGAGTGAAAAAGTTGGCTTAAAGCTTAACATTCAGAAAACCAAGACCATGGCACCCGGTCCCATCACTTCATGGCAAATGGATAGGGAAACAGTGGCTGACTTTATTTTTCTGGGCTCCAAAATCACTGCAGATGGTGATTGCAGCCATGAAATTAAAAGATACTTACTCCTTGGAAGGAAAGTTATGACCAACCTAGATAGCATATTAAAAAGCAGAGACATTACTTTGTCAACAAAGGTCCATCTAGTCAAGGCTATTGTTTTTCCACTGGTCATGTATAGATGTGAGAGTTGGACTACAAAGAAAGCTGAGCTCAGAAGAATTGATGCTTTTGAACTGTGGTGTTGGAGAAGACTCTTGAGAGTCCCTTGGACTTCAAGATCAAACTACTCCATCCTAAAGGAGATCCATCCTGAGTGTTCATTGGAAGGACTGATGTTGAAGCTGAAACTCCAATACTTTGGCCACCTGATGTGAAGAGCTGACTCACTTGAAAATACCCTGATGCTGGGAAAGATTGAGGGCAGAAGGAGAAGGGAAGGGCAGAGGACGGGATGGTTAGATGGCATCACCAACTCAATGGACATGGGTTTGGGTGGACTCCAGGAATTGGTAATGAACAGGGAGGCCTGGCGTGGTGCAGTTCATTGGGTCGCAAAGAGTCAGACACGACTGAGTGACTGAACTGAACTGAACTGAATCCTATTTTTATAAGAACATAGCCCTATTGGATTAGACCTCTGCCCTTCTGACATTATTTTACCTTAATTATCCTTTTAATGTTCTGTATCCAAATACAGTTACATTGATGGTTAGGGCTTCATCATATGAATTAGAGGGGAAACAGTTTACATCATAACAATGTCATTGATTAGTATCAGTACGTACTTAATTTCCCAGACACACGTCTGCAAGCTTTCTGCCCAGAATAAAATTAAGTCTGCTTCAAGATTCAAACTTCCTCCCTGCACCATCTCTAAGCAAAGCAAGACTATATTCTAAATGCAATGCCTCTAGTCTACATTCATGTGCCTTGGAGATCACTTTAGCCACTAGACTTCATGAAAATATTGGCCATAAGCTTCCACAGTTGCTCAAGAAAGACTGCTAACTCACAAATAAAAGAAATTTCAGATAAAACTCTTTCTATTCATGAGATTAGGTTCTAAACAAATACATAAAACTGATTCACCAGGGGGATAGCTTTTCATTGATAGCAGCTATATTTTACTGTGAAGTTAGGTATTTGAGTTTTATAATCTTTTGAAATAACCAAGTGCTTCATCAAATCTTGAATGTGTACTATTGTGATAGTAAGAGAAATGTGTTTCAGCCAATTTTTTATGCAATATAGGATTGCTAACTTGAGGGAATGGTCAAATTTTAGTCCAATGAGAAAAGCATTTTGATCTTGTTTCCAATATTCTATTCCAAACTTCCAGTCCATATATCGTACTTAACATTTCTTTGCCCTCCTTTTTTCCCCTCATCTCTTTTTTGGATACCCAGGCTTATCCTTCTTGCTTTCCTTCCTACTGTGATTAAATTCTATACATTATAATGTTCCCTCTTAATTTGACAGCAGGCACCCACAACCTCTTCTATTTATTACTTGCCAAATGTTAGTAATGACTTCCTTCTCTAGCCCAAGCACAGGAATCACTTGTTTTCAAACAAGAAATGAGGCAAATATACCAGGTCAAAATGTGGTCTAGAATCTAACCCAAGTGGTATTCTTCTTAATTACATTCCCTACTAAAGACAATATTACAATACTTTATATAAAATCACAATTTTCTTGAAGCTTTTATAAAATTTGGTCTTTTCTTCATAAGCTAAAACCTTACTAAAATAACCTTATATTTCTATAACAAAACAGTTGTATTTATTACTTGTCAAATGTTAGTGATGACTTCCTTCTCTAGCCTAAGCATGGAAATAAATAAATAAATGCCAACTGTTTTGTCTTTAATCATATGTCATTTCAAGGGAAGGAGGTGCTCTTGGCCCTTTTATTACTCTATGAAGGACGTATGATTGACAATAATGATTTACAGTCATGATTAATGTAGTTTGGCCAGGTTTAATGCAAACCTGGCCAAACTCTTGTTTAGTTGTAATGTTAAATTTCAAAGACCAATTTTAAAGAAATTTTTCTCAGAACTGGTAAACATTACAAATTCCTCTTGCTCTGTGATGTGTGTGAAATTTATCTGTTTGAGGGGGTGTCCAGAACTCAAGTGGGCTTCTATAGAAAATTATATTTTAAAACAAATATTCAATTACCATAATTATCCCCAAACAGTGTAAGAAACATTTAAATGTATCTTACAATTTAAGTATTTTGTGACATTTAAGGTGACTCAGTAGTAAAGAATACATGGCTGCCAATGCAGGAGACACAAGTTTGATCTCTGAATTGGGAAGATCCCTTGGAGGAGGGCATGGCAACCCACTCCAGTATTTTTGCCTGGAAAATCCTGTGGACAGATGAGCCTGGCAGGCTACAATCCATGGGGTTACAGAGTCGGACACAACTGAGCACACATGGACGCATATGACATTTAATGATTTCCTAGAAAATCCTGCTTTTTTCATCTGACCTGAGGATTCTCAAATGTAGGTACCAGAGAAAAACTGTGCTGGGGTTCATCCCTACCCCAAATGAGGCTTAACCCCAGTGCTGAACTAAACAGAATGACTCAGGCTTCTATTTCCCCAAATTTAACATTGTCTAGACCAGTCCTGGGTGTTCATTGGAAGGACTGATGCTGAGGCCAAAACTCCAATACTTTGGCCACCTCATGCAAAGAGTTGACTCATTGGAAAAGACCCTGATGCTGGGAGGGATTGGGGGCAGGAGGATAAAGGGACGACAGAGGATGAGATGGCTGGATGGCATCACCAAGTTGATGTACATGAGTTTGGGTAAACTCCGGGAGTTGGTGATGGATAGGGAGGCCTGGTATGCTGCGATTCATGGGGTCACAAACAGTCAGACATGACTGAGCGACTGAACTGAACTGAACTGATGACCACTTCTGCCTATTCATTGATAAAATACCTGATAATAGTTTTTTTTTTAAAGGAATTAAATTTGTATTTTCATGATAATTTCATGATAATCATAGGTTGGAAAGATCCCCTGGAGAAGGGAATGGCTACCCACTCCAGTATTCTGGCCTGGAGAATTCTGTGGACTGTATAGTCCATGAGATCACAAAGAGTTGGACATGACTGAGTGACTTTCTTTGGGCTTCCCTGGTGGCTCAT
This sequence comes from Bos indicus, assembly GCF_029378745.1. NCBI lineage: Eukaryota > Metazoa > Chordata > Mammalia > Artiodactyla > Bovidae > Bos > Bos indicus. The sequence continues at coordinate 54,779,104 of NC_091768.1, read as the reverse complement.
ATGGTAAAGAATCCACCTGCAATGTGGGAGACCTGGGTTTGATCCCTGGGTTGGGAAGATCCCCCGGAGGAGGGCATGGCAACCCACTCCAGTATTCTTGCCTGGAGAATCCCCATGGACAGAGAAGCCTGGTGGGCTACCATGCATGGGGTCTCAAAGAGTTGGACACAACTAAGCAACTAAACATCAATATCAATATGATGATTACTGATATAATTAGTATGCTACCCAGCATTGTTACTCTTTTTAGATTTTTGTTCCATTTTTGTAAGTGAAATTAGCCATTTTGGATACATATGAATAGATTCTCTTATTGTAACAGTTTGATCATATATCTTTTATAATAGTTTAATAATTACTCACTGAAACATAAAAAGTATAAATAAAAGATATGTCAGTCTTCCATAAGCTACATGAATAGGCTAGTCATTCTTTAAAAATAATGTATAAACTTTTATTTGAGGAATTTTGCAAGATGTAAAAAAAGTTAATTTTTGTTATTCATGGTAAGGCTATGAAATATATCAGAAATTTAACAGAAATGTTGATACATCAGAAGAACTGCATCAGAAGTATAAGAGGAAAACAGTCTGGCACACCAACACATTTTTGTTCATAGTATAAATTCGTTCAGAGTATTACATATATTCAGGTGCCTAATATATTGGAAAAGATGGAGTGCCTAAGTTTTCACCAAGTACAGAAAATTTTTGCTGTTCTTGCTGTTGTTTTTGCCCTTTTTAATCTTGAGATAAGACTAGTAAATTGAGAAAGTGGTCAAGTTGTAGGTCAATCTAAAAGGTACAAGAGAGAGAAGACAGACAAAAAAAGTCTGTGATTAAGCTGTAGTAGTTTAAAAATAATTGAGTATGATTTATCATAATCATTATTTTTGATTAACTGAAGCAACATGAACACAATGAACAATGAAATAATATCCTAAGCGGCTTTGAACAGTCCACAAATGAACCTGTTTTTGATGAAACTCTGAGTGAAATGTATCTGTACCCCCAAATTAATAAATGATAGATGTTTCAGAATAAATTAGATAAGATCATTGGTTATGTATTACTGTCAAGAGTCTTTAAAATCAATTACTACTAGCTTCTCTTACTAGAAGCAGACTACACAAACTGATCCTGATTACGTTGATTAACTATAATTGCTCAAAATATTATTCTGTATAAATTTCATGATGATTTCATCAATACAAAATACATTTTTTCTTTTTACTAGCAGTCTTTATGGTGATGATTAGAGGTCTCTTTCTCAAAAGATATGGATAAAAATAAAATGAAAGTGACTCACTAGAATTGATTCAATCACCCAGTGTAGCAGTACTCTCAAGAAAAGATCTAAAAGATTTAAAGGGACTTTTTACACAAACAAATTACTTGTATTTTTAAAAAAATCAGTACATACCTAAAATAATATATTCCTTTTCAAGGATATAAAGAGAAACACAGAGCTAACAATAAAGTCCTCTAGTCCTATTATAGACTGTAGTCCACAAGGTTCCTCTGTCCATGAAATTCTCCAGGCAAGAATACTGGAGTGGGTAGCTATTCTCTTCTCCAAGGCATCCTCCCAACTCAAGGATCAAACATGAGTCTCCTGCATATAGGCAGATTCTTTACCTTCTGAGACACCAGAGAAGCCTGGTCCTATTGTAGTTACCAGTTGAGTTACAGATGGCAAAACTGATATACTTCATTCTAAGGCTCTCTCTCTATTCTTTTTTTGGGAGGATAGAAGGGTTCCTAGGAACTTTATTTTTCAATGTAGTATTTACATGTTACTTAAATATCACATGTCTGTTTATACTTAACCAGTAAATGTCATTTAATATAAAAAAATGAGAGTATAAATCAGATAAACCATTTATTTTTTTAACATTTGTTAATCATTCAAGAACTATTTATTGACCCTTTACTTTGTGGTAGGCACTATTCTTGAAGAATATCTGTGGAAAGGAAAATAAACATTAAATTGCTTGCATTTTTATTTATCTTTTCTCCTTTATTAACTCATTCCTCAGGTTATGGTTCAAAAGGAGTGAAAATCATCCCCAAGAAAATCAATCTGTAGACCTCATGACTCTGATATAATAATGGCAGCCACCTGAATATAAATTCGGATTATTATTCAGATCTTTATTATGCTCTTTACTCCTTTTGAACCATAACCTAAGGTCTGTCCTTTTTCCTGTTGAGCATCATAAGTTACTCTATTTGAGGAATGACTAGCAACACCCCCATCTTCTTGCTTTCAGTTAAAATCTTTCCACTCTGTAGTCCTGTAAAATTTATTAGGATTCATACAAAGCTGATAGCTGCTGGCAAGATGATTGATGAAAGCACAGTTCTTCAGCTTAAAATTTACCTTCAATGGAAAATATATATTCCCACCTGAATATTTGTTTTTAAAGATTATCAAAGAAAATAATTGCTATATTTTTGCATTCTGGGCCAGAAGGATCTAAAAATGATATTAACATCATTGTTATCTTTAGCAAATTCAGTTTTGTTAGGCTGGCAGAGTTCTTTTCTTTGGATTCCCTATGATAGAAATAAGAGCTTATCTTTTCCGTAAATAATATTCTCTTTAGACCTAAAGATTCATCTGGCAAGTTCTAGATAGAAAAGAAAAATAGTCTGGATTTTCTTTGCAACTTGAAAATTACACTTAAAGTTAAATCTAAACAGCAATATGCCATTCAAGCAACAGGATAGCAGGTGGCTCTTGACAAGCATAATTGCCTTTTACGGTTCTGAAATTAATAGGGAAACAAGAAGGCAGCCAAGAAAAATGTGCCTATTACAAGAAACCCTTTGAAAAATGTGGGAATTTCTTAAATCTTAATTTCTAATGGACCAACAAAAAATAATTATTTATTTTTATAACATTAAGTTTTCTAATTTTGAGAAAATTTTATGAAGAATGTTATTCATTAGAAATAATACCTTTGCAGAAAAAAAAAGTCCCTAGAAAGTAAACATTAATGATAAATGCTTTTGAGCTAATGTGTACTTTAATACTAAGCACAATTTACATTAGAACTGCTAATGACCTTGAACCAAAGACCACAAGAAACATACCTGTAATTGAACAAATTTGTATGGATTGACTCTTCACAATGACAGAGAAAAAACACAATGGGAGCTGTGGGGTATTTCAGTAAAAACGTGTTAGTAGGACTTGGTATAGTATTGGGATTCATGTAAGGTGCTTTGGGAGAGGGTTCAGGTAGTAATGGGGCTTTGGTCTGGAATGGATACTGTCAGGAAGGAGTGGAGAAGAAAAGAAATAGGCTTTTACTGTGACTGGAAAAGAGGCAAAAGTTATTCATATTCGCCATTACTTAGAGATCTTCCATCATTTTTATGATTTGGATGGTATATGAGTTGTGTGTGTGTGTGTGTGTGTGTGTGTTGCACATTGATCATGTGTTTACCATGATCCAGCATGGTAATATGATGACCTTCTTTGTGAAATTGTTAATGTTAAATAAGAAAACATCACAGCCCAGCTCTAAGTGCCAGAAAGAGTCCCTTCTGGCAAGGTCTGCTTTTTTCTTTCTCAGAAAAAATTGCTTCATCAAAAAGACTCTTTAATACTCCAAGTGATATGTTTGAGCAATTAAAAATGTTGTCACAATTATCACTTAACAACTTTCAATTATCTGGTATGCTTTTCAGACTCTTGTAAGAATTTTATTTGAGTGATTTACATAGTATAAAAATTTATAAACATTAGTCTTTAATTATACTAGTAAATAAGTATTTGCATGCTATAAAATATTAACAGCTTTATTTATGTATGATTGGCATATAATAGGTTGCACATATTAAACATACCACTTGTGTACATTTGACATGTGTATATACCTATGAGATTATCTCCACAAAAAATACATCCTTCATCTCCATAAGTATAATCATATTTTTAAAATATTTCCTTAAAAGAAGTATCCAGCTAATAAATCTCACCATATTGATTTTATTTCTTATATTCCTCTCATTTCTTGAGTTTAGTTTCTCCCCAACAAAACAGGCTGGAAGAATAGAGCTCCAAATATGAAAATCACTGAAAGATGAAGTCAACTGTATGAGTTGATAGCATAAATTCACCCACCAGCCAGAATATGATTTTCCTCTTAAGCTAAGTAGAGAACAATTTCAATTTATCTTCTTAGTTACAAGTGTCAGAAATTGTCTTTGACTGATTTAAGCAGAACAGGATTTTGGATAGTTCTCAGAATCACCTGAAATGCTGGAGAACCAGGTTCAGAAATTGGTCTGGAGCCAGGGAGACTGAACAGGGGCCAAGCCCACTGAAAAAAATGTACCAAAAATGTACCTCACCTGGTGAGGACAAGATGTTACTGCTCCTCAAGACTGGGTGATGCTGAGCATGTCTGGTCACCCACCAGTATTGCCTCCAGACATTTCAAGCCCATTGGAAAATCTGAAACTGTTAGACCTGGGGATTCAGTTTTTGCACTAATTTCACCCACCACCCACCACCATCACCATCACTCACCACCACCTTGCTTTTCTCCATCAAAGTTCAGGACAGGTGCATTGGAATAGCCAAGCCAAGTTTGGGTGATTGTGCTCTGGCTTCAGAGGGACAGTGGGAAAAGTGAGCCTGCATCATTTTTAGCCTTGAGTATGGGTTGCAAGTTCTGCTATTTACCAAGTGATAAAGTGATTTATCTTACAATAGAAATGATAAATGGGGAGTAGACCATAGAGAACAGATACTATATGGTAGTTTTCCACTAGAATTTAAAATATGGTCATGTACAGATTAACTGGACAGCTATTTTAGAAGCTATTTTACAAACTGCAGTCTGTAATTTCCCATCAAATCATCACCTCTCAGGGAGTGACTACGGAGAGTAAGCCAAGGTTTCAATATCTGAAAGGATAAAGCAAAAACCCAGTAGCATAAGTTTTACAAACCTGGTGGTTACACTCAAAGTAGTTGCTGAATAGGATGCTTGCTTCCTGAAATCTTGCAATCTCCTCAGGTAAGTAGGAAAATAGACCAGGACCTGTGGGATCTGTGGTTCATGCAATTCACTGTGCCAGCTAAGTAGAGACTCAATGTTTTCTATCTTGTCTCCCATCCTTTGGCACAGTAATATGTTCCCTACCCAACTACCCCTCACTCTCAGCTCATAAGGATTTTGTAGCCCATATGTCACAAGGTACTATATGGCTATCATCATATTTCATTTCTCCACTGCTTTAGAGCCTTATTTATCACAAGCAGGAAGCATCTGCATCTCAGAAATGAAGGCACATGGGTCTACAGTAAGGATTTATATCTACTTTCAAAATGATAGAAAGACTTAGTTATTAAATGCTCCACTCCATCATGCCTGAAGGTGCTATTTTGTTTCTCCTTCTGAATTGTCTAGCAAATTTGACTGAGGCCAAATCTGCAGGTAAGATAAACAGTGGGTCCAGCTGTGAGAACTGGAGAAGACAAGGTAGGTTGAAGAGTAGACTGAAAGTAGCAAAGCTTTCCACACTCTAAAGGAGTCACCAGCAATTGAACCCAGCAACTGCCACTGGGCCTACTGAGAGATGCCAGAATTGAGGTCCACCCAATTCCACTCTATCCCTGTGAGCGGACCATTGTTTGTGGACAAAGACTAGTTTCTTTTTAATCGATGAGGAGCAGGAGAAAAATAGTCCCTTTCTATTCAAAGAGAAATTGGAATATGACTTGAAGAAAAAACGATCATAGATACTGGAATTTTCTTCAAGAGGGAAGGGCAGAGAATCTTATTCCCTATTGGGATGTCTGCTTAGACAGCAGAGTTGCTAAATTTTCTGTGTCACACATAGTACAGAATAAAAGAAAACTGGAATCAGTTGGTCTGATGGGAAACTGCCAGATGGAAAGAGAATCAAGACCTCACTCTTAAATTCCCAGCTCCCAGTGAAATGTGAGTCCATCATGTCTCCAGAGAGGACAGAAAAAATGAAATGCCAAGACTACACTGCAGGGCAAACAAGGAGATATAGATATCATAGGAGGTATTGTGAGGACAGTGCACGGAGTTCAGCGGGGAGAGGTAGCTGGTCTGGTCAGGGCTCCTGGGAGATTTGCATGGGAAACAAGTCACTCATCGGTGCAGCACATTGGAGCCATCTCCATTTCATGACCGAGCAAAATGAACTACAATGGCAATTAAAGTCAACCAAGAAAAGATGTTGGTAATTTTCTCGCTCTATCAAAAAAAACACTGGAGAATCTAGCCCCAAAGAGATAATACAATCTGTGGAATTAGATGAGGAGCCTGCAGGCAGTTTACAGAAAGCTGTGTTCTAAGGGCAGAATTGAAGCTTTTAAAGAGTATGAAGAAAGAGATAACATCTAAGGAGCTACAGTGGAGACCACTTAGTGAGTCACACTAGTAACTTCCAGGAGGGCCTTTAGATACAGAGGGCTTCTTTAGAATCTCTAATCATCCTCTCTTGTTTTTCTCTGGTAAACCTATTAGAGATTCTCCGCTCTTTTGATGTTTTCTATTATTGTAAACTTCCTTTTGTGTCATAAATCCCTTTGCAGACATGATCAATGAGTTAAAGTTTTTGTTTAAATAAAGATTCCTTTATGCAAATACATTTTTTGGATACCATTTAGGAGTAGTTCACAGATGCCTTAAGGATCTTTGTGGAATATTTATGAATTCTCAGACCCAGCTCAGGAAGATCATATCTATTTATTTTCTAAAATGCTCTGAATGCACAGTTTTGTTTTGTTTTTTTCTGTCCCTGGCAAGAGAAATAGGAAGATGATTGACCTGTTTTTTTTTTCTTTTTTATGTCATAATGTGTACAAAATTACTCCCTCTCTCTAGAACACTTTGGCCAGCTCTCCATGCATAACTCCTGTTACTAATTTCTTAAGAGTTTGCTCAGCATCCCCACTGTCCCTATTAATGAGACAGGTAAACAGTAAATTATTTCACAATAAGAACTTGGGAAATGAGTCAATGAAGAGCTGAGTAAAGACACCACTCATCTGGTATAATTTAACTTGCATTCTTAAGTATATAATAGTGCTTTTCTCTATTAGTAAATTATAATATTCTATATATTAACAAAGGCTTTTCAGAGTCTCTCCTCTTTTGGCAATTTTTTTTCATACCCTGAGGTACCCCTGATCTGATCTGAGCTCAGATCCAGATTTGGGATGCTCACTTTCTTCCAGATTTATTGCTGCTGCTGTGTTCTGCTTTACCAGTTCTGTGCCCCTCCTGCCTTGATTATAGGGTTCTGCACTGTCTCGACCATTATCTGCCTGTATAAATAGCACCTGTGTTGCCACTGGAGCTCCCATACACTGCATCTTTCTTCTTCTGTGCCCCATTCATACTTATTCTCACACAAATGGAGATTTCATACCATCTAATCTACAATCTCACTTTTGGGAAAGGAGGCAGATATGTGGTACTACAGGTATATTCTGATTGTCTTCCCAGTATCATTTCCCTCCTTATATCACCAGTCATATTATGGTTATTATCTGAGAAGTTCTCTCTCTCCCATTATCAGAAGGGCATTTTGGGTGGGATTCTCCTTTTCTCTGACTTTAAGAGTGGACAGAGTTTTGCTAACAGAATTTTGTGAAGAGAATGCACTGGTCATATTAAACCACCTCTTCCAACAACACAAGAGAAGACTCTACACATGGACATCACCATATGGTCTATACCAAAATCAGATTGATTATATTCTTTGCAGCCAAAGATGGTGAGGCTCTATACAGTCAACAAAAACAAGACTGGTAGTTGACTGTGGCTCAGATCATGAGCTCCTTATTACCAAATTCAGACTTAAATTGAAGAAAGTGGGGAAAACCACTAGACCATTCAGGTATGACCTAAATCAAATTCCTTACAATTATACTGTGGAAGTGACAAATAGATTCAAAGGATTAGATCTGATAGAGTGCCTGAAGAACTATGGATGGAGGTTCATGACATTGTACAAGAGGCAGTGATAAAGACCATCCCCAAGAAAAAGAAAAGCAAAATGCTGTCTGAGGAGGCCTTACAAATCGCTGAGAAAAGAAGACAAGCTAAAGGCCAAGAGAAAAGGTAAGATATACCCATTTCAATGCAGGTTTCCAAAGAATAGCAAGGAGAGATAAGAAAGCCTTCCTCAATGATTAGTGCAAAGAAATAGAGGAAAATAATAGAATGGGAAAGACTAGAGATCTCTTCAAGAAAATTAGAGATACCAAGGGAATATTTCATGCAAAGATGGGCACAATAAAGGACAGAAATGGTATGGACCTAACAGAAGCAGAAGATATTAAGAAGAGGTGGCAAGAATACACAGAAGAACTATACAAAAAAGATCTTCATGACCCAGATAATCACGATGGTGTGATCACTCACCTAGAGTCAGACATCCTGGAATGTGAAGTTAACTGGGCCTTAGGAAGCATCACTACAAACAAAGCTAGTGGAGGCAATGGAATTCCAATTGAGGTATTTCATATCCTAAAAGATGATGCTATGAAAGTGATGCACTCAAGATGCCAGCAAATTTGGAAAACTCAGCAGTGGCCACAGGACTGGAAAAGGTCAGTTTTCATTCCAATCCCAAAGAAAGACAATGCCAAAGAATGCTCAAACTATTGCACAATTGCAGTCATCTCATACTCTAGCAAAGCAATGTTCAAAATTCTCCAAGCCAGGCTTCAATAGTATGTGAACCATGAACTTGCAGATGTTCAAGCTGGATTTAGAAAAGGCAGAGAAACCAGAGATCAAATTGCCAACATCCACTGGATCATAAAAAAAGTGACACAGTTTCAGAAAAACATCTACTTCTGTTTTTGACTATATGATTCTTTCACTGACTACACCAAAGCCTTTGACCATGTGGATGACAACAAACTGTGGAAAGTTCTTATAGATGAGAATACCAGACCACCTGATCTGCCTCCTGAGAAATCTGTATGAAGGTCAAGAAGCAACAGTTAGAACTGTACATGGAACAACAGACTGGTTCCAAATCAGGAAAGGTTCGCTGTCCCCTTCTCCTCCCACTTTCAATCTTTCCCAGCATCAGGGTCTTTTCCAATAAGTCAGTTCTTCGCATCAGGTGGCAAAAGTATTGGAGTTTCAGCTACACCATCAGTCCTTCCAATGAATATTTAGGACTGATTTCCTTTAGGATTGACTGGTTGGATCTTCTTGCAGTCCGAGAGACTCTCAAGCATCTTCTCCAACACCATGGTTCAAAAGCATCAGTTCTTCAGTGCTCAGCTTTCTTTATAGTCCATTTCTCACATCCATACATGACTCCTGGAAAAACCATGTTTGCTATGACTAGTGCATTCTCTTGACAAAACTGAAGAGTGGGCCTTTACTGGTATATGCCAACTTTGCCCATCTCATTCCCTTTCACCCATAGGGTAACCTGATCTAGTAAGGAGAAATGTATTAAAAGAAATCTCATGCATTTGAGAGGAGCCACTGGGAAAGATTCTCTGTTTTTCTTGAGATGGTATAATGTGTTGTAAAAAGGGTGGAATTGTAGTCACTTTGCAACCTCATTCAAAAACACTAGAGCTTTGAGGGACTACCAAAGAGGGGGCCCTAAAAAGGTAACTAGATCTCATTTTCTTAGAAATAAGACCTATTGTTCACCTGAGTTTGAAAAAAAAAATACCTTATAATTTAATCTTACTTGAAGTGTTTATTATTTTTGTATTAACTTTAGTCTTTTATCACGAAAACAATCCAAAACCAAGGACTTGGATCATCTGGAGCTTTTATATCTCAGGTAAATAATAAGTCTCTAGGGTTCAGATCTTAGAGGAAAAAATAATATAGTAATCAGGAACCAGAAATCAAATTGCCAACATCCACTGGATCATGGGAAAAGCAAGAGAGTTCCAGAAAAACATCTATTTCTTCTTTATTGACTATGCCAAAGCCTTTGACTGTGTGGATCACAATAAACTGTGGAAAATTCTGAAAGAGATGGGAATACCAGACCACCTGGCCTCCCTCTTGAGAAAGCTGTATGCAGGTCAGGAAGCAACAGTTAGAATTGGACATGAAACAACAGACCGGTTCCAAATAGGAAAAGGAGTTCGTCAAGGCTGTATATTGTCACCCTGCTTATTTAACTTATATGCAGAGTACATCATGAGAAATGCTGGACTGGAAGAAACACAAGCTGGAATCAAGATTGCCGGGAGAAATATCAATAACCTCAGATATGCAGATGACACCACCCTTATGGCAGAAAGTGAAGAGGAACTAAGAAGCCTCTTGATGAAAGTGAAAGAGGAGAGTGAAAAAGTTGGCTTAAAGCTCAACATTCAGAAAATTAAGATTATGGAATCTGGTCCCATCACTTCATGGGAAATAGATGGGGGAACAGTGGAAACAGTGTCAGACTTTATTTTTGGGGGGCTCCAAAATCACTGCAGATGGTGACTGCAGCCATGAAATTAAAAGATGCTTACTCCTTGGAAGGAAAGTTATGACCAACATAGACAGCATATTCAAAAGCAGAGACATTACTTTGCCAACAAAGGTCTGTCTAGTCAAGGCTATGGTTTTTCCAGTGGTCATGTATGGATATGACAGTTGGACTGTGAAGAAGGCTGAACACCGAAGAATTGATGCTTTTGAACTCTGGTGTTGGAGAAGACTCTTGAGAGTCCCTTGGACTGCAAGGAGATCCAACCAGTCCATTCTGAAGGAGATCAGCCCTGGGATTTCTTTGGAAGGAATGATGCTAAAGCTGAAACTCCAGTACTTTGGCCACCTCATGCGAAGAGTTGACGCATTGGAAAAGACTCTGATGCTGGGAGGGATTGAGGGCAGGAGGAGAAGGGGATGACAGAGGATGAGATGGCTGGATGGCATCACTGACTCGATGGACGTGAGTCTGAGTGAACTCCGGAAGATGGTGATGGACAGGGAGGCCTGGCGTGCTGCGATTCATGGGGTCACAAAGAGTCAGACACGACTGAGCGACTGAAATGAACTGAACTGAATCAGAAATCAGAGGAGGAAAATGAGAAATTTTGTAATAAAAATAGGCTTCAGTAAATCTAGAGTCTATTTGAGTGAGATTTTAATATCAAGAACGGTTCATTAATTTGATCTCTAGTAGAAAAGCTTAATATATGAGAAGTCAGAGAAATGAATCAAGCCTTACAATTGTATGAATGGGAATAATAACTGCTACCATATTGATATGGTTTTGTTAACTTGTGCATTAGGATCCTATTTTAAGTATTAATAATAGGTGCTAAGAAGTTTAACACAAGAAGAGGATTAATTTAATAGTAACTGTAGCATCAAGAGAATTTAGGAGCACATATGCAGCTGGACCACAGGAACAAACCAGAACCAAGAACCTATTAGGATTCTGTTCTATTAGCTTTAGATCTTTCTGTATGTCTGCTTCATTCCTCTCTTTTCTCCATGCTGACTGCTTTCTTCCTAATTCTAAGCCCTTGGGAAGGTGATTCTAGTTGACTCAGTTCAATCTTGAGGCTCAATCTGAATCAATTAACTAATGACATGAAGTGAAAAGAAAGAAAGTGAAATCGCTCAGTTGTGTCCGACTTTTTGTGACCCCATGGACCGGAGCCTGCCAGGCTCCTCTATCCATGGGATTTCCCAGGCAAGAATACTGGAATGGATTGCCATATCCTTCTCCAGGGGATCGTCCCAACCCAGGGATCAAACACAGGTCTCCCAAATTGCAGGCAGACTCCTTACCATCTGAGCCCCAAGGGAAGTGAAATTGTTACCAAACCATGGGTCCACTTGCCCATGCTTAGTAAAGTCAATCTATTGACAGTGGGTTTTGTGAAGGAAAGTACAGCACTTATTACAGAGTGCCCAAGTCCAGGTAGCTACTGTTTAAAAGGCCTGAACTCCCCCAAAGGCTTTCAGGGACAGTTTTTTAAAGGCACAGTGAGGGAGGGGGATTATGGGGTTTGTGATCAAGCTATGGACATTCTCCTGATTACTTGGTAGTGAGATAATCGGGAGTCAGAATCATCAGCCTTCTGAATTTAACTGGTCTTAGGGTCTACTTACTTGTGGGCAGCATAGAGTTAAATTTTCCCACCTAGTTAGGGCTTTAGTATCTGCAAAGTAGCTCAAAAGATACAGCTAGGAATATTATCTACAGTCTTTGAGGAGGATCTCAAGGTCCTGACTTAGTTTAATGGTTAAAGTATTATTACTATTTTATTACTATTTTTGTCTTACTTGACAGTTTTCCTTTCTCATTTCTCTGATTAAATTTATTCTTTGAAGCTTGGAGAAGCCTGGGAGACTAAAGTTTTTCTACAGACAAGAGGCAGGCGAAGGATATGGTAGCTGAGGGTGGGAGTGGCGAGTGGAGAGATGGGGGTGGTATCTATTCCAGAAAGGCTCCATAGGGTCCTGCTTGATCATAGAATGACAGTTTTTGAATATACACTGCATATTTAAGGAGTTGATGTCCTGGCACTTTCCATAAAAGGGGGAAAGTTAATCCAACTGACTACAATCAGATAAGAACAGTCTACTATGGGAATCATGAACCGTACAGTTACACTGCTGGGGGATTGCTTTTCTCTTTCTATACTGTGATATCTAGTTGTTGGCTCTCACTTCTGCTCCCACCACATAACTTTTCTCTCTTGTTGCTCTAGTCATGAAAGTAAAGGCATACAAAGGTTTTTGTCTCTGTTTTTCTCTGGTTTAATGCTGGAATTACGTAAGTTCAGAGTCAGCACTCTCAGGGGGCGTGTAAACTGTGATGGTAGCTTATATACAAACACCACAAAGGATATTCCTAGATATGTCAGATATTAATATGTCATTTTTGTATAACCCATTTTCCAAAAGCTTAACACTGGATTTCACATGATAGCATTCTCCTGTTAAATGATACCTTGTTAAGTGTGTGTCATATATAATAACAAGGCTGAAAAAAAAATGATTTTCTTCATTTTCAATTTGTTTTCCTCTTAATCTCAAAGTCATTTTCTTGTTAAATTATCTCATTTCTGACTACATATTTGAAGCACCTAGTTTACAATACACATCAGAACCTAAGCTGGAGATTTCTCCTTCTTCTCCTTTTTACAAGGTGAAGTCCTAAATTGGTTGACCTGATTTGACTCTTTTATACCACTTTGCTGTTCATTCTACTGGTCAAAAAAAATGATACAATTTGCTGCCGAACTCAATCTTCACAAACTGTTTTTTCAAGCCCCAGCAATTCTTAATGGTCAAATCATAAACACCAGAAAATAGGAGTTTAAAATAGAAATGCTGACAAGCCCTTAACTACAGTACATTGAATGATGCTGCCATAATGCACTATATTAGATGTACTTTTCAGAGCTTATTGCCAGTGGTGAGTCTATAAATTCCTGAATTAAACCTCAACTGCTCACAGCTTATACTTTTAAATTAAATTTTTCACTTCATGCTCTCCTTAGAGAAATCTAAGCTTCAGAAGCTGGTGTACATAGGCAAATAAAAATAGGATAAACTAAACTACTTATATAAGGTCTGAAATATATTCCTATCATATTGCTACTACACAAAATGGTGTATTTAGCTTACCAACTATGTGTTCAGGCACTTCATATTCAAGAGTTGTGGCCATTTTTAATAAATAAAGGAAGAACAGCAGGAGGACTACTGAGCAAGTGTCCTATGAAACTAGATGCTTTATAAATTTTTGAAACTATCTGTTTGTTTTTTAAATATTTTCATATATTCTGCTTTCCCCACTGTTTAAGATGTGAAATGAGGCCAGTGTTTCCACTTTGTATTCAAATTGGTAGCAATTCTCCCCTATAAATGTAACAGAATCAATTTTGTTTAGAATCCATACAACTCATTACTAGGACAGAGTCATTTTGGAGAATGTGACTTTCATTTAGTTGGTCTTGACATGTTAATAGGTAATCTTTGTTTAATCAAATAAAGATGGTTAGTTCACATTATTGCTTAAGGATTCTGAATGTGATGATTAGAGAGTGTGAACGGCATGATGAATGTTCTTCCTGGACTACTTAAACAAGATTTATTGAGTTTTTTTATTTTCATATCTTTTATAACTTCAACTAGAATTTCATCTGAAAACTCATCTACTGTGGACTTCAAAAAAAATCAAGAATGCACTGCAAGGAAAATCTTCATTTACTTATTCTTATAAATCTCTCAGAGACACATAATATTTTTTCACTTTCAACTGTGGTCTTAAGCAAGTAGTCAAAAACCAAAACAAACATTCATGTTGAACAAATCCAAATGGATAGATAAAAGCATGGGTGTGTGTATATTCAGTCACTAAGTCGTGTCCAACTCCTTGTGACCCCGTGGACTATAGCCCATCAGGCTTCCCTGTCCATTGGATTTCCCAGGCAAGAATACTGGAGTGAGTGGACCTTCTCAACCCAGGGATCAAGCCTATGTCTCCTGTATGGGCAGGTGTGTTCTTTATCACTGAGCCACCAAGGAAACCCATATATAAAAGCATAATACTTGAATATTTAGGGAAAATGATTTAAAGATTTTATGATCAAAAGATTTTAGGAAAATTTTAAAAAATCACTTGTTCAAGTCATGTCAACATTTTCCATATCAATAAAAGGTATAAAGTATTATTAACTTGTTTCCTTTCAAATACAATAGACTTTCAAATAAAAGTCTTTCAAATGAAAACAGTTAAAAACTAAATATGAAATGGAAATGAAACAAACTGAGTAAAAAAAATCACCAAACATATAGCAATTTTGTTTTTTTAAACTGACTTTCCTATGTGGCACTTAGACTCTAAAATAATTTTTATTAAGTATGCTCTGGTAATTTTCTTAAATGATAGTAACTATTGTGTAGGAGCAGATGTCCAAATAAATAAGCATTATTCAGGGACAACATTCTCAGTCAGGATATGCCAATGAGATCTAAAGTTGGTTCACAAGCATTAAATCTGTGGGCTCCTGAAGGCAAAATGCCAACATCAAAAGTGTCCCCTGGAGAACAAACACATTAATTTAGTTGGAATGTTATAAGGACAGTATTAGATATAGAGTCATTGAGGGACCATCCATCATCCATGTGTAGAACAGTTAGTTCAATGGCTTGAAATTTTGCAAATTTTATTTCACAGTTTAAGCTTCTGTCTTCCAGGTTGGAGATAATATGATTAAGCTGAATCCCAGTTTAAACTGGGTAAAATAAAGAAGTAGATTGAAAACATTATCACCCAAAATGATGTTTGTCATTTCACTTTGTAAATGATGCTTAAGATACATACCACAGTGTTAAACTATGTATCACCTATCCCTTTATATATATTTTTATTAAGAAAATAGATATTTGACAAATAAAACCTTTACTGATTTAGCTATAGCCTCAGTTTCAGGAAATCTCGGGAATTTTGCCTACGTGAATTTCTTCCTATACCTAGAGAACATTCAGCTTCCTTAGAAAGGCCAATGCTAAAAGCATCCTGCCCCACTTGTATTTCCTTGATATGAAAGGAACAAGGCTTGATAAAAGGATACATTTTCATCTATCTCTTGTTGTTGTTGATGTTCAGTCACAAATCATGTCCAACTCTTTGTGACCCTATGGAATCAGCATGCCAGGCCTCCCTGTCCCTCATCTCCTGGAGTTTGCCCAAGTTCATATCCATTGAATCAGTGATACTATCCAACTGTCTCTCTCTTCTCCTCATGCTTTAACTCTTCCTAGCATCAAGGTCTCTTCCAATGAATCAGCTGTTCGCATAAGGTGGCCAAAGTACTAGAGCTTCACCATCAGTCCTTCCATTGAGTATTTAGAGTTGATTTCCTTTAGGATTGACTGGTTTGATTTTCTTGCTGTCCAAGGGACTCTCAAGAGTCTTCTAAAGCACCACAATTCAGTGCTCAGCCTTCTTTATGATCTAACTCTCATATCCATACATGACTACTGAAAAGACCATAGCTTTGACCATACGAACCTTTGTTGGCAAGATGATGTCTTTACTTTTTAATACACTATCTCTACTATCCTTTTAATAGACTATTTTGTTGACTCTTTTATATTCTCCCTATAAATGTGGTAGTAATAGTGATGTCTTCAAAATGAAAGCATAATATCCTTATGCACAGGCTCAGGACTCTTCAGTGTTCTCTTCATGTTTTCTTATTCAGTCAATCTATTCTCCAGTCCAGAGGTAAAAAACACCTTTTATGTAAAGGGTCAAATAATGAATATTATAGATTTTCTGAGCCATATGGACTTTGTCACCACTACTCAACTCTGTCATTTTAGAGCCTTAACAATACTTAAAGGAATGGGGGTCACTGTGTTCCAACAAAATTTTATTTATAAAAACAAGAGATGAACTATTGCTGTTGGCTGATCCCTGTGTTAGTTCATAGATTTAACCATCATTTCTTCAAGTATTTATCTGTAGTTCTGAATTCTTCTTCCTCACTTCTAGATCCACATTCCAATCTCAATAAATACTACACCTGGATGCCAGATATTACAGCATACTCCATTCAGTTCAGTTGATTTGCTCAGTCATGTCCAACTCTTCGCATCCCCATGGGCTGTAGCACGCCAAGCTTCCCTGTCCATCACCAACTCCCAGAGCTTGCTCAAATTCATGTCCATTGATTTGGTGATGCTGTCCAACCATCTCATCCTTTGTTATTCCCTTCTCCTCCTGCTTTCAATCTTTCCTAGAATAGGGGTCTTTTCCAATGAGTCAGTTCTTTGCATCAGGTAGCCAAAGTATTGGAGTTTCAGCTTCAGCATCAATCCTTCCAATGAATATCCAGGACTGATTTCCTTTAGGACTTACTGGTTGGACTCCTCGCAGTCCAAGGGACTCTCAAGAGTCTTCTCCAAACTACAGTTCAAAAGCATCAATTCTTCAGCTACAGTGTACTCCATATATGTTATTCCACTTGATCCTAATCCTAACTGAGTGTTTATTTTGTAGAGACTCTAAGCAGTTTATGCAATCCTGTAGCTAGAAATATATTTGAACACAAATTTATCTAATCCCAAATCTCATGCTTGTATCACCTTACTCAGTGAACTCTTACAGAATGAATTTCATATTCCTTCACCAGGCTCTCCCTTCACTTCACAACCTTGTTCAGGACTCAGCCCTTGTGTTTAACCTGGAGTAGCCTTTCAGGTGGTCTACAGAAATAATCTGTTCAGCCAAAAGTAATTTCAGAATAATTCAAATGTGGCAGGACAAAAACACAACTCAAAAACTCTTTCCTGAATATGGTCTATTGGTCTATTTGGCAGGAAAAGATAGATTGATGGTTAAAGAAGAAAACAAGGGTCAGAGCATGTCCAGGTTTTCCCATGAGAGCTACTTCTCTCAAACCCTGAGTAAAGCTTCCCAGATTGGGTCAAGCAGCAGAAAGAATCACCAGGAGACACCCCCAACACTTCTTTCCGAATTTTACTGACCAAAAGCACATTACTGCAAATTACATCAAATGGTTGGTATGACATATATACTGAGTCAACTCTACACATCTAATACAGGCCTTTGTTGCGTAAGATTCTCAGTACTGTATGGGCATACACCAGCACCACACTCATAGAACTACTGCTTCCTCTTTGCTCCTGTTCATCTCAAATCCATGGAATTCAGCTTCCAATTTGAGACTTTTAATCTTTCTTCACACTTTTCTTTCTACTTTTTAATCATAAAATTACCTCACCTGTTCCCTGTCTGAGGAGGATGTACCTCAGAATTTCTGAAGGAAGATAAGAAGTTGTGTGGTGTCAGAGGCCTCTCAGCAGTGGGAGGGGAAGATTTCCACATGTTTATGCATCAGTGATCTTCAGCCAGATTCCTAGGTTTCTGTGCCTCATCATAGTTTTCTGTGTCTCCCAAAAACCTGTATGAGGGAGAAGCCACACAGGACCCTTGCATTCCCTAAATATGAAACGGCCTTGAAGGTTCCATGCTTCCTTGCTCATCCTGGATACCTTCCAGAGTCTGCCCCACTCATCTTCTCTAAGTATGGAAATCCTCTGCTCTTATTACGATGTAAGTTCCACGAAGGTCTTGAGTTCTCATGTTCACTCTATCTGCAGTGCCACAATCAGCGCTGATACATATCATGGGCATGATTATAATTCAGTAACAAGATATGAAACAGTTTCAAATAATAAAGGACAATAATTATTAATATTAGTGAAAATGAAGTCTCTCAGTCGTGCCCAACTCTTTGCGACCCCATGGACAGTAGCATGCACCAAGCTCCTCCTTCCATAGGATTTTCCAGGCAAGAGTACTGGAGTGGGTTGCCATTTCCTTCTCCAGGGAATCTTCCCGACCCAGGGATCAAACCCAGGTCTCCCATATCGTAGACAGATGCTTTACCATCTGAGCCACCAGGGAAGTCCTTAATAAATATTAAGTAATAACTAGTTTCAGTGTTCCAGTACCTATATTCCATTAATCCTCTTAATGATTATGCAAGGTAGGTATTATTATCTCATAAAGAAAGAAGTCTAAAGAGGTTAATTTGCAAATGGCAACTAAATGGTGAAAATAGGATTTGAAGCCTGAAGCTCACACCAGACCCTTATCCACATTGAGACATCTCCAATTTCTAATACATAACTCAACACTTCTATAGTTTTCTTCTTGAGGTGAGTCTTCCCTCCACTACTATGGCAACAAACAACAACTTTTTAAAAATTTTATTTATTTTAATTTTATTATTATTATTATTTTTATACTTTACAATATTGTATTAGTTTTGCCATACATCAACATGCATCAGCCACGGGTATACATGTGTTCCCCATTCTGAACTCCCCTCCCACTTCCCTCCCCATACCATCCCTCTGGGTCATCCCAGTGCACCAGCCCCAAGCTTCCTGTATCCTGCATCAAACCTGGACTGGCAATTTGTTTCTTATATGATATTATACATGTTTTAATGCCATTCTCCCAAATCATCCCCCCTCCCTCTCCCACAGAGTCCAAAAGACTGTTCTATACATCTGTGTCTCTTTTGCTGTCTCGTATACAGGGTTATTGCTACCATCTTTCTAAATTCCATATATATGCGTTAGTATACTGTATTGGTCTTTTTCTTTCTGGCTTACTTCACTCTGTATAATAGGCTCCAGTTCATCCACCTAATTAGAACTGATTCAAATGTATTCTTTTAATGGCTGATTAATACTCCATTGTGTATAGGTACCATAGCTGTCTTATCCACTCATCTGCTGATGGACATCTAGGTTGCTTCCATGTCCTGGCTATTATAAACAGTGCTGCGATGAACACTGGGATACACGTGTCTCTTTCCTTCTGGTTTCCTCAGTGTGTATGCCCAGCAGTGGGATTGCTGGGTTGTATGGCAACGTTCTATTTCCAGTTTTTTAAGGAATCTCCACACTGTTCTCCATAGTGGCTGTACTAGTTTGCATTCCCACCAACAGTGTAAGAGGGTTCCCTTTTCTCCACATCCTCTCCAGCATTTATTGCTTGTAGACTTTTGGATCGCAGCCATTCTGATTGGCGTGAAATGGTACCTCATAGTGGTTTTGATTTGCATTTCTCTGATAATGAGTGATGTTGAGCATCTTTTCATGTGTTTGTTAGCCATCTGTATGTCTTCTTTGGCAACTCCTGCAGCTCAATTCCAGAAAAATAAATGACCCAATCGAAAAATGGGCCAAAGAACTAAATAGACATTTCTCCAAATAACTTCTTTGATAAAATGGTCAGGATTAACTAATTATCAGTCAGGATTTACAGTTTCAAATAAGAAACTCCATGCTAGTTAATATTAGGTTGAAATGAAGTTATTAGAAAGATTGCATTATTCCACAGAATCAGCACAAAGGATAAAAACCGAAACAGAAAACTGGAAAGAGCTTAAGTTGTGTAGAGAGCAAGAGCTACAGCTAAAGGGACTAGGATCCAAAAGGAACATGGCGCAGGTCGCCTTGCTGCCCCTGCTGACATTTGCACAGTGGCAGGTACCAGACCTGAACACACCACTTCCCAGCATCAACTGCACCAGATGCCACTTCTGCTGCTCTCACTAGAATGAACTCTAAGCTCTGTCATGCATCTTTACATCACTTGTCCCTTACTTAGAGCCCTCGATAGGAGTATCACGCATTTTAGCTTATGCCCAAGCTCTGGCTCCCAGCAGCTGTGGGAGTCAGTCAGGGGCTTACTTTTCAGCTGCCCTAGCTGCTGCTGCTGCTGCTGCTGCTAAGTAGCTTCAGTCGTGTCCGACTCTGTGCGACCCCATAGACAGTGGCCCACCAGGCTCCCCTGTCCCTGGGATTCTCCAGGCAAGAACACTAGAGTGGGTTGTCATTTCCTTCTCCAATGCATGAAGGTGAAAAGTGAAAGTGAATTCGCTCAGTCGTGTCTGACTCTTCGTGACCCCATGGACTGCAGCCTACCAGGCTTCCCCGTCCCTGGGATTCTCCAGGCAAGAACACTGGAGTGGGTTGCCATTTCCTTCTCCAATGCATGAAAGGGAAAAGTGAAAGTGAAATCGCTCAGTCGTGTCCGACTCTTCGCAACCCCATGGTCTGCAGCCTACCAGGCTCCTCCGTCCATGGGATTTTCCAGGCAAGAGTACTGGAGTGGGATGCCATTGCCTTCTCCTCAGCTGCCCTAGAAGTCCCCTCAAATGGGCAGGATATCTGGAGAAACAGTGGTAAATGACAAATGACCACCACAGGGCACATTTTCTACTAATGTCAGTCTGAGACTAAGTACCAGAGAGTTGCAAGCTTGTATCCTGTGAAATCCTCTTTCTCATCATATTGACTCTGAAGCAGTCAGCCTACTTCTCTTTCCATTTTACATTTATATCTTTGCAGTTTTGGGATATACCTCTCCTCCATGGATTGACTTTGGGGAAGAGCATATAAGTGTCCTTCCCAGCTACCAAATCATCTCCATCTTTTTGGTTTTAGTATTTTGAATATCCTCAATCTGAAGAAATGGAGACCCACAAAAATAAGGAAGTCGGGAATTTACAGTATATCTGGAAGTCTTATCAAGTTCTTGTTGGTCTAATTTTTAATCTAGAATACCTGATTTCCTCACCAGCTCACATCCAGAAGGCTCATTACAGGAAGCAGGAAAACAATCAGATGGCTTGTACTTTAACTGAGAAGATATTTTCATTTCTAAATCTGACCTGATAAAAAAATTTAAAAAAAAAATAAGTAAATAAATCTGACCTGAGCATCAGCCCTTTCCAGTAGCAATTTCTCAATCTTTTCTTAGGGCTTGACTTCTATCTTGTTTGTTACCTCATCTTCTTAAATAGAAAATATTCTGTCTATTGAATTTATTCCTACACTGCAGGGTGCTTTGCCCTGAATATTTAGATGTCTCACTCATGTCTCTTCATGGCCTCTCTACTAGTCCCTGGGGTCCATGACCCCCTCCCTCTGCCCATCTCTTATTGAGAAGAATGTTCTGTGATCTGAGGCTACTCTGTTTCAGTCCTCCTTCTATGAATCTACTACAGTCTCCATCACACTGTTGGGAAGACAGTTGGCTTTAAACTCTGTAAGTCATACTTTTCTTCTGTGCACTTTTTCTTTTGTTTGTTTCTTTAGGTCCTTTACATTAGTTGTCACACACTGTTAGCCTTTAGTGGATCCTGGCATTTTTATACCTAAGGCTTTCATTCTTCCTGTACTAAGGGCTATGTAAGCCAATCAGAAGACTAAGTGCTCTGTATTCCTTTAATAGTTTCTAGACAGTGTCTTCCTATTTCAGAGCTACTCATTTCCTATACACCCTACCATTCATTTTCCATTTCCTGTTCACATTATTTTAGTTCACAGTCAATTAATTAGAACACCCTGAGGGAAAGAATCATTCCTAGTTTAGCCACCAGCTCAATCTGTCCCCCCAGGGTTCTCTGAAATGGCTCTCATTTAAATGTCTCATTTACCTACTATAACCAATGCTTCAATTCTGTTAATTTTTTAGTTGCTATTTTTTATAGCCAAAATAAAATGGCATAAAGATCCATATACATAATTTTCACTAACAGGAAAAAGGGTCAATTTAAGAAAATTTTTCCTATCACCTGGGCTTCCCTTTTGTCTCAGCTGGTAAAGAATCTGCCTGCAATGCGGAAGACCTGGGTTTGATCCCTGGGTTGGGAAGATCCCCTGGAGAAGGGAAAGGCTACCAACTCCAGTATTCTGGCCTGGAGAATTCTATGGACTGTATAGTCGATGGGGTCACAAAGAGTCGGATACGACTGAGCAACTTTCATTTTCACTTTCCACATTTCCACCTAGCAATTTGTTGTTCCACATTATAGGTACTAAATAAATATGCAATTTGAATTGAAGCAGCGTGATGCTTCCAGTTCATTCCAGTTTATTTACAATCCAAACTAAGAAAAGAGTTTTGACTTAAAATGGTTCTTGCAATCTTAGGCTCTGCCAGTCTAAAAATATTCAGAGAATAATGAAGGGCTCTAGTGATTGAGACTTTCCTACTTCCTAGCACTATACATTTTAATTAAAAGAATGGATACACATGGCCACCTTTCTTTTAACCTATGTTTTAATTATGTTAACATTACTCTCTTTAATTAGGAATTGTGTTCAGTTTATAAAACTAAATGAATGTTTTAAGAAAGTTATCCTCAGAAGTCTAGCTTACCTCTGCTTGACAGAGGTAATTAGAGCATCCCCATTCCACCCCAAAGCTTAAATCAACCTCTAGGATAAAATATATTCAGAAGTGTTTTTCTCTTATTATTTCATGCTGGTAATTCTTTATCATATTTTCAATGGAAACAGATACAGAGCCACCTTGAAGTTTAACCAACCAACCAATGATACATTTAGCTGGAATCAATAGAGAAAAAATAGGTCACCCATGTTGTTTCATAATTATACTATAGATTTTCTTTCCTATAAATTATCAACACATCTAGCATAAAAGTAAATTCTCCATGGAAGACTTTACAGATGATCAGTGATGACATTAATAAATAGCTCAGGTGAGATATATTATGTTAAAATAAGAACCCAGTTCCAGAAAGGTTACAAATCTAATCGATAACTTGCTGAAAGAAAATTTATTAGAGAGGATCTACAATAATTCATACAAAAATAAAGAAAAGCACATATTAAATGAGACAGCTAAAATTAATGTTTGATTTCTGCTCTATGAAAGCATTAAACTGGTATTACTGAAACTCTACACCATTGTCTAAATACTTGCTTTGTTATCCAAATTAAGTCAATTCAGAGCATTACTGAAATTAAGTGGTTATCTGGTGTAGATAAAGTGCATTTACAAGAAAAATTCAGTCCACAATGCTGGATTAGGCAGACTTCCTGTTGTCCCCACTCAAAGCACTCCATGGTGACTCTTGCAAGGAGGGAAAAAACATGAATAAATATCACAATTTCTAGGCTCAATACTCCTTTTTCTCTGAATACTTAGTGCACAGTTCTTATTCAGTTTCACAAATCTAGAATTTTAGAACCTCAACCTTTGAGAGAATATATGACATAACCCCATGTACAGCAATCCAAACAAATGCAGATAAATCCTTATTTATCTTTCCCATATCAGCCAATTAAAGAAAGAGAGTAGAAACCGAGAACATTCATGCATATTTTCCCAGCCAACTCATAGATTCTGAAAAGCTTTAAATACTGGAATATGAACCTTAAGTGAGTTAACTGTTTTTCAGAGTATTGGTTTGTAAATAAGCATATTGAACCTTAATTTTTCTTGCAATATATTAGAATGCCTATTAACACCTCTGTATTTATTCTTATCATGATTGCAGTTATTAATAATGACTCTAAAACCCAGAGAATTCAATTTATTTATCAAAGAGAAGCTTTTGTTGTTATATATTTAGAGTTGTCATTTTCATGGCATTCTAATTCCTTGGAAATGTATAATTTTATACTAGCATGATACAGTGACTCTCCCTTGACCAGAATATTGGATTTTTTAATAAACTCTGCTCCCTTAACTTTGCAGACAGCAATGTGTTTGCTTTTATGACATTCTGCTTAATTTAGCCATAGAAAGTGTTGAATCTCCAGTCTCAGTTTTATGTCTCGCAGATTTATGCTACACTTGCCTCATTGATTAGAAAAAATAAAACAAATAAAATGCAGCTCCATAGCAGCAGGAGCTTAGGGTACTCATTTTCAGCTGAGAGTTGATAATTAGGCTACATCCGTTCAAGCACATAACTAAAGGTAAGATGATTCACCTCAGACAAAACTATTCTGGAGCAATTTCATTTCTAATTATGAATCTTGATAGAATATGCTTGTGCCTAATCTGTGATGGAATGTAATCTCTTGGGAAATAAGGAAACAAAGATATTAAAATCACATTTTTAAGTTAAACTTTAGAAATAATTTCTGTTTACAAATGTGTTTTATAAGTATGAATGAGTTATTTGCAAAAAGACAAAACTCTTTAAAAGGAAAATAACTGTATTTCCCAAGATCTTGACTGAGAGAGAGGGCTACTATATGCTGATACACATGTAGCTGTAGATATGGATGTGGAAGCAGATGTGGCAGAGATAAAAGCAGGGACAGAGGCAGAAGTAGAGACCAGGATGGAGAAAAAGCAGCTTAAAAAAAAATGAAGTATATTTGATTTACAATATTGTGTTAATTTCTGCTGTATAGAAAAGTGATTATTATATATATATATATATATTTTCATTCTTTGTCATATTCTTTTTAATTATGGTTTATCACAGGATATTGAATACAGTGCCCTGTGCCATACAGTAGGACCTTGTTTATCCATTCTCTTTGTTACATCCACTAATCTCAAACTCCCAATCCATCCCTCTCCCACCCTCCAACCCCCTGGCAACCACGAGTTTGTCTCTATGTCTGTGAGTCTGTTTCTGTTTCATGGATATGTTCATTTGTTTCGCATTTTAGATTCCACATCTAAGTGATATCATATGGTATTTGTCTTTCTCTGAGAAAGAACAAGTTGTATTCAAAGATTTCTTAATACTTACATATTCTCCAGCTTAAGCTTTCCTGGTTAGCTGTTAAATGAAGATAGTTTATATACTTTAGAATTGTCATTCCAATCATCAGGTCATTGAAGTGGTGAATTTAAATGTCATAAATTAAGTTGCTTATTTCATGAACAACTTATTCCATGTCCAGTTCAGTTCAGTTCAGTCACTCAGTTGTGTCCAACTCTTTGTGACCCCATGAACTGCAGCATGCCAGGCCTCCCTGTCCATCACCAACTCCCAGAGTCCACCAAACCCATTTTCATTGGATCAGTGATACCATCCAACCATCTCATCCTCTGTCGTCCCCTTCTCCTCCTGCCCTCAATCTTTCCCAGCACCACGGTCTTTTCAAATGAGTCAGCTTTTCTCATCAGGTGGCCTTAGTATCAGAGTTTCAGCTTCAACATCACTTCTTCCAATGAACACCCAGGACTAATCTCTTTTAGGATGGACTGGTTGGATCTCCTTGTAGTCCAACGAACTCTCAAGAGTCTTCTCCAACATCGCAGTTCAAAAGCATCAATTCTTTGGCGCTCAGCTTTCTTTATAGTCCAACTCTCACATCCATACGTGACCACTAGAAAAAACATAGCCTTGACTAGATGGACCTTTGTTGACAAAGTAATGTCTCTGCTTTTCAATATGCTGTCTAGGTTGGCCATAACTTTCCTTCCAAGGAGTAAGCGTCTTTTAAATTCATGGGCTGCAATCACCATCTGCAGTGATTTTGGAGCCCAGAAAAATAAAGTCATGTAAGAAGCTCATATACTTAAGCAAAATTGGCTCAGTCCATTTATTGTTGAATCAGCTTATAGTGTAACACACTTGTCTTGATCCAATTATATATATACAATTGATGTTTTAGATGCTGAATAGAATTAGTGGTGATGCATTTTTAGATGTCTTTCTGTGTTCATGAAACTCCAGTAAAACCAAACAAGTAGAATTGACTCTAATTATGACACAAATAATATTAATAGTTAGCTTTTTATTAAGTTCTGTGTCAGAATCAGAATGTGATTGGAATTTGGTTCTGAATCCTCTGAATAAGGGGATTTTCCACTCAAAAGACTAAACATAATATTGGATCTGTTTCTTAAGAAATCAATTTCCAATTTCACTTATTAAATGGATTTACTTATTGAATGTATTCAAAAGTGCCTCACATTCATATATTTTAGGTTCTTGTGTTCCTAAATGCAATGTGATCAGAGTTATAAGAGAAATACCCTACTGATCAAGTTGCATGTCAGTGCCAGTTAAAATTTGAATTATCAATGAAACTCATTTATGAGAACTTTAAGATGCCTTAATATGCTTGAACCAATGTGATTCAACTTAAAAGAGCTGTCCAAAATAGTTACATCTCTAAAGTGACTATTTGTGGAATAATTTGGAAAAGATTATTGCAATGTTTCCCAAATTCTTGAGGAAACATCATTCCAGTGAAACACTCCATGAAAGAAAAAAGTTCAACATGCAAATATATTCTGCTAACTCTCTCAGTTTATGTCCCTTCTTGGAGAATCAAAGTATAGATTAGAGTATTAAAAACTTTGAGAAATCCCTGTTCAAGAGAGAGTTGTATATAATTGTTAAGTTTTGTTTAACTCAGAATTTCTTAAAAGCTTATTTTGGATATAGATAGTGCCATGTGCTCAGTCCCATGCAATTCTTTGTAACTTCATGGACTGTAGCCCCCCAGACTCCTCTGTCCATAGGACTTCCCAGGCAAGAATACTGGAGTGGATCGCCATTTCCTTCTCCAGGGCATCTTTCTGACCCAGGGATTTACCCCATGTCTGGTGTGTCTCCTGCATTGCAGGCAAATTCTTTACCTACTGAGCCATAAGGGAAGCCCAAGAGATATGTTCAGTGTAAAATATTTTAATATTCAGCAAAACTATTTATCTGCAGAACATACTTTGAAAACGCTGGCTTATTGAAATGTTTTGTTTCTACTCTACACAAGATAAGAGTTTCTTAAGCTTAACTGCCTGATGCTTAAAGTTCATATTTTGTAATTTCAGACACCAGTCTGTAACCTGAAGTCCGTATACTGCATGGATTCAGTAAATGCTCGAAAAATTGTATGAAAAAATGTGGATATATCTCCCAGGGAGACAGAAAATAACCATCACATTATTGAGTCCACGATCTAAATGTTAAGTAGACTTAATCTAGTAATGTTAAAAATCTGTTTCAAAAGTGAGAGTTTTTAAAATGCACTATTTTAAATGCTTATGAGAGGAAACAATGGTGTATGTAGTTAAGTCAGTGTCTTTAATAACTGATACTATGAACAAAAAGTAAATTTGCATCAATCGCATTCATGCATTGTAGACAGTAGCAGGAATTGCACCTGCTTCCTAGTTCATGCTATCACCTCAGATTATGCTTCAAGAGAACCACAGCATCTTCATTGAATCCCTTTTGCTTTCCTGCTGTGACTAATTCTCTTTCACCCTGTTACACAAGGAAATGTCCTTTCTGTGTTCCTACTGCAATGTTCAAATGAGAGCCTCCCTCCAGAATTGAGCTGAGCAGGGCTGATCCTGCCAGTTTATAAAATGGATGAAGACTGTCCTGGTCAATAAGAGAAAATAGGGTTTTTTTTTTGTTTGTTTGTTTTTTAATTGCAGTAAGAAATATGAATGCCTCCAATGCTGTACCTGTTCTCAAGAAAATAAATAAAAATATTAAGTGTGTAAGGAAAATAATCACCTGCAAATGAAAAGTAGGGTCTCTATAGGTTTTTCCTTCTCACATTCTGATTTAAAGAAATCTTATTCATGGGGCAGAGATAAAGATACATGGCATTTCTTGTTTTCTTCTTTTACAACTTGATAGCAAAATCCAGGAATTGTTATTATGTTTTAGCTTTGCTTGGTTAGATTGTGAAAGGAGAAAGGCTTGTCAGTAACATCACTTTTGATTTTATAGCTTTAGGCATGAAGCACTTATTTCACAGAAGTCAAGGGGAAGTTATTTGTCAAAAGCAAAATGATACATGTAAGAGACTTAGTTACTTGATACTTACTCATTTTTTAAATTTTAAATGTTATTTTTTTCTTGGTCAGAAAGCAACCAAGTGCCTTTTGGGGAATAAGGATTATGTGGTCCCTGGCTGAATTGAAACAAACTGCCTCTCTACTGGAAGTAAGAAGATACTTTTGAAATTTGACAAATATACAAATGGGAAAGGTGATTAATTTGTTAACATGACTACTAGGCAAATTTTAGGTGCTTGCCTAAAATAGGAAAATACAAATAGGAAAAAATAATGTATCTTCTCTAGGCCCCCTGAAAGTAGTAAGCCTAGTATAATAATAACAAATACATACCACGTGTTTTCTTAAAATAATTTAAGTTTCCCAAGGAATTAAGAACTTATCACATACACATACAACTTACACATACACACAACACACAAACATAAACACACACACATGCACAAAGTTGTTTTTATTTAGTTCAATTATAGTATTTTTAGCACAGCAATCCAGATACAGTGATTTTCCAAAATGTTAAGTAATAACTAATTCATGGCCTAATACCAAATTGCAATCTATGCTTAATAATTTGCACTGAGAATTTACTGTGTGTAAATGAAACTAATTCTTGTATATTTTGGCAGTTCCCTCTTAGAGTTACTCAGACATCTTAATATTCAAAAGCATTTCATATAACACGACACTGCTATTCACCATGCAATACCATTAGAATAGAGTCTAAAACAGATGATCTTAATGATAATCAAGCTTTTTTCAGACTTTAGGAGATGAATGTATTGCCTACATTATCAAAAAACTGCAGTGAATCTAGAAATTCTGAGTCTGAGATTGCATTTTAAAGTATGGTAGGTAAACCTAGTAAAGTTTATGTGGACTGATAATGCTCTCCATATCACAAACTTTGCCTGTTCATGCTCAGATTTCAAATGTTAGACTCAGGAACACAACAGATAGTGAGAGGAAATATGGATTGTTTTGCTAAAGTAATTCTATCAAATTCACATCTTTTTTTAAAATTTCATAACATATAAGGTACCTTCTACCCCAAATATTTTAGAGTGTGGCTATTTTTAAACATTAATTGACTTTCTTGATGCTTCTGTTCTCCTTTGAGTAAGACTCATTAGTAGATGGAGATATTCAGCAACTATAGGCACTGTAGGTTTTGAGAAGGCTGGTGAATTCACCCTTTACTTTCTTCCTAATGTTTGAAATCCAGTCATTAGAATCTTAGTCTTTATGCTTTGATTTAATAACATAAATCTCTCTCTGTGACTCATTGGAAGCAAGTGTGATAATCTACTTTCTCCTGTGATAGTATTTTAAAGTGTCAGTCTCAGATATTTTAAAAGGAAATACCAAAAGAAAACAAAACACTGCAGACCAGCAAAGGGGAATCAACTGATACAAATTTTGCACAATTCAGAACTATGTCTGAACCTGAAAAAAAATGCTGCCACCAACTGCTTGTTTTCTGTAGTCTACAAGCTACAACTAGAACAAAGCTAAGTGATACAATTACATAGACAATATGAATTGCGTACATATATACATATATGTACAAATGCATATATCTGCATATACATATGTTTATACATCAGTACACATATATTAGAGATTATTAGGGCAATATGAGAATGGGTGCTTATTTAGATATTAGATTTAGGTGTATATATGTGTATAAAGGAAAACATTTCCCCTTAAAATTCAATTACATCCATCTGTCTTGCTCTTAATACTCTAGTCTGCAGGAAAATGAATCAAAATTGCCAAACCATTTTCTCTTCATGCCCAGAAAGACCACAAGTGCTAACTCTTTTTGCAAATTTCTCTACATTATTATGATCAGAGGCACTTGAGACACTATTGCAACCAACCCTTGTCTCACAGGTCCTTAGAGAACATAGTAACTATTTTACACAATTAAATATCTGTTAGATGCAAACTACTATTTCAAAAGACGATTAAATATATATTTAAATAGCATAAATAGTATGCTATTTAAGTAACATAAATGCATAGGTACAAGATAACCAATGAAGCTGTCAATGCATTGGGGAATATATGTTATGTCTGCTTTAGTCTCAATATAAGTATGCATAATTCATCTTTGAATTTCAGTGCTCACATCTTAAAGTCTATTAATTGGAAAATGTTAAGTCAAAATTCATATATTCACTACACATTAGAGGATTCACTAAATAATCTCAAACTAAGTTGAGAGAGACAAAGTGAAAATTACAGTATCCCATAATTTAAAAGCCAGAAGAGCAGCAGTTGTAAATCATGCTTCTTGAGGCCCGCAATTAATGCAATACTGGAAGAACACCCTTTCACCTTAAATTCTGGGAGTTCTGAATCTTTCCTCTGTATGTAAAGCAGTAGAGGTATTTTAGTCTTGTCTTACCGTCAAACTGCATGATAAAATAGTGATTTATAGTTCTCAAGAGATGCAAACACTAAAGAGAATAAATGAGTATACAATTTAGTAAGTCTTAGTATCTTGACTTTATATTACTAGCAAGTTGCTTTTAGACACAAGGAATTAGATTTTGAACCTAATTTCTAAGGAGTTAATAATCAAGAGGAGAATTCAGAGAGAAATTGAGAAATCTATCATTCATGGGGAAGGGAGAAAATCAGTATAACTTGATGAGGAAAAAATGAATACACAGTGAAAAAAATCATGGGAAAAAAGGAGTCAGAGTATTATTAATTTCCAAGAAAGATAAATGCTTCACATGGTTACTCCCAATGCTTAACAGAAATCATTCTTCTCATTATTCTAACAGCACTATTAAAATGGTTTAACAAAAGAAAACATAGACTCAGTTCAGTTCAGTTCAGTCACTCAGTCATGTCCGACTCTTTGCGACCCCATGAATTGCAGCACGCCAGGCCTCCCTGTCCATCACCAACTCCTGGAGTTTACTCAAACTCACGTCCATCCAGCCATCTCATCCTCTGTCATCCCCTTCTCCTCCTGCCCCCAATCCCTCCCAGCATCAGAGTCTTTTCCAATGAGTCAACACCGCACATGAGGTGGCCAAAGTACTGGAGTTTCAGCTTTAGCATCAGTCCTTCCAAAGAACACCCAGGACTGATCTCCTTCAGAATGGACTGGTTGGATCTCCTTGCAGTCCAAGGGACTCTCAAGAGTCTTCTCCAATACCACAGTTCAAAAGCATCAATTCTTTGGCACTCAGCTTTCTTCATAGACTAGATATTCATAAAGGTCAAAACTATAATTTATCAAAGTAACTTTTTTTAAAAATTTGAGGTAAAAGAGAATTTTGATGAAATATCTAGGAATATGGAAACAATTACTTTGTTTCTATTTAAGGTGTACTTTAAGAAAAGCCTGTTTATAAGTCTGGTATCATTTGTATTTGGTATAATTTGTAGGTAAAAACAGTTTCTAAGGTGTCTGAAAAGCATTTTATCCATACTTTAAGAAATGTATTTAAAAAGTGAACTTTTTTTGTTCAAGGAGTACTGTGCTACAAAGTTAACACAATGGAAAATAAATGTCATGCTTCAAAGGTTCCTCTATTTTTGACGGAGAAGAACTAATTAAATGAGATTTCCTTCAGTGTACACAAGAATCTTGGTGTTTTCACTTAAACCAGATGTAGAGTTATTTCTCATTGCCTCCACTGCCAATTCAAACAAATCTGTTTTTTATAAGTTTACTCAAATAAGCTATATTCATAGAAAAGAATTCAGTAAAAACTCCTTTTCATAATAACTTTCAATATTCTGAGATTTATTGGTACATTTTGAAGGTAGGTTGGGTGAGGCAGGAATCATAAGGATATTAGCATAACAGCTAGGAAAACAAATACTGGCGAATTTCTAATCGAGCATTCTCATGAATTCATTTCCAAGAAAGTTATGAGTTTCTGTTAGTAAACATAGTGACCAGTTTTCTACATAGAAGACACTCAAAAAGTGACCTAGTGTAACCCATTATTTTCCATGTGAGGAAACTGAGGCTTGAGGAAGTAATATAATTTGCCCAAACTTGCCATCCTGCAGAATGGGTACTTGAATCTGAGCTAATTCTTAGACTGGTGCTTCTGGTATAAAAAGCTGGAGTTTGGCTTAGCTTTGTAGATGCCCTGCTACTGCTGCTGCTAAGTCGCTTCAGTCGTGTCCAGACATGACTTATTCTCTCATCTTTGTAACTTTCAAGTTAGCCTAGTTAGAATACTTTCTTCTTTTCTTTGATCTTCATTTCCCTTTGGACCTCCATTTAGTTAAGTTTGTTAAAAGGTCTTTTTTAAAAGTTTCTTAATATCATTGTTAAAAGGGTCATAATATACACACAGATAAAGCAATAAAATGTAAAATCCTACATGTGTTTAAAATTTAAGAAGATGTGTAGCAAAGATACAGGGCCTTTCAACAGTTTTTTATTAGATCACAGTGTCTTTCAACAGTTTTTTTTTTTTTTTTTTTTTAGATCCCATAAGATTAATTTGGTGTAGCAAAGCCTAGATTGTTTTTCTTAATCATTAAGTGGTTAGTATTTACAAGATGCCTATAAAGAGTCACATATCTTTTTGGCCTTCTTTTCACACTTATGCACTCACTTGTAAAGTATTTAATTTTTAGTACCTAATGAAAACATAAATCTAGTCTTAAACACATATTACACTCCCACATTGAAGAAAACATTGCAGATTTTAAATTTACAAGTCTCCATCTAATGTGCCAGTTTAAGGTAAAGATACTCAAGTCTTTTCAGATACTAAAAAGTTGTACATATCACTAGTTAAGTGGCAAAAAGAGAAAGGGAATAAATAAAGCACTCCTGCATTTTGAAATCACTTCTATTTGCTAGTAATATAAATAAAGCACTGAGAGTATAGAAAATAAGGACAATATAAGAAGGGATAAACTGCCTGAAATGATGAGCTCAAGGGTGATATACCATCAAATAACAACAAAACAGAGCAATCTTTGAATCTGAGTTTGGATACAGCACTTGGGAAAAGCCTTAGCACTGAGGACTTGGGGTGTCATAAGGAAACAGAGCAATCACAACTGGAGGCAATTTTCTTGCCATTCATTCTAGTTGAAGCTATAGGCAAAGGACAACTTGACAAATTTAGAAAGAAGCAGTAAAATCTACTGAAGCAGCTAAATGGTCTGCTAAAAGACGCTGGACACTGCCTAAAATGAAGCTATAAAAAGAGAAGTCTTCCTAAATCATCTTGCAGTAGAGTTTGAAATAAACATGTTTTACTAAGTTCGCCTGAATTGTCTACCTATACAGTTTCAACACCCCATCTTTTTGTTTTTTGTTTTTGTTTGTTTTTTTGATGTGGACCATGTGCTTCTGTTTTATGCTTTGTTTTTTTGGCCATGAGGCATGTGGAATCTTAGCTGCCCGATGAGGAATTGAACCCTCAACCCTGCATTGGAAGGCAAAGTCTTAACCACTGAACAGCCAGAGAAGTCCCAGCACACCATTCTTTAGATTCTCATGCTGGTATTTGGTGATCTTAGGCTATATGGTTTATTATTGTTTTGGTTTGTTTGTGGAGTTTTTACTTCTCTACATAAATTTATTTCTAAAAAGTTATTTCTATTGTTTTAGAAGATTGATTTTCAGAGAATGGAATATTAAAAGAAATTCTGTATATTGAGTCACGTTAAGTTAAATTTTGCTTCTTCTCTTTCTAAAGAAGAATAAAGATATTGTGCTCTAATTATATTATGTTTAAAATGTAATTGTCTGGTAAGTTGAGACAAATATAGTGATGTATTAACTAAATGCAGTAAAGATAAACTCCAAAATCTCATTTGACTTAAGCCAGTAGTACTTATTTCTTTATGACACTGTCCTTTCATATGATCCTTCAGGGACTCAGATTTCCATCTTGTGTCTCTGCCTTTTTCTTGGGCTTTGAGATACTCAGTTTGACTAATAGATATGGAAAGAAATTATGAGAAATGCATACAAGCATACTCACTTCTTACACATTTCTTGATGGTCTGAAAATAACACACATCAGTACCCATTACCTTACATTGACTGAAACTAATCACAAGTCCCCATTTAGAGGTAAGGGTGTGGTGGTCGGTGCTGGGAAACAGCAAATCACTTCCTAGAGCAAAATTATTTAATGGAAGGAGGTGCAAATATTAAATCTCTAATAATTACTGTCATACCTAAAATAAATTTTATAAAGAAATTTTATTTAATATTTATTAAATATATGTTCCACAATCTTCCCTAAATTCATATCTGAATCAACTATTATTTTCTCCCTGACCCATGGGTACAAAAGTTAGGCCAGTGTTATGGCAGCAGCTTTCCTATAGACAATCTACTCTCCTCACAGATCACAATACTTTTCATTTGCCTGGAAAATCCCATGGATGGAGAAGCCTGGTAGGCTATAGTCCATGGGGTGGCAAAGAGTCAGACATGACTCAGCAACTTCATTTTTCACTTGTAGCATTCTCTAACCTATCTAGCTCACATTAACTCATCCTTCCTTTCTTTTATGCAATTTTATACTGCCAACAATGGCACTCCACTCCAGTACTCTTGCCTGGAAAATCCCATGGACAGAGGAGCCTGGTAGGCTGCAGTCCATGGGGTCGCTAAGAGTTGGACACGACTGAGCGACTTCACTTTCACTTTTCACCTTCATGCCTTGGAGAAGGAAATGGCAACCCACTCCAGTGTTCTTGCCTGGAGAACCCCAGGGACGGGGAAGCCTGGTGGGCCGCTGTCTGTGGGGTCGCACAGAGTCGGACACGACTGAAGCGACTTAGCAGCAGTAGCAGCAGCATACTGCCAACACTTACCCATTTGTCTAGTGATGAGAGAGTCTGGCTAAACATGCTGCATCACCCATACTCTAGGAAATGTCGTGCATTGGACCTTTGACCACCTCCTGGCCCACAGGGAGATCAAGTGATACCCAAGCCACTGTTGACATTTCCTTAAGTTACATTGCTCCTGTTCCAATGGGAACAATTGACTCTGGCCATACCACTGTGGTCTGTAAAACTATCTGTGTTGTTTTCAGCTTTTACAACCTTCTGAAGAATCAACAAATATGTCCTTTTATTGTAAACTCCATTCAACAATGGAATGATAATCAAGGAATTCGGTGGACCTTCCATGGTCCCTAGTATCACAGGGCTCTAGTATTGTTGAGCTTTGGGACAGCTTCCTCAAAGTAGACACAGTATAGTTCTGACTCTATCTTTCTTATCGCTTCTTGGTCCACAACCATTAGGAAGGTAGTTGATCATTAAATGTGATTTTTCACAAAAACAGATTATCTTGTCTTGGAGGCCAGCTGAGTAGTTATTAAGACAGAAGGGATGGGGGATTATATAGATCTAATATGAAACTTTGGGATTCTACCTTGACTATTTCTGAGCATAATGATTATTTCTTTCTCCTAATGGCCACTCTAGGCCAGCTTGGTTTATAGCGAATTGGTTCAAGGATCCTGGGGACAAAATTTCTATAAGCTGACTTCATTCTGATGCTTGATATCCTATTGATTCTGCATGTGAGCTCAGTCACTCTTTGTGACCCTATGTACTGTAGCCTGCCAGGCTTCTCTCTCCATGGGATTATCCTGGCAAGAGTGGAGTGGGTTACTGTCTCCTTCTCCAGGGGATCTTCCCGACCCAGGGATCAAACTGCGGTTCCTGCACTGGCAGGCAGATTCTTTACCACTGAGCTGCCTATTGATTATAGCCTTAAGTAAAAGGAATAGAAAATAAATTTAACACATTGTCACAATTCCTGCCAGTAAGATGAATCAGAGTAGCTGACAGACTAATGTGTGTGTGTGTGGGAACATTTGTCAGAAGCTGGGATGGTGTAAAAATAGTCATTATTATTGGAAAATAATTCTCCCTATGTCTCTTGAATTTTTGCCTATCTTGTGAGTAAAGCACTGGATAATACTTTTTCCAAATCATCTTTTCTAAGACATTTGTGTAGGTAACAGTCTTTGAAGATATAGTGTCTCCCTCTAAAGCAAAAAGCAGGTTTTCTTACAGCTGTGAAAGAAAAGATAGATTGTGTCCCCTTGCAGCTGAGAACAGATGTGTTTATTACTGTTTATGAAAGACGGGTTCCTTAAACTCAGAGAAATGACACCAACTGTTAATGCAGGTGTCATCTTGCCCTCTTCATGTCACTTTCTGGGGATCAAAGCTTGAAGAAATTAATCCAAATATTCTTACACAATCAGCCTTCCATATCTCCAGATTCCACATCTGATGATTCAACCAACCATGAATCAAAAATATTTGGAAAAAAATTCCAGAAAGCCCCCAAAAAGCAAACTTGAATTTGCCACTCACTGATGATTATTTACATAGCATTTACATTGTATTAGGTATTATAGTTAATCTAAAGATTATTTAAATAAATGGGAAAGTGTGCATAGGCTATATGCAAACATGCCCTCTTATATAAGGAACTTGAGCATCCACAGATTTTGGTATCCACGGGGTCCTGGGACCAGTTCCCCACAGATGCCTAGGAATGACTATACTCTGGCAATCCTATTATTATAAATAGTAAACTGTCCTTTGTCATTGACTCCTACCAGCATCCATGAAGCTTGCTTGGGCAGGCAAAATTGTTATCATGCAAATAAGATAAAATCTCAGACTCTCTGGAGTTCTTGACGCTAAGTGGCAAATCTAGGAATCCAGCTAGTCCCTCTGACTCCTAAGCAGCACTCATTCCACTAGAACATTTTACCTTTTGATTCAGTTTTTAAGAAGAATTTTATGATGACTTGAGGGTTTGCATAGTCTGAGTTAATTTCCAAATATCTTACTTTCTTTATATACAACATTAATTGAATTCTTATACTTTGCTGGCTCTACTTCCATATTTACATACAAAATTTCTGTAGTGTCCTTAAAGTAATTACTAAATACAGCAGTACCAGTGATGTTGCCAGAGCAACAGCAAAAAAGCCATTTTCTTTTTCTACCAGAATGATGACAGATGCATCTGCTATAGACTCCTGGACAGGGTAGATAAAAAGATTCAAGTTAAACTAAGGCTGAATATATGCATACCCTATGTTGCAATAATTCCATTCCCTGATATACTAAACACAAATGAGTACATCTATACATGAAGTGACACAAACAAGACTGCTCTTAGCAACTTTAAGCATAAAAATAAAAATTTGGCAACATTATTTAAGACAAAAATATCATAACTAAGTAGACATTAGTATATATTATTCTTTTGGTTTTCTTTTTTATTGGAGTCTAATTGCTATGCAGTGTTATTTTCTGCTGTACAGTGAAATGAATCAGCTTCATGTATACATATGTCTTCTCCCCCTTGGACCTTCCTCACACTCCCTTCCCATCCAACCCCTCTAGGTAATCATAGAATACTGAGATGAGCCTCTGTGCTATATAGAAGGTTCCCATCAGCTATCTGTTTTACACATTTTTCTGTATATATGTCACTCCTAATCTCCCAGTTTGTCCCACCAGCAGTGTCATAACATACAGGAAAAAAGAAAGAACAAAAAAGAAACAAAATGAACTAGTGCTACATGCAACAACTCGGGTGAAACTTACAGGGTTTTGTGTTGAATGAGATATCAAAAAGTTAAATTCCATCTGATTCTCCATATATATACAGTTCAAAACAAAAAGAAAAAAAAAAAAAACCATCCATGACAGTAAAGTAAGAATAATGGTTATACTTGTGGGATAAGAAAGGCTAACGACTAAGAGAAAGGACAAGGAGGAACTAGGGTTTCAGTAATTTCTACATCTTGATCTGAGTGGTGGTTACACAACTGTATTCTCTTTGGAAAAAATTCATTGAGTTATATACTCCATGTATTTCCAAGTATAGGTACTCAGATAATTTATGTTACAATAAACTAGGTATCTTACTACTTAGGTATCTTATGCTATATGTATGAGATAGTAAAAATTATACCAAATTAATAAGCAAAATTTAATAAGCAGACTGATACATCTATGCTATTATATGTGTCAATATGTAATAGTTCCTTTGTTCTTCTGAGAGAAATTGTAGGATTGCTGGCAATATGAATTGTAAAGTATAAACTCCAGAGGAAAACATATATAATTTTCAAAACACAGAATTAATGATCACAAAATATAGGATTTAATAATTACCAAGTAAAAATGTTAATTAAAAGAGGATAAATGTGATTATTATAAAAATATTGTTATATTTAGCTTATATATATTATGTGTGCTATGTACTGAGTCGTGTCTGATTCTTTGCAACTCCATGGACTATAGCCCATCAGGTTTCTGTGTCCATATGTGGCCTTTTTGATGCCACATAGCTTTCTGCTCTAATAGAAAAAAAAATCTGTCTTTTATTCAACCAAATAAGAAAATTTAAAACATACACTTACTCAGCTGATTCTTAAGCCATTCTACAAGTTCTTAAAATATTTTATAACTGTTATTTCCATCACTTAAAAAACCACTTTAGGAGCAAGCTGAATTTGAAATAATCTATTTCAATGCAATAGAGTCATCCCCAGTTCAGAATATTTAGTTACTACTTCATACATAATTAGTAAGAAATCAACATTGTTTAATATCCTGATACTATTTAAATTCTCTTTAATGTCACCTGGACATCTTTTCCTCTGGATCAGTCATCACATCCTTCCTAACTTGTAGCCCATGTTCTAGCTAAATTTAACACTTCACTGTTTCCCACATCTCCCCCATTTTCCTTTCTTCTTTTTTTAACTGGAGCATAGTTGATTTGCAGTGCTGTGTTAGTTTCAGATATACAGCAAAATGAATATATTAACACATATATCCATTCTTTTCTAGATGATCTTCCTATATAGGTTATTACAGAGATTTGAGTAGAGTTGCCTGCTATACAGTAGGTCCTTATTAGTGATCTATTATATATATGTAGCAGTGTGTATATGTTAGGTGCATATGTTAATCCCAATGTCCTAAATTACCCCTCTCCCCTTGCCTTTGTTAACCATGTTTGTTTTCTACATCTGTAATTCTCATTCTGTTTTGTAAATAAGTTCATTTGTACCATTTTTCAGATTCCATATGTAAGTGATATCATGATATTTGTCTCTGTCTGACTTAGTTCACTTAATATGATAACCTCTAGGTCCATTCATATTGTGGCAAATGACATTATTCCATTCTTTTTATGTCTGAGTAATATTCCATCATGTATATATGTGTCTGTATGTATGTGTGTGTACAACTTCTTTATCCGTTCTTTTGCTGATGGACAGTTAGTATGCTTCTATGTCTTGGCTATTGTAAATAGTGCTTCAGTGACATTGGGGTGCATGAATCTCTTCAAATTATGGTTTTCTTTGGATATATGCCCAGTAGTGGGACTGTTGGGTTATATGGTAGATTTATTTCTAGGTTGTTTTTTTTTTTTTAAGGAATCTCCATACTATTCTCCATAATGGCTACATCAGATTACTTTCCCACCAATAGTGGAGGAGGTTTCCCTTTTCTCCATATCCTCCCTAGCATTTACTGTTTGTAGACTTTTTGATGGTGGCCATTCTAAGCAACCCCAAGGATGGGGGAGCCTGGTGGGCTGTTGTCTCTGGGGTCGCACAGAGTCAGACACGACTGAAGCGACTTAGCAGTAGCAGCATTCTAAGCAACAGTAAAGAAACAGCCTGCCAGTGCAGGAGACATGAGACATGGATTTGATCTCCAGGTCAGGAAGGTACCTTAGAGAAGGGTATGGCAACCCACTCCAGTATTCTTGCCTGGAGAATCCCATAGACAGAAAAGCCTAGTGGTTTGTGTATGCTCCATAGGGTCACGAAGAGTCAGACATGACTGAAATGACAGCATGCACGCACATTCTGAGCAGCATGAGGTGATACTTCATTGTAGTTTTAAATTGCATTTCTCTAATAACTAGTGACATTAAGCATCTTTTTATGTGATTTCTGATATTTGTATGTCTTCTTTAGAGAGATATCTATTTAGGTCTTCTGTCTATTTTTTCACTGGGTTGTTTTGTTTTGTTTTTTAATATTGAGCTGCAAGAGCTGTTTGTATATTTTGGAGACTAGCGTTTTATCAGTTGCTTCTTTTACAATTATTTTCTTCCATTGAGTATGGTCTTTTTATGTTGTTTATTGTTTCCTTTGCTGTGCAAAAGCTTTTAAGTTTAATTAGGTCCCATTTGTTTACTTATTTTTCCCATTAGTCTAGTAGGTGGGTCAAAGAGGATCTTGCCATGATTTATGTTAAAAAGTGTAGTGCCTATGTTTTCCTCTAAGCTTTATAGTTCTGGCCTTACACTTAAGTCTTTAATCCATTTTTAGTTTATTTTTGTGTATTGTATTAGAGAGTGTTCTGATTTCATTTGTTTACATACAGCTGTCCAGTTTTCCTAGCACCACTTATTGAAGAGACTGTCTTTTCTCCATTGTATATTCTTGCCTTCTTTATCATGGATTAGGTGACCATAGGTCCATGGGTATCTCTGGACTTTCTATCCTATTCCATTGGTCTATATTTCTGTTTTTTTTTACATTACCATTTTGTTTTGATGACTATAT
This sequence comes from Bos indicus, assembly GCF_029378745.1. Taxonomy (NCBI): domain Eukaryota; kingdom Metazoa; phylum Chordata; class Mammalia; order Artiodactyla; family Bovidae; genus Bos; species Bos indicus. Next base: position 54,738,411 of record NC_091768.1, on the reverse strand, counting down.
TATCTGAAATCTGAGAGTCTGATTCCTAAAGCTCTGTTTTTGTTTCTCAAGATGGCTTTGGCTATTCAGGGTCCTTTGTGATTCCATACAAAATTTTTTTTGTGCTAATTCTGTGAAAAATGTGATTGGTAATTTGATAAAGATTGAACTGAATCTGTAGATTGCTTTGAGTAGTATAGTCATTTTGACAATATTGATTCTTCCAAGAACATGGTTTATCTCCCCAGCTGTTTATGTCATCTTTGATTTGTTTCATCACCACCTCATAATTTTTTAAGTACAGGTCTTTTGCCTCCTTAGGTAGATTTATTCCTAGGTATTTTATTCTTTTTGATGTGAGTGGGATTGCCATTTTATTTCTGGTTGTTTCCTTTAATGGAAAAACTCTCGCATCTCTGTCTATTGACATCACATCCATTTTTTTAAAAACTCAAGTGAAACACCCTTTCTTTTATAAAGTTTTCTTTGACTTTTGGTCAATACATATTCTTCCTGTGAATTCCATAATACTTCATAAATTGTGCCACAATTTATGTAACAAGCTGTGTAACAAGCTATTACTGGGATCTTCCAGGTAATCACATATGTCAAGTCTCACCAAGCAGAGGCAAAACAGTGTGTTTCTTAAAAGCCATGGTGCATATAAAAGGGAGAGCTCTGACCAAAAAGAATGATCTGATTAGGTTCACACTTTGGATCCTTACTTATCAAGATTTCATTTCTAATGCTAAGTAGTACCCAGGGCAAATCCAGCCTCCCAAATGGAAAGAGATCCAGCTATACATTGTCTATTCTTCCTCCCTCATTCCAATTAGTTTCACTAACAGAATGAATTCAAGAGCTCTTCTGATCCTTCATGAAGTCTTTCTAGTTAGGCACCACAGTAATTCAGTTGTGTGTTTACTTGTCCCTTCTAGACTTGATGTACAAACTGCTTCATAAGATATTCTGGCGGGGCATCTAGATCAACATTATCAAATTTTAACACATACATCAAATACATTGCCCTTCTTAATGATATATATTCCAAATTATGCTTCATATATATTTGAACATCTAAAATTTCTGAGAGTTCCTAAATTTATTTCAGCATGGTTTCCTTTGTCCCTATACCTAATTCAAGTGTGTTCTGTTTTTTGGTCCCACACTGGTCATTGTGTTAACCATATTGATATTTTCCACAAATTACTAATTACTGTTCTAGGGATGTGTCTTTCATACTTTTGATGAAGCACTGAAGACTGTGGGGGAAGCACATATTCCACTGCTCAGTCCTTCATCATTTTCATCTATCCAGCATGCTTCTTCCCCAAACACAACTCCTGCCATGTGACCTTCTTCACCAAGATCACCACCCTAAGAAATGCAGTCCAGTTTCCCCAGGTGGCATTTGCACTTGAGTGAGCAGCCCTACTGGGTCACCTGTCCTTATCCTCTCCCTAAAGACGCCAGTGATAAGCATTGTTCTACATCTTCTTATACTGATGCTAATGTTTCTTTAAAAACAGAGTCAGAGTCAGATTGCCTGGGTTTAAATCCCAATTATGAACTGTGTGACTAGAACAAATTATTTAAGTTCTCTGGTTTTCAATTTCCCCATCTCTGAAAGAGAAATAGTAAAAATAACTACTTAAAAGGAGGTCATAGGAATTAGGATAATTGTTGTTCATGAAGCACTCAGAACAGTGCCTAGCTAATAACAGTGGTTATGTAAGTGCCATATATTATTGCTATTGGTAAAATTATTGATTCACTCCCTGATAACTAACAGTATGATCTGCTAAAGCTCCATTACACTCACCTCCACTACCTTTATAACTATATAAGCTCTCAGATCCTTATTCATAGTAGACCATATTAGACATATGTATGTATATAATACATACACACATACATATTTATATACACACATATTTTAAAATGTAATATGTTTTATGTGTGTGTGTGAGTATGTGCATTTACATATAAACATATGTGTTATGTGTGTATGTGCATATTCTTTTTCTGGTCAAATGTATTGGAAATTTCAGCTTGGAACAGATTACTAACACAGCACATCAGAAGCCGTTAAAGTAAATGGCTATAGTGAAATGAGATGGTAAGAACACTTTAGTGATTAGAAGCCCCTTTTGGAAAAAGAAATGAGCTTTGAGAAAATAAATAAATGAGCTTTGGTAGAAAATGAGAGGCTAAGTGTTGGTTAGGGGGAGGTTTGTTACATAGAAGAATGCTCCACATGGGAACAGAAGAGGGTTTCCTCAGAACTGATTGAGGGGTAAGAGAGGAGATAGTTACAGGTGCTGACATAGGGACAGTGAGCTCGTACTCAGCAGTTTGAATTTTTCCTTCCACCTGAACTTTAAATCTTTATGAAACTCTGTCCCCACACCCTACCACCTCCACCACACACACAGCTTTGTGCAAACCGATCCCATCCTTCCTGTCAAAAGTGAAGAATCTGGGCTTCCTGTGCAGACTGACAAGAGTGTTTGGATAAGAAAACCCTAGAAGCAGGAGTGCATAAGCTGCCAGGAACTCAGAGACATTATGGAGAGGCTCTGGACTTTGAACAATCAAAAAAATTAGCACATTCCTATTAAGAGACCTAAAACTGTTCAAGGAAAGGATCCCTGCTGATACTGGCCTGTAAGAAACTTAATTAAAAGAGTTAATGTCCCTTTTCTCAATGAATAGTGATATCTAATTCTGGCAGGGTAAATATCTATCAGTTTGCTCCCCATCAACTCTTTTCTTCTGGGCACTATTCATGATGAGTTCTGTGGACATAACCACATTAGCACAGGGTCACCTGGTCTCTGAGTTCTGGCCTAGGGTTGGACACTGATTGAAACTTAACCTTGAGAGTCTTTCCCCAAGGTTTTTAGAATTGAATTTGTGACCGTTTCTTTTCTTGGCTAAAATTAAGTGCTGAATTCAAGAGATCATAGTGAGATATATTCTGCCCCACAGAGCAAGATGCTCCATGCTGAAGTAGAATGAAATATATATATTGAAAGTAGCAGCGAAAAGGGACAAGAAAGTCACCTGATCATGAGGCCCCTAACTCCAGGCACGCTTAGTCCAGCATTCTCCATGCTTGTCTTATATCGTGATACTCAACGCTCCCTTGATCCCCAGCTTACACAATTATTCCAGCAATGGGTCAAAACTAGATCAAATTGAATTTCTCTTTTTGTTTACAAAGTATCACAAACTCAAGAAATCACTACTAAGTGATATTTTACTAATATATATGTGAGGTCGTTCAGTCGTGTCCGACTCTTTGCGACCCTGTGGACTGTAGCCCACCAGGTTCCTCTGTCCATGGGATTCTCCAGGCAAGAATACCAGTGGGTTGCCATTTCCTTCTCCAAATATATTATATATAGGCATATTTAAAATACTTAACCATAAAAATCATAGGAGCTACTTCATTATTTCCCAAATCACTATCCTTCCAAACAATGAGTCTCTGGATAATAAGTGAATATTTCAAATAAAAACTCTGTGACCTATAAATCTATTGAATAGTAAAAAGAACATAAGAATGAGGAGAATTTTCGTATCTGTAACAAGGGTTGTTGAGAATAGTATTTAAACCTATGATTCTATAACATAGTTTTACTGTTCAAAAGAAAGTGATTTAGCCTACTGCAATTTGCTTTTATAATTTGAAGAGAATTATTTCAATGCTATGAATGAAAGTACAGAAGTACTTAAATAAAAATGGAAATAGATAATGACTTTATTGTCATTGATTGAATTACCAGCACCGTTTCCATTACTAGTGTCAACCTTTATTGTGGAGTCATTCTGAAGAAATAAGCAATGATAATGTAATTTAATTCATCATCTTCACTATTTAGGTTCAATAACAGCAACCTTAGAAACAATCAAGGTTTAATATAAAAAACAATATTGAACATGAAGATAAGTTCATGATCACAGTAGACAACATCCTGAATTTGCAGTAGTTGAGATTAAATGTACTAAATTTTTGGAGAAGAGATTATGATTATGTAAATTGCTTCTTTCCACTATTCTATCTTGATATGTCTTAGAGACATCTTGTGAAGCAAAATTCATAAGATATTGTAAATCAGAAAAGGCCTATTTGTTAGTTATAATGAAGTAGCTTTCCCAAGAGAAGATACCATATTTTTCTTTTAAAGTGGGTATATATTTCTTCATATTTTACATGAGAAATATTTGTATATAAAGTTTGGTGAACCATATTTGCCAAAGCTGCCACTGCTGCTGCTGCTAAGTCCCTCATTAAACTTTAGTAATTCCTAATCTGTCCACAATGAGGCAGCAATCTCCAGGAAAATGAAACAGTTGACCACATACAGTGCAAGTGACAATATATTGCTCTATAAGATGGTCATCTTGGTTTGCTAGGTGTAACAGACAGGTAGGTATAACCAGCTTATGTTTAAATAGCTAAAGCAACATATTGTCCTCATAACTGGACTTTAAAAATTATAGCAGAAGAAAAGATACATTTCTAATTGTAAATATGTTTTGTCTTTTTCCCAAATGAAGAAATTTTTAAAGCATAAAGCTTAAAATATCTTACACCAGGTTTAAAGAATGCCTGTCACTTTTGATGAATAAATAAATTTAGACAGTAATTTTCAAAAATTGTAGAAAATCCTAAGTCAATATTATTACCAAATAATTGTACGGAAAAAAGAGGCTTGAAATGCATGGTGCTTAAAACTTTCTTAAAGTATATTTGGTTTTTGCTACAACGTGTCATCAGTTCTTTCTTGGATGAAAATATTTTATGAATAAAAATATCACCTATTATAAAAGAATAAGCTTAACTTTAGAATGTCATTGAATCTAGTATTTTCAAAAGCTCTTTGCTGCTGCTGCTGCTACTGCTGCTAAGTCGCTTCAGTCGTGTCTGACTCCGTGCGATCCCATGGACAGTAGCCCACTAGGCTCCCCCGTCCCTGGGATTCTCCAGGCGAGAACACTGGAGTGGGTTGCCATTTCCTTCTCCAATGCATGAAAGTGAAAAGTCAAAGTGAAGTTGCTCAGTCGTGTCTAACTCCTAGTGACCCCATGGACTGCAGCCTACCAGGCTCCTCCTTCCATGGGATTTTCCAGGCAAGAGTATTGGAGTGGGGTGCCATTGCAAAAGCTCTTTGCCGTGTCCTTAAGATATATATCAAAAAGCCCAAGTTCAGGAAGGAATTTTTAGAGAAAAGTTTATTCCATATAATAATTAATACCGTATAAAATATATATGACAATTTTAAGGGTACTTAACAGTAATTGTGTAAGTATAATTTTCTCTGTTAGAGAAAGAAAGCCAGAGAGAGAGGAAGGGGTTGGGAGGGAGAGAGAAAAAAGGAAAAAAGGATGGAGAGAGAGAGAGCTTACTGGTCAAGCACTGTTCTCTATAGTGGCTGCACCAATTTACATTCTCACCAGCAGCATAGGAGGGATCCTTTTTCTCCATGTTCTCACCAACATTTATCATCTTTGGTTCCTCAAAAAATTAAAAATAAAACTATCACATGATCCAGCAATCCTACTTCTGAGTATATAAATATGCATAAGCAAAGGAATTGAAATCAGGATCTTGAAGAGACTTCAAGACTGCACACCCACGTCTATTGCCGCATTATTCATAGTACTCAAGGCATGGTAGCAACCCAAATGTCCATCAAAGGATGATGGAAAAAGAAAAAGTGGTATATACACACAAAGGGATATTTTTCAACCTTAAAAAACAAGAAAGTTCTGCTGTTTGCAACAACATGGACAAATCTGGAAAGCGTTATGCAATGTAAAATAAGCCAGACACAGAAGGACAAATACTATATGCTATCACTTACATGAGAAATCTAAAATGAATGTCAAACTCTTAGAAGTGGAGAGTATGATGCTCTTTGCTAAGGGCTGAGGGGATGGAGAGATGGGAATGTATTAGCTTCAGTTGCACAAGATCAATAAATGAATAAATATTATAATAAATAACATTGTATTATATACATGAAAATTTGCTGAGGTAATCTTATGTTAAACATTCTTACCACAAAATATAAGTATGTATATAATTTACTGCAATATATAATGAAAGGAGGAAGGAAGGGAGGGAGGGTGGAAGGGAAAGAGGATTGTTGGAAACTTGGAGATAATGGATAAGTTTGTGGCATAAAATCAGTGATAGTTTTACATGTATATACTTATCCCAAACTTACTAACTTGTATACAGCTTTTTTATGTCAGTTATACTTCCATAGGATCCCAAAATGTTGGACACAACTGAGACAACTTAGAACGCATGCCTGCATACTTCAGTAAAATGCACTTGTTTTTTAGTTCCAAGTGGTCAAAACTTCTTATTTGTTACTCATTTTGAGAATTTTCTGAGTAACTGGTACTCTTCAATCCACTTCTGAGGTTACATAATTCAATAGAAGTTCTCCATGCTTTTCTGACTTTTTATTTTTGTCTTCTATTTATCTAAAGCCTCTGTATGTGATAATCACATAAACTGCCATTTCTGCTCCATCTCAATCCCAGGACTGAACCTGAATTAGTTCCTACTCCTGCCACTGCTGACCTATTCCAATTCCTATACATCTGTCTTTTTGATGAGTCTCAACACAACACATGGTCCACTGTATTTCTCATGCATTTTAATGTGTGTAAAATTTCTTAACAAATAAATAACCCCCAAGTCCATGTTGAAAAACTTTTCTGAAGCCAAAACATACCTGATACTAAAGACAAAAAGAACATGAATAAAAAATATACAGACAAATCTCAGTTACAAAGATTAAAAAGTAATTCAGTAAAACATTAGTAAATAGAATTCAGCAATATAATAAGTACACTGAGCAAATGTAGCATTTCCTCCAGAAATGCAAAGCTATTTAATATTACAGAATCTGCTAACATGATGAAAACCTGTCAAAATCCTATAGTAAATCAAAGGCAGTATGAAGATAGCTGAAATGTAATATGTGTCCATTTAAGCCAAGAATAGGGCAACAGAATCTCTTGATTTAGTTAACATTGTTCTTTGTGTGTTAGCCAAGACTTGGAAAGAAACATCATTAATATTAACAGATGACAGGACAAACCCGAAAGAATCAACCAATAAACTATTAAAAATTCAATCAAGAGTTTTCCAATATTTCAACATAAATCAGATAAAACTTAACACGAGGCTCTTTGATGATAGCAATAAATGTCAACTTTTGATGAATTAACATAATGAGAAACTTTAACATTAAACTTTACTGACAAATGTAAATTAAGATGTCAAGAAGTGAAATGAAAATAATTGATGCATTTATGTGTTGACCATCCCAAGTAAAATCACTGTGAAACTTTTAAAAACTAGTTTTAGATAGTTTATTAAGCTGTAACTCAACAAGGCAATGAAGTGCATTTAGAAATAGACATGATGAGGGCTTCTTTTTCCCCAAATATTAAAATTTATCACAGATAAGCAACAAGGTAAGTAACATGATTCTAGTACTAAAATGTACAAATAGATATTGAAACAGTTGTGAGAACCTTAAAGCAGACAATTATTAAAAATGTTGTATAGTTTTGTAAAAGAAATTTATTTGTATCAAAAAATAAGCTAAAAAGATTTAATGTGATTATATAGTATCTCTAAAGATATTCATTACAGACTTTCTCATGGAAAAATTAGAAAACCTAAAAATTCAGCAGCATATCAATTATAGTTTATTATCCAAAGATAAAATACCAAGTGATCATTAAATGAGAAGATGAGTATTATACAATATATTATTAAGAAAAAATAAACTTATAAAGAATGCATCTAGTATTATCCCAATTTTAAGTATGATTATATACAAAAATTCTGGAATTATATATGTAAAAAATGGGTAAGACCCAGATCTGCATATTGAGATTATTGATCATTTAGTTCCCTTTAAATGTTTCTGTATTTTTCCAGTTTATTTTACAGTGAGCTTAATACTTACTTAATCAGAAAAAATATTATTCATACATAGGAAACATCAAAACATATACTTTCATGTATGTTGAGATACATGTGATAATAATCATCATAATAAAAGGTATATTTTCTAGATTCTTCAGATTAGACACATTAGATCATCCCTAAAACAACTATGTGCTAATACTTAACGATATTTTAGTAGCATGATTTTACTTGGTAATTCTATGTATTCTATTCTATACATTAAGTGATTTATCTGGTATAAGGTTCATTTGCCTAACCTATGCAAAGATGTCAATGGTACAAAATAAGATTAAGAAACTCTGAGCATTTTAGAGAATATACCCCATTGTATTTTATTTGAATTTTATATTTAATTATAATTAAACATGAAAGTAGCCCATTTAATTTTGAATGGCTAATGACACTGCATCACTGTTAAAGTACAAGTTATAAATTTAAGTAATGAACATTTCTGAAACTATATACTGGAAGTAATTGCAAGTTTTATATAAACATTTCTTTTCATATTCAAGGATGAAGTAACTTGGTTAAAAAGTTTTAGCATGAAAAAATTTGAATGTTGACTATATTTGGTGAAGATTATTCTTAAATGAATATTTGTTTGTTTCCCTTTTTAAAGAATTTTGATGGGGCAATGATTTCTCAAAGCTAGAATGATATTTTCATCTTTGTGTGACTAAAGTATTATTTACATGTCTTGAATGCTCTGAATTTAAGAGATCTCTACTTTAAAATAAAACTCTCCTGTCAATTTTGATTGCCTTCTTCAACTTATTTGGTAATGATATTCCTTATTATTATTGTCCATGTGATATAGATTTCTTTAGGAAAATCCTTCCCTTCCTCAGCCTACTCTCCTACGCCTGTACCAGTTGGTGCTGATACATAAACCATCTGCATCTGAATCCTCATCTCAGGCTCTGCTTCTGAGGAGGCCATCTTAAAATTTATTAAATATATATATATAGAGAGAGAGAGAGAATAAATGCAATTTATCTAAATGCAAAGAAGTTTTGCAGATTGAAAATAAAAATAGAAAAATTTGTAAAAAAGAAAAACGACAGCCTAAAATACTTAAAGACCTTAGAGAATACAAGGTGCTTAAAGCAAAAACAAAACAGGCAACAGCAGACTTTTATTTGTTTGAACGTGTCTTTATTTTACCGTTGTTTTTTTATATTTAATTCATTTTTTTGGAGGGATGTAGAATTATTCTTGTTTCACATTTCCTTCTCTTGTACTAACTTAAAGATGCTGTTCTGTGTCTCCCAGCCACCATGATTCCTAATGAGAGGTAGGGTATAAAATGCACAATTTGTTCTCACTATACAATCTATTTTTTTTCTTGGCTGTACTCACTTTTTCTCTTTTTCTTTGTTGTTCTGAATACAGAAAATTGTATTCTTAGGGTTGATTCCTTTGTTTCTAGCCTCCTGGTGGGGCATTGCATTTTGGGGTGTAGGTTCAACTTTGCAGACAACATGCACTGGGGTGTCTGGTTATATATAGTCTTACCTTCAAAACACACAGACTTCCGTCAGGACCCTTTCAGGTTTTGTGAGATTAGGTTTTATTCTTTGCTGAGAAGAGTTCATTTTGATTTGGAACTTAGTTTTTGGTGATGACACTTACTTCAGGACAGGGTCCATAATCCAAAGGTTTGGCATTTCCAGGGCATAACTGAATGCTCAGAATTTTCAGCCTGGTTTCTTTACTATTGATAATTCAGCATTCCACTTTCCCCTTGCACAGTGTCACCTCTGATGGCACAAAACAGGTCTCAGCCCTTAACCAGAGAATCTCTAATAGAATTCATGGAGTTTCATAATTACCACAGCAGCCATTAGAACTTCAAACATCCATCAAAATGCATGAGCAAGATAACTAAGAATTGACAAGTAAGAGGCCTTCATCCTGAGTAATTTTTGAAATGTCACTGTTCAGAAATTCTGATTAATCATTTTTTCTTACATTATAAGACTGTAGCTTATGCTAATTTCTTAAATTACTAAAATATTCCACAGCAACCAATATGAAAATGCCCAGCCATAGCTGGAATTATGTAATAGTTTCTTTCCTTCCATGAAACTTTCCTCATTCCTCTCTAATTAAAAAAATAAAAAAAAAAAAATGCTATACGAATACCCAATAGTGGTAGAGGATGATTTGAATTGTCATCTTCCCAGCCATTTCCCTAACATCAGCTACTGGTAGTAGTTAGTTTTGACTCAGATTTAAACTTCTATAATGAAGCAGAGATCTACACAAAAGATCACTTCCCATGGGCAGATCTCATCCTGTCTTGGCCCAAATTCCTGTGTAGGTTGTCTGTCTGGTCTTGTCTTTCTAATCTGTTATGTGAAACTGTGAGCAATAAAAAATATGGCTTAGAGAAATTAAATTTTAAATTTCTCTAAAATTTAATTTAGAGAAATTAAATTTTGGTATTTACAACTGCAGAGAGAAGCATTTTCTCCCATATTAATTTGTATCCCTAGGATATGGCTCTCACTGACATATTTTAACAGAAAAATATGTTAAACTGCATGTCATAAAAATCAGGATTGACAACATTCATCATAACAATTAATCAGAACTTATTAAGCACCTACCATAGAACAGCACAGTATCAAGTCACAGGCTGTCCCTGTGGATAGATCTTGAAGTAGACAAGAACACTAAATTAAAAGCTAGGGCTTGGGAGATTTTGTTTTTTACTTTGTCATTGATAAGCTTGGTGGTTTAGGCATGTTGCTTACTACTTCTGAGTCTCAGCTTTTATATCTATATAATTAAACAAATAAAGAGATTTTGAGAGAATGAGGGGAAATTATGTATAGACGCCTCCTAGAAACAATTTTTTAGCTCATTCCAATAACTACAGTAACTTCATTCCAATAACTACAATAACTTCTTATTCTTCATGTTAGTGATTGGTTTAAGAGTTATTCATGCAACTGATCAAAGAAATATAAGGGGCTTCATTGAAGCTAATAAACTAAACATGAATTAAAAGTTCTGGAAATACCAACATAGTCTAGGTGTAACCAACATGGCCTTGGTAAATAGACAATTGACATGCAGCTTTTGATAATAACAGTGACGAGAGAGAGAGAGAGAGAGATGAAAATTAAATGATGTTATATCATCTCCTTTTTAGTGTCTGCCATATATGCAAAAAACCAACAGTGTTAGTAATTTTTCTTTATGATAAAAGTATATATGTTTTTTCTTTATTTGACTGATGCTGGGAGGGATTGGGGGCAAGAGGAGAAGGGGACGACAGAGAATGAGATGGCTGGATGGCATCACTGACTCGATGGACAAGGGTCTGGGTGAACTCCGGGAGTTGGTGATGGACAGGGAGGCCTGGTGTGCTGCAATTCATGGGGTTGCAAAGAGTTGGACACGACTGAGCGACTAATCTGATCTGATCTGATATATAAATTTATACTTAACCATAGATTCTCGGGTAAAAATTTTTAAAACATTGGCAATAAAGATACTTGAAAAGAAATCCACTGAGATTAAACTAAATATTTCCCACTCCCAATAACAGGTTCTCATGCATACACTTGTGAGCTTTATAACTAAGATAGATAAATTTAAGAAAAATTCTTCCTATCACAAAGATGATCATATAATGATTACATCTTTTCTACTCACTGCTGCTGCTGCTGCTAAGTCGCTTCAGTCATGTCCAACTTTGTGCGACCCCATAGATGGCAGCCCACCAGGTTCCACCGTCCCTGGGATTCTCCAGGCAAGAACACTGGAGTGGGTTGCCATTTCCTTCTCCAATGCATGAAGGTGAAAAGTGAAAGTGAAGTTGCTCAGTCCTGTCTGACTCTGAGCGACCCCCTAGGTAGTAGCAAAAGTAACCAAATGACCTGTAACTTATTGGCCTAAGTGACTTCCCTTCATGTATCCCTTCAGTGACAGAGGACCCTTTAATCGAGTGACTCCTCCATTCCCTAGGTCTTGTATGTTCTTTACTGCATCCTTTATATTTGGCTAATAGACACCAAGTGAAGGAAAAAAGGGGCGGGCGGGGGGGAGACTATGGGATCACACTGGAGGTTCTGGGGCCAGAGCTGAAAGTGGCATCCTGGTTTCCATTTGTCAGGAATGCCACACAGTTATGTCAACATAACTTTTAGAAATAAGGGGCTTTCTCTTTAAGAAACCATCTCTCAGTGTGGCTTAGCAGCTACCTACAATGCAAATGTACAAAATTTTCAAACTTAACATTTGTAACAACTCTAGAGCAGTACACATTCTCATTGGGATCCTGTCCATAAAGTGATGGGAAAGAATAATAATCTAAGGGACTAGAAAACTCTGACATCCTATTTTTCAGCATATCAAAGAATAATAGTTTGGGACTAAACTATCTCTAAATGAATATGTCAAATTCATTCAGTGCGTAGAGGAGCACTTGGTTTTTCCACAATGAGGAGTTGTCCATCACAGAGTTATAGTTGGTCTTCCAGGATCAGAGGTGAAGATAAATCTGCTAAAAGCATCACTGTTATAACAGGCGACCTTGAACAACATAGGTCTGAACTACACAGGTCCCCTTATACACAGATTTTCTTCACTAAACATGTACTATAGTCCTTCCCTCTGTGGTTGGTTGACTCCATGGATGCAGGAGTTGCTGATATGGAGGGCCAACAGTAAAGCTGTACTGGGATTTTTGACTGCATTGAGAGTTGGCATCCCTAACCACCACATTGTTCAAGGGTCAGCTGTAGTATCTTTCAGTATTATTGGGTGAGAAAGAACATCTCTTTCTTAAAGACTCTCTATTTTTACTTTAGATCTTTATGGAAATCAGACTTTATGAAATGATGTCACAGTGATTAATTATGCTAATTTTTTAAGAATGGGCTTTCCGACATGCCTTTTGAAAGAGTCATCATTTTTCATCCAGGAACACAGAAATAATATGATAAACTCTAAATATAATCACATATTATTTTAACATCTTAATTAAAAACCTCAATGTTCCACAGACAGTCCATAAGTACCTAACTAATTAAGCACCTCACTATTAAGCATTAATGTGCTTGGTATGTACTTGGCAAAATAAGGTATAATCATTTGACATGGTGGCATAATCTTTCCTAAAATATAATTAAGTATTTTATTAGAGGATTGTTCAGGAATGATTAGGGTAGGAAAGAGATAGAACAAACAAACTGGATAATTTGATGAGTTGAATAAAAGGGCTATTTGCAAAGCATATACGGGTTCAAGTAAACCAAAAATAGATAGTGCAGAACCTTTAAGGCTAGTAACATTGAAGATCTCATCATCCCTAAACCTGAAAGGACAAGTTATGCTTATTGAAACATGGATCAGATGACAATATGAAGAGGTCACCTAAAGGTCTTTATAGAGAGGCAAAGCTATGCTCAATTATTTGACAAGGATGGAGCCAAGGTAATCAATTCTATAACTAACTTTTCAGAAAAATATACCTTCTCAAATTCAACTACCTGCAGTTAAACTTTAAATATATCAAAAATTGTCTATTTTGGAAGGTCATTGTAGGTTTCAATGTTGTTATTTTTAAAAAATTAATTTCATATTCAAAATACAATTTCATGGTTTAATTTGAGATCGGATCCCACTCTCTTCTCACTCTTTCATCTCTTGATGGTGTCTCACATTGGCTCAGTCCTGACCTTGGGGAAATGTCCTAACCTCCCTCAGTCTGTTACCCTATTCGTAAAAGCAAGTAATGGCATAAATTATCTTGTGAGACTGTGTAAGGAACAAATGAGGAACCACCAAAAAATCACTTAGGACATACCTTCCATACAGTAGACACTTAGAAAGGGCTGACTATTTTTGATACTTGGCTTTACAATTACAGCTCTCTGGTTTGCTTATCTGAGGTACTTAATTGAGTACATTTCCTTATCCAGTGTATTTTTTTTTAAGAGGTGCTCATGGATTCTATATTCCTTAACCACCTTGGTGTTTGTAAATGTCCACTTCATCTTTATCCTTGAGTCACTTTGAGGTTGAATTAATATTCCTTGCTCATATCTCCTATGATCTGAAACTATTGGCACATTACTACTGAGAAAGTCAGTTCCTAGGCAGGTTGATAAGGAGTCTAGGGGTTCCCAAGGAGAGAGGGGTCTGGAATTCTCAAGCAGGAAGAAAGGACAAACTTTTTCTTTCTCCACCTTCCTTAGGATTATATGACAATAATGTATCTTGCCTAAGGACAGTCTCTGGATTAAACCTTCTCTTATCTTAAAATGCAAATTATGGGAGTAGGTCTGGTGAGGTCTTTACAACCTCCAGACATTCTTTGGATTCACTGGTGAGTATATAAATTCATTGTTAACACTAGCAAGCAGGTACTCTTTCTGCCCCCTTCTGATGCCTACATCAGAAGCTTTCTCTATATCCTTTATACTTTAATAAAACTTTATTACACAAAAGCTCTGAGCGATCAAGCCTCGTCTCTGGCCCCGGATTGAATTCTTCTCCTCTGGGGGCCAAGAATCCTGGTGTATTCACGTGATTCAACAACAACCTTTCACTACTTCATCTTCTTGCATTGAATGTTGCTGGGTGAAAGCTCTAAGCCAATTTGGTTGTCCCCAAACTAAGCAGAGGGGAACTCTTTTTCTATCTAAAAGTTTTCAGGATTTTTTCCTATCTCGATATTCATTAATTTATCCAGACTATTTATTATAGCTGGGCATTTTGAATATTTTCCTGCATACCAATGCCATATTTTCTCATGTAGATTGGGGATATGTCTTCAAAATAAAATATTTTTCTGGCTTACAAAGTTCAATAACTGCAAAAATTGTCCTTAAAATTCCCTGAATGATTGATTACTGCTTATCCTTTCAAATAATTTTCTGTCACTCAACTCCCTCTGTTGCTAGTTCAGTCAAAATGACCTCTATCTTCTGCAAGTAATCAGGTAGTTTACATGGAAGCTCACTTCCTGCGTCCCGTTTACTGATCACTTCCTCCTTCTCTTTCAGGTTAAGTGACACTTGCTCAAAGAGCTATTCACTCATTTCCCACACTGCAGGTTATTTCACTGCTAATTGTCACAGCATCCTGTCTTTGGCATTTATAGTATATATTTCAGCTATAACTATTTAGTTACATGAAGTTAATTGTTTAATTTATTCCTCCAAAGAATGTAAAATTAGTGATGACAGGGACTGTATTATTTTATTCATGCAGAATCCCAGCATCCTACCAACTCACAAAGAATTTTTGTTAAATGGGTGGATGGGTATATACTTGCATAGATACATGGATGAATGAACCCAAGAATTCAGTGAATACTTTTAAAAAATCTGTCTAAAGTCTGGAATTTCATTTTAACACTTATATTGCCATTTTGCATTTATTTTTACTTGATTACTTAGAAATCATTAATTTCTTCATACCCCATTTACCAGTATAGCTTCCTGTGTACTGTGATTTTTTTTTTGTTAATTCAAAGCACTACATCCCACATAGACAAAATGCACTATTGAGCTGAGACCTCTTCATTCAGTTCTGCCCAGCTCCTTACTCCATTCCTGTTTCTACCCCATACACATTATTTTGCACTCATTCCACTCCTGAATACCTCAGGATCTGAGTTGACACCAGCCTGCTTGGTCAGCACCCTAACTAGAACTAAGATTTTCAACTTCCTCACCTTAAAGAATAATTTAGAAACTTGAAGGTAAAAAATAGCCATCTTCCTGTTCCAGGCTTTTTTTTCCTTTGAAAAGATCCATGACCCCTATTTTCCTTCGTTTTGAAATGTAAATTACCATCCCTTTCATAGTTTTTTTCTTAAAAAAAGAAAAAAAAAAGGGCTATGTGTATAATAAGACAACCTAACCCTTTAAATGCCTGGGTGATTATATCTACATTTTTGACTCTTATCTACCATTTCTCTGGGTCCGAAATGAAGGTTAACCCACAGCTGTCAGGTGAGGAGAAATCACAACAGATCACTTATATCTTCCTTCTGTACTAAAAAGAAATTGTTTTTTTGAAAACTAAGATAATTTTTGTGAAAACGTCAGCTTTTGGAACCATGTTTTAATAACACTAATAAAATAAAAGATTAATAAAATTAAATACGAAAAAAATATGCTGGTTCAGTTCAGTCGCTAAGTCGTGTCCGACTCTGCGACCCCATGAATTGCAGCATGCCAGGCCTCCCTGTCCATCACCAACTCCCGGAGTTCACTCAAACTCACGTCCATCGAGTTGGTGATGCCATCCAGCCATCTCATCCTCTGTCGTCCCCTTTTCCTCCTGCTCCCAATCCCTCCCAGCATCAGAGTCTTTTCCAATGAGTCAACTCTTTGCATAAGATGGCCAAAGATTGGAGTTTCAGCTTTAACATCAGTCCTTCCAATGAATACCCAGGACTGATCTACTTTAGAATGGACTGGTTGGATCTCCTTGCAGTCCAAGGGACTCTCAGGAGTCTTCTCTAACACCACAGTTCAAAAGCATCAATTCTTTGGTGCTCAGCTTTCTTCACAGTCCAACTCTCACATCCATATATGACCACTGGAAAAACCATAGCCTTGACTAGACAGACCTTTGTTGGCAAACTAATGTCTCTGCTTTTTAATATGCTATCTAGGTTGGTCATAACTTTCTTTCCAAGGAGTAAGCATCTTTTAATTTCATGGCTGCAATCAACATCTGAAGTTATTTTGGAGCCGCCCCCCGCCCCCAAAAAAAGTCTGACACTGTTTCCACTGTTTCCCCGTCTATTTCCCATGAAATGATGGGACCAGATGCCATGATCTTCATTTTCTGAATGTTGAGCTTTAAGCCAACTTTTTCACTCTCTTCTTTTACTTTCATAAAGAGGCTTTTTAATTCCTCTTCACTTTCTGCCATAAGGGTGGCGTCATCTGCCTATTGGAGGTTATTGGTATTTCTCCCGGCAATCTTGATTGCAGCTTGTGTTTCTTCCAGCCCAGCGTTTCTCATGATGTACTCTGCATATAAGTTAAATAAGCAGGGTGACAATATACAGCCTTGACATACTCCTTTTTCTATTTGGAATCAGTCTGTTGTTCCATATCCAGTTCTAACTATTGCTTCCTGACCTGCATACAGCTTTCTCAAGAGGCAGGTCAGGTGGTCTGGTATTCCCATCTCTTTCAGAATTTTCCACAGTTTATTTGATCCACATAGTCAAAGGCTTTGCCATAGTCAATAAAGCAGAAATAGATGTTTTTCTGGAACTCTCTTGCTTTTTCGATGATCCAGCGGTTGTTGTCAATTTGATCTCTGGTTCCTCTGCCTTTTCTAAAGCCAGGTTGAACATCTGGAAGTTCACGGTTCACGTATTGCTGAAGCCTGGCCTGGAGAATTTTGAGCATTACTTTACTAGCGTATGCTGCTGCTGCTGCTGCTACTAAGTCGCTTCAGTCATGTCTGAGTGCAATTGTGTGGTAGTTTGAGCATTCTTTGGCATTGCCTTTCTTTGGGATTGGAATGAAAACTGACCTTTTCTAGTCCTGTGGCCACTGCTGAGTTTTCCAACTTTGCTGGCATATGCTGGTTGCTGCTAAGTCACTTCAGTCGTGTCCGACTCTGTGCGACCCCATAGACGGCAGCCAACCAGGCTCACCCGTCCCTGGGATTCTCCAGGCAAGAACACGGGAGTGGGTTGCCATTTCCTTCTCCAATGCATGAAAGTGAAAAGTGAAAGTGAAATTGCTCAGCGTGTCTTGACTCTTAGTGACCCCATGGACTGCAGCCTACCAGGCTCCTCCATCCATGGGATTTTCCAGGCAAGGGTACCAGAGTGGGGTGCCATTAGAAGAATGCAAATAATAATATGGTTTTCTCTATTAGTTCTGTCTCTAAACCACATGCATGCTGATTTAATAATAATTTCATTTGTACTGTTAAATGTTACCCAAATCATAGCATTAATTATTTTTATGTTTAGATCAAAATAGCAAATGATCAAGTATCTCCCTAATTACCTTCTAATCTAGGTTTCATGCAGGTATCATGACTCTGTGACTTATGATTGTTTCACATGTCCTACAACTGTAAAATAGGATTCATAATATGTACAAAACGATAAGTAAAGTTAACAAATTCTGAAACCCACCATGGCATTTTAGCTGAATTGCAAGTATGGGCACTATAGATCAAGATGGCTGGGTCTACATTCACTGCACATTTACTAGCTACCTGACCTTGGGCAAGCAACAATTTGATCATTTCCTGGAAAATGGTAATGACAATAATACTGAAGTGTGAAGACTGAGTTTGCTAAGAAGATTACTTGAGATTAAAAGAAAGTGCTATTCACATAGAAAGTTCACAATAAGAGATTCCCATTACTTCCATTGAATATGATTTCTTGCTTATGTTATCCCAGTCTACCATGTGGAAAATTAAAGTAAATACAGTTTATTAATTCAATTTCAGTTTCTCTTTACTCTTTTTTAGGACAACAGTGATTTTGCTTTAAAAAAGGTCAGAAAGGAAAATAACCCACCTGAGCTTACATTCAATATTACTCTTTCTTCTGTAAAAAATATAAAGTGTAATAAGAAGGACTAGTTAAAAAAGGGTAAGAGCATAGTGATATCATTGTTTCTCTCAAAGCATATTTCAATCAACATGACTGACAATATTTTAAAATTATAGAGAAGATTGTTGTTGTCCCATTGCACATTCATGTCCGACTCTATGGGACCCCATGGACTGCAGCATGCCAGTCCTCTCTGTCCCTCACATCTCCCAAAGTTTGCCCAAGTTCATGTCCATTGCATTGGTGATGCCATCCAGCATTATTCTCTGATACCCTCTTCTCCTTATGACCACAATCTTCCCCAGCATCAGGGACTTTTCCAATGAGTAGGCTGTTCGTATCAGGTGGCCAAAATCTGGAGCTTCAGCTTTAGCATCAGTCTTTCCAGTGAGTATTCAGGGTTGATTTCCCTTAAGACTAACTGGCTTGATCTCATTGCTGTCCAAATAACTCTCAGTAGTCTTCTCCAACACCACAGTTCAAAGGCATCAATTCTTTGTGCTCTGCCTTCTTTATGGTACAGCTCTCACAATTGGACATGATCACTGGGAAGACATTAGCCTTGACTCTATAGACCTTTGTCTGCAGAGTAATGTCTCCACTTTTCAACACACAAATTTGTTATAAATTTCCTGCTAAGAAGCAATTGTCTTCTGATTTTGCAGCTGCAGTCAACATTCACAGTGATTTTAGAGCCCAAGAAGAGGAAATCTGTCACTACTTCCACATTTTCCCCTTCTATTTGCTATGAAGTAATGGAGCTAGATTCCATGATCTTAGTTTTAAGCTGGTTCTTTCACTCTCCTCCTTCACCCTTATCAAGAGGCTCTTTAGTTCCTCTTCACTTTCAGCCATTAGAGTGGCATTATTTGTGTATCTGAGGTTGTTGATGTTTCTCCCACCTATCCTGATTCCATCTTATAACTCATCCAGCCCAGGATTTCTCGTGATGTGCTCAGAGTATAGATTAAATAAACATTGTGACAGCAGACAGCCCTGTCATAATTCTTTCTCAATCCTGAACCAATCAGTTATTCTCTATAGGGTTCTAACTGTTGCTTCTTGATCCACATACAGGTTTCTCAGGAGACAGTAAGATGGTCTGGTGTTCCCATCTCTTTAAGAATTTTCCACAGATTTTTATGGTCCACACAGTCAAAGGCTTTAGCATAGTTGATGAGACAGAGGTGGATGTTTTTCTGGAATCCTTTGGTCTTCAGTCAGGGGTGTACGAGTAGCTGCGCTCCCCTCCTAAATCTTCCAAACATTGAGAAGATAGCAGAGTTTAAAGTGGTTTACTCTTGGTCTTGATTATTTTTATTTGCTTTGAGAATTTCTTAATATTTAATGTCTAGTATATAAAATTTGGAGAGAAATGTTTTATATAAGATTTCATTAATATAAAGTCTTATGAAAATAAGGCCTTAATTTTGATAATGCCAAGTCCATAATCTTAAATGGGAAGTTATAGCAATCAAACCTATGATGATTCTGATGCTAAAAATCAAACTAACAGCGAAAACCAAACCAAAACTTTTCAGAACATTAACCTTTTAAAAACAATATTGAACCTACAGTGGCCTCCTAATCTTAACAATTTTGAGATGTTTAAAGTATCACAGCAAGTAGTTGAATTTTAGGCATATTTTTCGGAATAGTCAGTTACCAAAATGTGTATTCTATTACTATTCATCATCAAGAAGAACCTCTGTTATACAACATGTCTGAGAAAGAAAGGAAAAGTGAAAGATAGAGCAAATCTAGGACTGTATTCAAACTAAAAGAAGATCATGTCAGGGAGAGGGAGCATTGCAATACTTATAACTGCAGTGTGCAGCAGTGCTTCCAACCTTAACAGGTCAGTGTATCAGCTCAAGCAGTCCATCAGAAATTTTACTGCTGAATCATCTCTCCTGAAGCATGTGATGGATCAAAGACACTGAGGAGGAGATAAAGGTAAAACAAACAAGCAAAAACACAAAAACTATGGCAACTTCCCAGGATATGTTGAAATATACTTTGTTCTTCACGAGACCCTCCAAAGTAGGTCAACATCCAAACTAAGACACCATTATCAACCATTGGTGTATTTTCATGATTAGTAAGATGTAGTGGAACCAGCCCGGAATTTAGAGTCAGATAATCTGGGATTCCCTGGTGGCTCAGACGGTAAAAAAACCTGACTACAATATGGGAGATGTGGATTCAATCCCTGGGTTGGGAAGACCACCTGGAAGAGGGCATGGCTACCCACTCTAGTATTTTTGCTTGGAGAATCCCCACGGACAGAGGAGCCTGGTGGACTACATTCAGTGGGATTGCAGAGAGTCAGACATATCTGAGCGACTAAGCCCAGCACAGCACAATATGGGTTTAACTTCTTGCTACAGTTTATGAGCCCTTTAAAAAAAAATCCACCCAAGCATATTTGAGAAAGTTACTTACCCTTTATCAAGCTAATCATTCCTTAACTGTTAAAAGAAAAGAAATTTCATGCAGTTCATGTGAGAATTTAATTGAGATCATGTCCCATAGGAAATGTACATTTCTCCCATAATGAGGCACATGTAAGTAACATGGACTGAGGTATCAGTAAATGGTTATCAACCATTAATGGTTAACTTGAGGTTGTTATATGTGGCTTTATTGTAAAATATTTAAAATAAACTTTATAAAACCTATTTATAAGAGAAAGGACTATTTCAAAATCAAAGTTTGCCATCACTATTGATCCAAATATTATTCTAGGAACATCAAGGTCAATGAATTGACCACAAATTAAACAAGTTAGCTAATTTAAGATTTACAATTGCAAATTTCAGTTCAATCAATCTTAGCTAAAAAAGAAAACTTAAAGAGATTGTCGAGTTCAATCACTTAATTTTCTGGGAAATAAATTAGTCCAAGAAAAGCATTATGTGGCATACTTCATGTGATAAACTAATGTTTTACAGAAGATATTAGAAAAAAATTTTTAAATATTTTATTGTGGTAAATTCACAAAATATAAATCATATATTTTAACCATATTTAACTTTACAGCTCATGGCACTAAGTACATCCATATTGTTGTGCAACTCTCACCAACTTCCTTCTCCCAAATTCTTCACCCTCCTTGACTGAAACTCTGTCCCTGTTAAACAATAACTCCCCATTTCCCTTCCCCACCTCCACCCTGAGGCCCCAGGCATATATCAGTGTACTTTCTGACTCTATGAATTTGACGTTGGAGGTCTCTCATATAAGGGGAAATCAAACAGTATGTCTGCACACTCCCTGGTGACTCAGATGGTAAAGAATTACCTGTAATTTGTGAGACCCTGGGTTCAGTCCCTGGGTTAGGAAATCCCCTGGAGGACGTCATGGCAAACCACTCCAGTATTCTTGCCTGGAGAAGCCCCATGACAGAGGAGCCTGGTGGGCTACAGAGCATGGGATCTCAAAGAATCAATACAACTATGTGACTAAGCACAGAACAATGTATACTGGTGAAGGTCATGACAATCTATTCCAGTATTCTTGGTTGGAAAATCCCATTAACAGAGGAGTCTGGCAGGCTACAGTCAATGTGGTTGCAAGGAGTAGGACATGACTGAAGTGACTTACTACAATGTATATTGGAGAGTCTTCCCTGGTATCTCAGCAGTAAACAGTTTGCCTGCAAAGCAGGAGATGCTTTCAGGAGATGTGGGTTTGGGGTCAGGAAGATCCCCTGGAAAAGGAAATGGCAACCCTCTCCAGTATTCTTGCCTGGAAAATCCCATGGTCAAAGGAGCCTGGTGGGCTATAGTCCATGGACTCATAAAAGAGTCTGACATGACTTAGCAAATAAACAGCTACAATGTGTATTGGAATGTATTTTTTAAGGTTAATTTAATATATGGCCTACAAACAGATTGCACCTTCTTTTTTTCTCCCCCTTGTGCTATGCAGTAGGTTCTCATCAGGTATCTGTTTTATACATAGTAGTGTATATATGTCAATCCCAATCTCCCAGTTTATCCCATGCCACCCCCCACCCATCTTGGTGTCCATATATTTGATCTCTATGTCTGTGTCTCTATTTCCACTTTGTAAATAGGTTCATCTGTACTCTTTTTCTAGATTCCACATATATGCATTAATATACAATATTTAATTTTCTCTTTCTGACTTCTTTCACTCTGTATAACAGTCTTTATTTTTTTTTTTTACTGTATAATAGTTTTATTTTTCTCTTTAGATCCATCCATGGCTGCAAGTAGTTTCATTCTTTTTTTATGGCTGAATAATACTCTATTGGGTCTATGTACCACATCTTTTTATTCATTCTTCTGTTGATGTGCTTTTAGGTTGCTTCTATATCCTGGCTATTGTAAATAGTGATGCAATGAACATTGTGGTGCACGGATCTTTTTGAATTATGATTTTCTCCTAATATATTCCCAGGGTGGGATTGCTGCATCATATAGTAGTTCTACTTTTACATTTTTAAGGAAACTCTATACTGTTCTCCAAAATGGTTGTATGAATTTACATTCTCACTCACAGGGTAAGAGAGTTCCCTTTTCTCTATACCCTCTCCAGTATCTATTTTTTGTAGATTTTTTCAATGATGGCCATTCTGACTAATGTGATGTGTTACAGCTTGTATTTTTCTAATAATGAGGGATGTTGAGCATCTTCCCATGTGCCTCTTGGCCATCTGTATGTCTTCTTTGGAGAAATGTTTATTTAGGTCTTCCACCCTTTGTTCCTGGTGACAGAAGGAAGTATAGAGCTCTTCAAAATATCTCTTTTAAAAAGTTTTCTTAAAAATAAACCCATATCTGTTTAAAAAGTTCTTTAAAATTTACATTGTCACCTTAAGCTCTACCTCTAGCCTGTGTGCTTTTCCTCTAGAAATAACCACTGTTCTGCACTTTATATATATCATATCAGATATCAGAATGATTTTTTTTTTTTGGATTTTGGTTGTATATATAAGCACCTATAAAGAATATCATTTATTACTGAGTGAAAAGTAAAAAAAAAACTGGTTAATCGTATTGTGTGCATAAACATAGACTTTTGCCACCTAAAGTTTTATACAGTTTTATAAAAATTATTTCTAGATAATAATTTTTTTGCTATTATTAATTTTGCCTTTTAAAAAACTTCATATTCTACAACTTATTCCCAATTTAAGAAATAGAATACAGTTTTTAAGTATGGATCTTTCATCTATCAAATTTTTTGAGATTTTTTTTTATATCTTCTTTAATTATATAATTTTTGAGCTTTATTCAGCCATGGATTTATTTCTCTTGATTTATTCAACTGACCACCTCCAGTACATTGCTGAAAAATAAAATATCATTAACAGGAATTGCTACCATGTTACAAAATTAAATAATTTGCTTTGAATATCAGCTGCTTCCATTAAGAACTATAGAAATAGAAATAAAGAATGGTGGGGGATATGTAGCAGTTGATTTATTTTGATAAGTTAAGGATCTTAAGCCTTACATCCTAGTTAACAAAGGTTTTGCTTTTGATTTCATCAGTCCCAAGTGAAATCTGAGTAGCTCAACTGCTCTTTGCAACTATCAAATCACTGTGGCCAAATTGATTATATGATTTTTCTCCTTTAATGTTGAGATTTATATTAATGGATTTTTTATTGCTTACAAGTAAATCTAGTCATGTATCTTTTTCTTTTTGAAATATTTTTTAATTTCTTTTGTCAATGTGCTTATGGGATTTTATACTTAAATTGAGTGATATTTTCTATAATTTTCCTTTCACAGTTTAATCTCTTTTTTGTTTCAAAATTATATTACATCCAGTAAATGAGTTCATGAAATTTCTGCTTTTATTGTGTAGAGAACTTATAAATGTTAGGACGTGTATCTCTCTTGATATGAGCTTGCTACTAAAAATTGTTTGGAATTTAGGGTAGGGAAATTTTAACTAGGAATGCCTTTGGCATTTAAAAATTTCTTTTAAAACAATATTTTAAAATGACATTCTCAAGGAAACATCTTTCCTTCTGATCTCTCAAGCTTAATTATAGATGCAAAGTTGTTATTGTAATCACTTGTCATTTTTAGTTCTATTTTTCATATATTATTATGTTTTAAAATTACCTTTACTACTTTTTTTGTCACTTCTCTTTTCTCTTAATTAATATTGAATTAAATGTGTTCATCAACCTCTCAAACAATCACGTATTGTTATGATAATCTTGTCTATTTGATGCTCTTTTTTTTTGATATTTTTTGTGTCATATTAATTTATATGGTTATCTTAGTTTATTGATACTGTCTTCTTTAAGTTCATCCAAGATTTGCTTTTCTAACTTCTTGAGTTGATACATTATGAAATCCAAAAAGCAAAGGAGAAAAGGTGACATCGACTATCTTCATTATGAAACAAAAAGAAACCCCACAGTTAGCAAATGCACAACAAAGCATTTTTTTCTCGTGTCATTGCCAAAGCACAGAAAGTCATTTGAAGTTTTTTAGCTTATGAGGTTAAATGTAGTGTGCATTTTCTCATTTGGAGTTTTGTGACGTGTGAGATTAAATGTACTGGGTAGTTTATTAACCAAGTTTTCATCATATTTTATGAATTTAATACACAGTTTTTAAACTGTTTTTTATTATTTTCAATAATGTAGAAAATATAGCTCTGTATTTTTTCATAATGACAGTCTTCATTAGTTATTTTAGTTATTCTGTATACCTATAGTTAAAAATTCTTCAGGTTATGGAACTGAAAGATGGTATGACTTCCAAGGTCATTGAAGAAGCTCCATTCAAATATAAATAAAGTCAAATACATTTCAAAAGCATTGTTTAACCCAATAGTCAAGTTTTCAAATATAGCATTTAAGTTTTTAAACACCAAAGGAGCAAAAATAATCTATGGAAAAACAAAACAATGATCTATTCAAGAAACAAATACATTTCAAAATCTCCTTGTGCTTCAGAGAATCACAGTACATATTACCATATCAAAGACTTTGGGAATTCCTATTGTAGGTTGAATGAAATAGTTAAATAAACTCTTGTTTAACTTTTTTTAACTCAATTTTTTTAATTGAATATAAAGCAACATTTCAGAAAATTATTTGCTAAAACACAAATGCTACATGGAAATGCTGAACTAAATCTCTGTACTCATTGTTTCTGTGATCTCTAAGATGACCAAATAAATAACATCCTCCATTCCTACTGGATGTTTTATAAATTGAGAAATAAGACAAATGGGTACGCTAACTGAATCCTAGAATTAATAAGACATATTTACCAAATTACAATAGTGTTGGAGTAAGACAGGTTTCTCACATATGAAGAGAACAGGCTAGGACAAAACAAAGACCACAGCTCTCTGTGAGCAAGTGGGCTTCCAAAGAGTTTAGAAGACTGAAGTTGAACCAAACTCCCAGTTAAGTTATTCTTCCAAAATATACCAACCAGGTAAATCATCCCACTGTTCCATTCCAGAGGAGGAGGATTGAGTCAATGGGAGGAGAAAGACCATGTGTAATAAAAACTGGACTATCTTAACAAGGAGGAAATAGAACTGGGGAAGAAAATTCTTAATATCCCCCAGCTTTTAGTTCTGTTGACCTATTGGATGAATCCTTACTCTACATCATTTTTTGTCTACATAGCCCTCTTGTGTAGATTCCCTCTTTCCCATAGGAGAAGGAACCCATGTTACATCATCCATGGGTCACTGTTTCCTTGGGGAAATTCCTCTCTCCACATTTCCTGTTTATCTGCAATGCTCAGTTGGTAAGTGGTGTCTGACTCTTTGCTACCCCATGGACCGTAGCCCACCAAGTTCCTCTGCCCAAGGGACTTTCCAGGCAAGAATACTGGAATGAGTTGCTATGCTCTCCTCCAGGGGATCTTCCCAACCTAGGGATTGAACCCACATCTCTTATGTCTCCTGTATTGCCCGTCAGGTTCTTTACCCGTGAGCCACCTGGGATTTCAGCTTTATTTTTCTATTAACCTCCACACTTCAGAAATGACTCAGAATAGCACATTAAATCCAAGACTAGTCTTTAGTCAGAACTGAAAAATATTTTCTAACTCTATTTCCATTCCAAGTAATGTTCAGCTACATTCACTAATATCTCAGAGTCCCTTCAATCAGATTAAATGGCAATTAATACTCTAATCACAAAATGCATAAAGACATTTATCTCCCCTCTAATAGTAGCATTGTAAGCATGGAAATAGCAACCATTCCAGTATTCTTGCCTGGGAAATCCCAAGAACAGAGGAGCCTAGCAAGTTACAGTCCATGGAGTCACAGAGAGTTGGACATGGCTTAGCATCTAATCAGCAAAACAAAGCATGGCGCACTAGTCACAAAGTTTTATTTGAGAAAACTTTTGTTCTTGTGGTAGGATAAACAATGATCCCAAAGATAAACACATACTAGGTCCTAATCTCTGGACCTATAAGCTTATTACTTACATGGCAAAGGGACTTTATAGATTTTATTAAAAGTCTTGAGATGGGGAGATTATCCTTAATTATCCAAGTAGACCCAAAGTAATCACAAAGAGTCCTTGTGAGAGGAAGGTTCCTAACAGAAACTTCCTTATGAGCAAGAGGTTCCTCTGAACCTTATGATCAGGAGGTTCCTAATAGGAACGAGAAGTGATGATGGAAGCACAGACTGGACTGATGCACAATCTGAAGATGAAGGAAGGGTCCATGAGCCAGAAAATGCAGACAGCTTCTAGAATCTGAAAAAGGCAAAGACACAGATTCTGTCCTAGGGCTTCCATATGGAATGCAGGTATACCAACACCTCAATTTTAGCCCACCAGACTCAGACTTGTGACCTCCAAAACTATAAGATTATAAATTTGTGTTGCTTTAAGCCACTAAAGGTTTGGTAATTTGTGACAGCAGAAATAAGACACAAATACATGTTCAATCCAGTATATTCAAATCACTTCCTATAAACTATGGGTTCATTATTGTTATTCTGCATTGTAGATTGTTCTTATTAGGCTCTGAAATCCCTTGTGGGAACAAAAAGCATATTTAGTATGTACCCCACAGAAGTATCTGTGATTGTCTCTTGTTAAGGAAATGTTTAACCTAAGATGTATGCCTCCTGGGTCTAACTTTCTCCTTATCTTACTGCAAAATCACACTGAACAGATTTCTGAATGGAAGGTAGAAGCTACTACTGATGCTTCTGAAATCTCTGTCTTTATGGACTGTGAAAGCTAAAGAGCCTGCTGTGTGCTCTGTAGATCATTGTCTTTAACTCCATATTGAATTTTAAAAATTTCTCAGTCATGTTCCCCCAGGAAGCAGATGATTCTTGTACCACCACACAAACTATTCTGTTGAATTCAAAAGTGGTCTTTCCAAAGTTTTCCTCCTGGACTTTAATGCAGGACAAAATTGGGGCTCTTGATGTTACAAAGTCATGCTAAGCTTAACACTAACAAAATAAAGCTAGAGCCTTACTGCTGTGTAGTGAACAGGAACACAGCTTCTGGCCATTTAAATCCCTCACTCATAAACCTGTCCAAGGAACTTATTAAAAAACCCCTTTCATTTATCCTAAAATATTTCCCCTTTCTTTAGCTTTAGTAAGCTAAGGGTCTTACTAAGCTAAGCTAAGGTAAACAGTTCTTATGTTGCCTCTCAGGCTGCAACCTGAGGCACAGCCAGGTGGGAAATCTTGTTCAGGTCTCTCAGGCTTACCCCATCTTTAGATTAGACAGATTGTATATCCCTCAACTTTTGCTGCCAAGGAATAAGAGGAATCCTTTACTTGTTTTATGAAGGTGGAGGTCCCCAGAGAAATAGCCATGGGCTGTGGACAGAGTCAATATAAGCACAATCAGCTGCCAAGATTAAATGTCAGTGTCCATCTTAAACCTCACAACTGTAAAATCAAACCTAGCCTATGATCAGTATCGACAGTCTGCCAAATTCAGTTTGCTGTTCCCACAGGGAAGTCCAAAGTCACGCACAACAAAACCTCTCCACGTGCTAAGCCTATAAATTCCACTGCCTCTTTCATTTCTTAGTTTTCTCAGAAAATAAAACCAAATGTTGGGGGCTCTGAGAGATAAAAGAAAGACCACCTGTATTACCCTTCCAATTTGAACCAAGAGAGAAAAAGAAAAAGTAGCATAATACAGGGCTGAAACATCACCTTTATTGCTGAACAAGTTTAGTTTGGAAGACAGAGCTTCATATGAGGTTGAAATGCATCTGGTACCTGAGACCAAAAACGGATAATCATGTACCTCCAGTCACAGCAGGGTTGGCTCATGCAGGGGGCCAGCCTTCTACGGAGAATAAGAGGGAGAATTCTGTCTGCAGGCTGACTGGCTTCCTTAGAGGAAAGGAAAACAGTGCCAAAACAAGCACAGATCACTCTTCTCAAATTCACCACTTATTTGTCACTCCTTCCCAAGCCCCAGGGATAGAGTGAGCAGGAAGATAAAATGGAAGAGTGTGATGCTATCATAAAATTCTGTTGGAAAAAATATGAGCAGAGTTGGAGAAGCTCTCCTCCTGATACTGTTGCTATAAGTATACAGGCAGGGCAGTGTTTTCAGAAAATATGGTACAAAACACTGGGTTATGTGGCCCATATCTGCCACTCTGCTATTCATCTTCGATGTATCTGATAATTTCATTAGTTAGTCATTCAGAGACAAAGTCAAAATGAACCTTATTTGTTTGTGTGTGTGTGTGTTATAATGGTGTTTTTAAAAATGAGGCCTCAAACCAGTAGCTTTAAATCCACTACATGTCAAGTACAGAATTGGCCATAAACTTGAAACAAGGGTTTTCTAGAAGACTGGAGAATATATGGATGAGAATGTTCAGGTCTTCAACTAAACTGTACTCCCTCGGGGAACTGCTGATTTGCATCTACTGAATTTTGAAATGAAGACTTGACTTTGAAGCCCAATCCCATTAATTATTTTCTGTGTGATATTTAAGTTATTTAACTTCCCCATGCCTTATACAGTTTCCAAAATGTGAAAAGGCATTAATAATAATACCTATTTTACAGCTGTTTTGAGGATATCATCTAAACCCAGCAAAGTCCTCATAAGTAACATTTGTTTTCTTTCTCTGACATTATTAACCTTCAAGTATACATAGCTGCACGTGCCTGCTGCCCACTGCTTGCAATCTGAGTTCACGCCCAATGCTACAGAGAGCAGTTAGTTCACTTACAATGTCCTAAAGACCACAGGCAAAAAGGGTGAAGTGAAGAGATCTGATCTTGTGGTTTTATAACCTATATACAATCTACAAATATCTTTTCTACCTACTCTACTAAATACCGAAATCCCTGTCTCACTAATTACCAATTGGACTGAATCTCTTTTTAGAATAAGTACCTTACAGATAGTTTGGTTCAATTAGCCTTTAAGTGAAACCCACAGGAAAATAGCAAATAGTAACAAAAGCATAATAATTCCTGTTTGTTCTGAAAAATCTGCCTTAGTGCCCCAGAGCACATATCTCAAAAAATCAAAAGCAGTTTCTATTCAATACTGCACTGAGGGTGATCTAGTTAAAACAAATATGAACATCTCAAACTAGTATAAAGATCGTAAATATAATTATCATAGAGATACTCTATAATGAATAACTTCAAAGGAATGTATACTATAGTATATAAGAAATTTACCTATATTCCTATATCTTTACCCTCTATTATCTCTTGGAACTCTTTTTTTGTCCCACTTATGTGATTAAATGAAAGAACCTATTTTTTTTTTTTAAGTAGCTTATCTTCTATTTGCACATTTTCACTCATTTTTCCTACCTCATTCTCTATTGTTACACCCAGTGGTTTGTCCTTTCTTTACTTCATGTTAAATTTTGCAGCAAGTGCTATACTTTAACTTCACATAATCACTGTCTGTTTGGTGGTCTCTAAGCATCCAAAGTTTTATCTTGCAATTCGTCTCCAGTTCTGTGTAGTAAAGAGCAGGATTTGGGCCTCAGGCACAATCAGGGCTTATGTTTTCAGCCTATGGAGCTGTCAATTTCCTCATCCTTAAAATAGGGACCCCCATGAGATTTAACAAGATAATGTAAAGTTCTTATCACTGTCTCTGGCACAAGAGCCGTGCTCAGTACATATTATCCTGTTTTACTTTGTTAAAAAATGTATTTATAAAATTTAAACTCATTATTTATAATGAGCTATGTAATAGCAAGAAGAGATAAGAAAGCCTTCTTCAGCGATCAATGCAAAGAAATAGAGAAAAACAACAGAATGGGAAAGACTAGGGATCTCTTCAAGAAAATCAGAGATATCAAAGGAACATTACATGCAAAGATGAGCTCGATAAAGGACAGAAATGGTATGGACCTAACAGAAACAAAAGATATTAAGAAGAGGTGGCAAGAAAACACAGAAGAACTGTACAAAAAAGATCTTCACGACCCAGATAATCACGATGGTGTGATCACTGACCTAGAGCCAGACATCCTGGAATGTGAAGTCAAGTGGGCCTTAGAAAGCATCACTATGATCAAAGCTAGTGTAGGTGATAGAATTCCAGTTCAGCTATTCCAAATCCTGAAAGATGATGCTGTGAAAGTGCAGCACTCAATATGCCAGCAAATTTGGAAAACTCAGCAGTGGCCACAAGACTGCAAAAGGTCAGTTTTCATTCAATCCCAAAGAAAGGCAATGCCAAAGAATGCTCAAACTGCCGCACAATTGCACTCATCTCACACGCTAGTAAAGTAATGCTCAAAATTCTCCAAGCCAGGCTTGAGCAATATGTGAACTGTGAACTTCCTGATGTTCAAGCTGGTTTTAGAAAAGGCAGAGGAGAATGGCATTGAAATATGTAAAATATCATATATGAAACGAGTCGCCAGTCCAGGTTCGATGCACGATACTGGATGCTTGGGGCTGGTGCACTGGGACGACCCAGAGGGATGGTATGGGGAGGCAGGAGGGAGGAGAGTTCAGGATGGGGAACACATGTATGCCTGTGGCGGATTCATTTCGATATATGGCACAACCAATACAATATTGTAAAGTTTAAAAATAAAATAAAATTAAAAAAAAAAAGAAAAGGCAGAGGAACCAGAGATCAAATTGCCAACATCCGCTGGATCATGGAAAAAGCAAGGGAGTTCCAGAAAAGCATCTATTTCTGCTTTATTGACTATGCCAAAGCCTTTGACTGTGTGCATCACAATAAACTGTGGAAAATTCTGAAAGAGATGGGAATACCAGAACACCTGATCTACCTCTTGAGAAATCTGTATGCAGGTCAGGAAGCAACAGTTAGAACTGGACATGGAACTACAGACTGGTTCCAAATAGGAAAAGGAGTTCGTCAAGGCTGTATATTGTCACCCTGCTTATTTAACTTATATGCAGAGTACATCATGAGAAACGCTGGACTGGAAGAAACACAAGCTGGAATCAAGATTGCTGGGAGAAATATCAATAACCTCAGATATGCAGATGACATCACCCTTATGGCAGAAAGTGAAGAGGAACTAAAAAGCCTCTTGATGAAAGTGAAAGAGGAGAGTGAAAAAGTTGGCTTAAAGTTCAACATTCAGAAAACGAAGATCGTGGCATCCAGTCCCACCACTTCATGGCAAACAGATGGGGAAACAGTGGAAACAGTGTCAGCCTTTATTTTTCTGGGCTCCAAAATCACTGCAGATGGTGACTGCAGCCATGAAATTAAAGACGCTTACTCCATGGAAGGAAAGTTACGACCAACCTAGATAGCATATTCAAAAGCAGAGACATTACTTTGCCAACAAATGTTCGTCTAGTCAAGGCTATGGTTTTTCCTGTGGTCATGTATGGATGTGAGAGTTGGACTGTAAAGAAGGCTGAGCGCTGGAGAATTGATGCTTTTGAACTGTGGTGTTGGAGAAGACTCTTGAGAGTCCCTTGGACTGCAAGGATATCCAACCAGTCCATTCTGAAGGAGATCAGCCCTGGGATTTCTTTGGAAGGACTGATGCTAAAGCTGAAACTCCAGTACTTTGGCCACCTCATGCGAAGAGTTGACTCATTGGAAAAGACTCTGATGTTGGGAGGGATTGGGGGCAGGAGGAGAAGGGGATGACAGATGATGAGATGGCTGGATGGCATCCCTGACTCGATGGACGTGAGTTTGAGTGAACTCCGGGAGTTGGTGATGGACAGGGAGGCCTGGCATGCTGCGATTCATGGGGTCGCACAGAGTCGGACACGACTGAGCGACTGATCTGATCTGATGTTTTATCTGTTTCTGATAATTTTATTAGTCTGAGATTTTATTATTCTGAGACATAATAAAAATAAATCCTTTGTCAAAATAGATTGTCAGAAAGTTTAGATATGAAATATTATCAAAATATCTTTGCTAGGAGAGACAATATATCATGATGATAAGGTAGAGACTTTAGTACTACACTTCCAGGTCTGAATTCCCAATCTACTCTTCAACTCTTTGTATCTGTTAGTCAACCTCTCTATGTATCTGTTGCTTTGTCTGTGAAAAAAAAAAGTATAATAAGCAATTTATAATTTTGTTGTGAGAATTCAACTTTTTAATGTAGTAGGCACAAATAAGCCCTTGATAAGCATTTCATATGATTTCTTTGTTGGAAGGAATGATGTAAAGATTTATTATTATAAAAATGAAGACAGTCTTTATATTTTCTAATTTAGAATTGCATGCAAAATTCAGCAAGTAGCACATTACTAAAACTTAAACACTATAAAATATATTTTATGGAAATTTCCACATTATCTTGGAGTTCAGAAGATTTTATGTGATAATGGTATCAATATTTGAAAGCTATCATTAAACTAATACTTGTAACATCTGCAATGTATGCTTTAAATTGCTCTCTCTTCTTAAGAGAGCACTGTATAAAGGTTAGGGGGAAATGTTCCAAGATTGATTCTATTCTTCTACAAAACATTTTCTCTATTTAGAGATAAAATAGCTACTCCGCTCCTTAATGTCCTCTATTTAATATTCATTTTATGTGTATAACAATGCAAAAGTACTTTCATGATGATCAGACATTTAGGATGAGAGGAAAAACAAGATTACTAACTTGTTAATAATTCCAACCATGCCAACACACATGCTCATTCACTCACACACACACTCTCACACAATGTATTCTCTCATTTTGCATTTGTAGTTGAAATGAGAGAGATTAAGAAGTAAAGTACAGAACAATATTGTCTAATAGAAATTATATGTGAGCCCCAAATGTAAATCATATCTTATTTAAAAAATTCTACTAGGCATATTAAATAGGCAGGAAAAAACTTGTGAAATCATTTTAATATTCTGTTGTAACACAATCAATGCAAAATATTATCTCAAGATTTAGTCAGATTTAATAAATATTACAATATTTGTCTAATTCAGTAAGTAATAAATATATTAAACTAATTAATTTTTAATGTATTAAATCAAATGATTAGTAAACAAAAATACTCATATATTATTTGTTTTATACTGTCTTCAAAACCCAAGGTGTAATTTATATTCAGAGCCCATTTCCATTTTAATTAGCTGCACTGCTGGTGCTCAGTAGTCACCTGTAGCTGCTGCTGCTGCTAAGTCGCTTCAGTCGTGTCCGACCCTGTGCGACCCCAGAGAGGGCAGCCCACAAGGCCCATCCTGTCCCTGGGATTCTCCAGTCAAGAACACCGGGGTGGGTTGCCATTTCCTTCTCCAATGTATGAAAGTGAAAAATGAAAGTGAAGTCGCTCAGTCGTGTCCGACTCCTCGTGACCCCGTGGACTGCAGCCTACCAGCCTCCTCCGTCCATGGGATTTTCCAGGTATGAGTACTGGAGTGGGTTGCCATTGTCTTCTCCGCACCTGTAGCTAGTGGCTGCTAAATTAAACAGCAAGGATTGGAAAGAAAAAGAAAATTAAAAAAACAGCTTCTCTGTAGAGAGATATAGACGAAAATGCCCCCAATGATCATAGCCTAGTCTTCTTCAATCCCTTTTCTCTCTGTTTCTCAGGAGAAAAATTCCATTGAGATTTTCAAGTTGTTCTCCTAAATTTCATATTGTCTGTGAAAATCTCTAGTCTAAAACTTGAAGAAAAAAATATGTATCTGGAGAAAGGCCAAATCTGATATATTTTAAAAAGGTGCAACATCTAACAGGATTTTATAGAACATACACAAGACATATCAGGTAACTTACAGAAAAGCTTAAGATAGAAAAGGATAAGTTTTCAAAAACATATGAGTACTTTTCAACACTTATGCTTTCCAACATAATTCCAGATGATGTTTTATAATTGGAATCCATACATCCTTTGGGCTTTCAGTGTCACTATTAGTATTTCATAAATCCCAATATCTCAAACTCTAGTATTAAATGCTATCATTATTTGCAAATCTGAAATGTAGCTTCCAATCCAGGGAATCAACTACAACCAGCTTGACTGCAAACAGAGTAAAGAAAACCACTTTTCATGTGGTTCCTTGTCAGTTTTGAAGCAAGGGAAGCTTATAGTCTTGACAGGTGTGCTGACCTCTCCAGAAAAAGAAAATTTGCTTGATAACTGTTAATGTCCTGTGATACTCCTTTTATTCACTTTTATAATGAGGCTTCTGCCGGGAATATTTCTTAGTTATCTGATCTTGGGAGGGTAGAAACTTCAAACACTGCATTTAACTGTTATCCTTAAAGCAAGGACCAAGGCAGACCAATGGAACTCTCAGAGCATTCATCGTAAGCTCACAGTTCACCTACAAAGCAAAATGTATAACAAGCCTTTAAGTCTGCACTCTGGAAGTTAGACAGAAAGAACTGTCTCTTCACATAAACAGGGGAAAACTCATTATCCTCTTAAAATCACATAACATAAATGTTTATGTCTCATCAAATATATGGAGAGAGTCCTGGTCTTTCTTTTAAATTCTGCAGCCAAGTAGCCCATTGATTCTTTGGGCATATTTCTCCCAGACGTATTGGTACTAGGGTGTCTAATCATTTCAATTTCCCAGGAACAGTTGTTAACTCTTGGCAAATATATCCTTGATGGTATTAACCTAATTCCTAAGTCTTTCAGTTCAGTTCAGTTCAGTTCAGTTGAGTCGTTCAGTCATGTCCGACTCTTTGTGACCCCATGAACCACAGCACACCAGGCCCCCCTGTTGATCACCAACTCCTGGAATCAACCCAAACCCCTGTCCATTGAGTCGGTAATGCCATCCAACCATCTTATCCTCTGTCGTCCCCTTCTTCTCCTGCCCTCAATCTTTCTAAGCATCAGGGACTTTTCCAAAGAGTCAGCTCTTCTCATCAGGTGGGCAAAGTATTGGAGTTTCATTTCAACATCAGTCCTTCCAATGAACATCCAGGACTGATCTCCTTTAGGATGGACTGGTTGGATCTCCTTGCAGTCCAAGGGACTCTCAATAGTCTTCTTCAACACCACAGTTCAAAAGCATCAATTCTTTGGCACTCATTTCTTTATAGTCCAACTCTCACATCCATACATGACCACTGGAAAAACCATAGCCTTGACTAGACAGACCTTTGCTGGCAAACTAATGTCTCTGCTTTTTAATATGCTGTCTAGGTAGGTCATAACTTTCCTTCCAAGGAGTAAGCATCTTTTAATTTCATAGCTGCAATCACCATCTGCAGTGATTTTCCAAGCCCAGAAAAATAAAGTCAGTCACTGTTTTCACTGTTTCCCCATCTATTTCCCATGAAGTGATGGGACCGGATGCCACGATCTTACTTTTCTGAATGTTGAGCTTTAAGTCAACTTTTTCGCTCTCTTCGTTCAATTCATCAAGAGGCTCTTTAATTCTTCTTCACTTTCTGCCATAAGGGTAGTGTCATCTGCATATCTGAGGTTATTGATATTTCTCCCGGCAATCTTGATTCCAGCTTGTGCTTCCTCCAGCCCAGCGTTTCTCATGATGTACTCTGCATAGAAGTTAAATAAGCAGGGTGACAATATACAGCCTTGACATACTCCCTTTCCTATTTGGAACCAGTCTGTTGTTCCAAATGTTGCTTCCTGACCTGCATACAGCTTTCTCAAGAGGCAGGTCAGATGGTCTGGTATTCCCACCTCTTTAAGAATTTTCCACAGTTTATTGTGATCCACACAGACAAAGCTTTGGCATAATCAATAAAGCAGAAATGGATGTTTTTTAGGAACTCTCTTGGCTTTTTGATGATCCAGCAGATGTTGACAATTTGATCTCTGGTTCCTCTGCCTTTTCTAAATCCAGCTTGAACATCTGCAAGTTCATGGTTCATGTAATGTTGAAGCCTGGCTTGGAGAATTTTGAGCATTACTTTACTAGCATGTGAGATGAGTGCAACTGTGCAGTAGTTTGAGCATTCTTTGGCATTGCCTTTCTTTGGGATTGGAATGAAAACTGACCTCTTCCAGTCCTGTGGCTGCTGCTGAGTTTTCCAAATTTGCTGGCATATTGAGGGCAGTACTTTCACAGC
Organism: Bos indicus; assembly: GCF_029378745.1. NCBI lineage: Eukaryota > Metazoa > Chordata > Mammalia > Artiodactyla > Bovidae > Bos > Bos indicus. The sequence goes on along the minus strand of NC_091768.1, from coordinate 54,701,384 downwards.
ATCATCTTTCAGGATTTGAAATAGCTCAACTGGAATTCCATCACCTCCACTAGCTTTATTTGTAGTGATGCTTCCTAAGGCCCACTTGACTTCACCTCCCAGGATGAAGGTGAGTGATCATACCATTGTGATTATCTGGGTCATGAAGATCTTTTTCACTTAGTCGTGTGTGACTTTTTGCGACCCCATGGACTACAGCATGCCAAGCTTCCCTGTCCATCATCAACTCCCAGAGCCTACTGAAACTCATGTCCATCACGTTGGTGATGCCATCCAACCATCTCATCCTCTGTCGTCCCCTTCTCCTCCCGCCTTCAATCTTTCCCAGCATCAAGGTCATTTCCAATGAGTCAGTTCTTCCCATCATGTGGCCAAAGTATTGGAGTTTCAACTTCAGCATCAGTCCTTCCAATGAATATTCAGGACTGATTTCCTTTAGGATGGACTGGTTGGAAGTTCTTGCAGTTGAAGGGACTCTCAAGAGTCTTCACCAACACCACAGTTCAAAAGCATCAGTTCTTCGGTCCTCAGCTTTCTTTAGAGCCCACTCACATCCATACATGACTACTGGAAAATCCATACCTTTGACTAGACATACTTTGTTGACAAAGTAATGTCTCTGCTTTTTAATACGCTGTCTAGGTTGGTCATAGCTTTTCTTTCAAGGAGCTGGCATCTTTTAATTTCATGGCTGCAGTCATCATCTGCAATGATTTTGGAGCCCCCCCAAAAGATAAAATTTGTCACTGTTTGCATTGTTTCCCCATCTATTTGCCATGATGTGATGGGACCAGATGCCATGATCTTAGTTTAGTTTTCTTTTTTTTTTTCAATGTTTACAGACATATTTATTAAAAATGGCTAAATTAGAAGACATTGAATAATGCTGATACACATCACGAAGGGATTAGGCAGTAAAGGCACATCATTTCATCACAAGAAATAAAGACCAGTTGGAAGTTAATGACCCACCAAAGCTCTAGGTCTGTGGTAGTTTTCCTAACTCCAGAGGGTTGTTATGGTGGAACCTTCTTTATGGTCTTAGCTGAAACAGATAGGAACTGGAAAATTTTACTCAGTGACCTCAATGTATTGTTAAAAATAGAAAGCACTCTTTCATTAAGTCCAGTGTGTGGGGAGGGAAGGAACAAAAGTCTAAAATGGTTTGGTGGTACTGGAAATCCTATTGACATATTAAAGATTAAAAAAAAATAATAATAAAACAAGGTTAATCCTTTTGTCTCGATGAATCAGTTCATAGAACCTTAGAATAGCTGGTGGAGGATTTTGAGTTTTATGGTTTTGGCAACCCACTCCAGTATTCTTGCCTGGAGAATCCCATGGACAGAGGAGCCTGGGGGGCTACAGTCCATAGGGTCACAAAGAGTTGGACACGACGGAAACAACTTAACACACATGTATGCACGGTTTTAGCTCTTTAGGCCATCAGTCCATTTTGAGTTCATTTTTTTAATGGTGTGAGGAAGTGATCCAACTTCATTCTTTCACATGTGGAAATATGATTGTTCTCACACCTTCTTCCCACTCTTAGTTTTCTGAACATTGAGTTTTAAGCAAACTTTTTGACTCTCCTCTTTCACTTTCATCAAGAGGCTCTTTAGGTCTTCTTTGCTTTCTGCGATAAGGGTGGTGTCATCATATATCTGAGTTATTGATATTTCTCCAGTCAATTTTGATTTCAGTTTGTGCTTCATCTAGGTCAGCATTTTGCATGATGTACTCTGCATATAAGTTAAATAAGTAGGGTGACAATATTTAGCCTTGATGTACTCCTTTCCCAATTGGAAACAGTCTGTTCTTCCATGCCCAGTTCTAACTGTTGCTTCCTGACCTGCATACAGATTTCTCAGGAAGCAGGTCAGGTGGTCTGGTATTCCCATCTCTTGAAGAATTTTCCAGAGTTTGTTGTGATCCACCAAGTCAAAGGCAATTTGATCTCTGGTTCCTCTGCCTTTGCTAAAACCAGCTTGAACATCAGGAATTTCACAGTTCACATATTGCTGAAGCTTGGCTTGGAGAATTTTGAGCATTACTTTACTAGCGTGTGAGATGAGTGCAATTGTGCAGTAGTTTGAACATTCTTTGGCATTTTCTTTCTTTGGGATTGGAATGAAAACTGACCTTTTCCAGTCCTGTGGCCACTGCTGAGTTTTCCAAAGTTGCTGGCATATTGAAGGCAGCACTTTCACAGCATCATCTTTCAGCATTTGAAATAGCTCAACTGGAATTCCATCACCTCCACTAGCTTTGTTCGTAGTGATGCTTCCTAAGGCCCACTTGACTTTGCATTCCAGGATGTCGGGCTCTAGGTGCGTGATCACACCATCATGATTATCTGGGTCATGAAGATCTTTTTTGTATAGTTCTTCTGTGTATTCTTGTCACATCTTCTTAATATCTTCTGCTTCTTTTAGGTCCTAAGTCTTTGGATGTCACCAAATCTACCCAATCACACATGTTATGAAAGCAACCCTTTATTTGGCTCTTCCACTTGTATTTATTCTTTCATTTAGTCAAGTTATATTTATTGACTATCTACTAGCCATTTATTCATTATAAAACTGATTTTAAAAAAACTTTATGGATTATAGATTTCATTGCATAAAGATAGAAAACAAGAAAATTTAAGTAATAAATAAAATCTCATAATTAGTGATATAAGAACAAAACAATGTGGGGAAGAGGGGGGGTGGGGAGAGCAATATGTAAGTGCAGAAACTTCCTATAGTACCTGCAGTACCAAGGCATCCAATATTTTCCATTACATTTCACTAATCCATGGGAAGCTAATCCTCTTCCTAGATTCAAGTGGACACTTACTTGTCTTGGTCAGTTATGATAATCCCAGATCAGATCAGATCAGTCGCTCAGTTGTGTCCGACTCTTTGTGACCCCATGAATCGCAGCACGCCAGGCTTCCCTGTCCATCACCAACTCCTGGAGTTCACTGAGACTCACGTCCAATGAGTCAGTAATGCCATCCAGCCATCTCATCCTCTGTCGTCCCCTTCTCCTCTTGCCCCCAATCCCTCCCAGCATCAGAGTCTTTTCCAATGAGTCAACTCTTCACATGAGGCGGCCAAAGTACCATTTGCCAATACCAAGGAATATAAAACTAAATCCAATTAACTCATAAAATTCCCCTAGCAACTATAATGCATCCTGGTTTGGACAGTCCAATCAGTCTGAAGGATTTACATTGCTGCTGCTGCTAAGTCGCATCAGTTGTGTCCGACTCTGTGCGACCCCATAGATGGAAGCCCACCAGGCTCCTCTGTCCTTGGGATTCTCCAGGCAAGAACACCGGAGTGGGTTGCCATTTCCTTCTCCAATGCATAAAAGTGAAAAATGAAAGCGAAGTCGCTCAGTCGTGTCCAACTCTTAGCGACCCCATGGACTGTAGCCTACCAGGCTCCTCCATCCATGGAATATCCCAGGCAAGAGTACTGGAGTGGGGTGCCATTGCCTTCTCCCATTTACATTGCAATACTTTGTAAAAGTATTTTTCTGTTCTTATTAGACTTCAACATAGAAATATATTTTCAGCTGCTATTAGTAGCCATCTTGTCAGTTAAAAAAGAAAGTACAAACACACACACACACTAAGAAAACATACAACAGACTATGAAAACAGATTAAAGAACAGAACCAGAAACGAATTCATAGTACAAAAGGCTGCCACTGTGTATTTTTTAACATTCTGTTGAGTGAGATAAATTATGGCTTTATTGTCAAAGCCAGTTGTCTTTTGGATTTTTGTAATATGTTACATAAGTGGTACAGACTCTCCCCTCTAAATAACTATTAATGGATGTTTTCTTCTCTATGGTATATATTTCCTTTGTTCTTTACCTGGATTACTACCACAGCTGGCACATTTGAGACTTTTTTCCTCAAAACGTCTTAGCTTGAGATAGCTGCTTCTCTCCTCTGTTTCTATAATACCAGAGTACAGAACTAATCTGTTCAGAACTAAGTACAGAACTAATTGCAATTGTGTTTATGTCAATTTTATTACATCTAAATTGAAGGAAAGTGATTAAATTATGATTAAAAACACTCCTATCTTTAATATTTTTGTTCATTTAAACAGTCATATTTTAAACTCTCAAACTTGATAGGTTATACCTCCACGATAGTCGTAGCCTATAAATTTTAGCTATACTATTGTTCACCAAGGAAAGATAAAATTTAATCTTGCCTCACAGTTGCCACTGATCTATTTTGACAACCAAATATAAAACCTAATTTTTCTCCTGAATGTGACAGTTTTCTGTCTTCTGTGAACACAGATTTGAAATTATTTTCTTGTGACACAGATTTGAAAAGTAAGTTAAAACATTTTTATTTCTCTTTTGGGAAACAAATAGGTAATTTTGAAGTTTTTAATAATGTATATTTAAAAACAGAGGTTTTTTCTTTCCCCAAAAGGTAAAGTTTTAAGTCCCCTTCAAAATATTCCGTACAATTATTGCTTTTTCAAGTACCAACATTTCTTCTAAGTCATATACATTCATAAAGAAAATGTATTGCACATTACAATTTTTATAACTGTAAAGGATACTCCAAAAATGTTTTCCCCTTTTATATGATTTTGACATGCTGTGACTCATATCTAAACCAATTATTTTTCTTTATCCATCTAGAGTTTATCTCTGAAATTCTGCTGTGTTCTCAAGTTCATATTGAAACTTGAATGGAAATCAACCTGAAAATGAGAAAACATGCAAATGAATTTCTTCGTGAAACATGCCCTATAAAAATCAGGTTCTGCAGTTGCATAGCAATAAAAATTAAAATGGGGAGGAGGAGGAAGGCCAGGTAATTTGTGAAGGAAGCGATAAAAATAATAATTCAGGCTGGACAGAAAGAAAATACAATCCAGTTCTCATACCATTCTAAACTGAATTTCAGTTGGAACTTCAAGATCTGTTTCTCTACCTACAGAAACATATCTGCAGAAAGGTGGTGATTCCTTTGCTGTATGTGTTTTGTCCTGCTTACCTCAAGGAAGCTGCACTTCAACCACAGGCCATCTTCCCCATTTAGGAAGACAAATGAGAATTCCACAGGAAACAGAGATCAGAATCCCCCAAAGAATGTCAGGAACATCATGCTTATGCCTGATAAGTGGCTATTGAGTGAATTAAAAGCACTAAGACTATTTAAATGATTTAGGTAACAATGAGGGTAGATAATATTTACAGTTATATTTCATATTATATACATTTCTCAATTTTTATGTCTAAATGATGACCAGCAGTAGTAATGGGAAAATAAAATCAGAGGCATGGAATGCTTCATCTCTAGGAAAAATAGCTTTAAGTTTAATTCATAAGTCTATTATATTTTATTACATAATAAACATATTTAGACTTATTAAAAGAGATTCCAATGTGACATGGTTAGCAATCATAAAAAGCAGAAAATGTCTTCACAAAAAATTCATCTCCCATCCCAATATTCCCTAATCCCAATTACATTTTCCTGAATCAATTTCTTTTAAAAATTATTTCTTTTTCTGTTTTCTAAAGGCTTAAGGCTTTATTTCCTGCTTTATCCATTTCAATAATATACAATTCCTTGCTCATAAGAGCTGAAAGTGAGACATTCATCTTACTTAAAAAATCTAAGTGAAGTGTCTCTACCTTTACAATTGTCCCATGGTTATACCAGGGATGTGCAGGTAAAATTTTAACAATGTTTTCACTAAGGAGAAAAGAAAGCCCCTATTTATAGCCTTTGCTGATTTACATGATGAGACTATTTTGCAAATACTTCCACCATGGTTAATTTCAAGTTATCAGAGAACTGACTTGAAGAAATCCTGAAAATTTAGCAATTAGCTCTAGCAATCCAGTACAGGCCAGCTATATTACATCAGACAATAAATCTATTTACATTGTCAATTACCTTTTTAACACTCAACAATACATTTCTACTTACTGATGAAAGATCTTTATTATCTTGACTCAGTCCTTTCATCCTCCCTTCCACCTTGAACTTTGATGATCAATTTCTTTAAAGATAATATGTACATCTAAATACGAAATCATGAAGTCTTCTGTTTCAATCCTTAAAGCTGAAAACCTATGAACAACAGTATATTAGTAAAATTATGTAGCTATTGATTGTTATAAAGCTAGATAATGTGTTAGTATTCCAATATCCTGACACCGGGATACTCTAAAAGGCATGTTCTTAGCATCAAGATCACTGCAAGTCCCATTTGTAACATGCCACCAACTGCTTGAAATGATGAAACACCTTAATTTTCTCCATATGTAGAACATGATTTTCCTAAGTAGGTCTTTTGCTTTTTGGTTTTGTGTTGGATTTAATTTTTCTTTTTCCTTTTAATTTGTTATATGTTGTGTGTCTATGGGTAAAAGTATAGCATGTGTTTATGACATTTTCACATTATCTACCTTTATAACAGACTATTTTGTAACCTCTTTTTTATTGCAAAAGCCTCCTCTCAGGACACTGTTTCCTCCTGTTCTCAACCTATGGTTTTTCTTTCTTTTGTACAATCACATCCAAATCCATCTATATTATGCTGCAACTGAGCATCTGACAGTGGCTGGAGAAGACTCACAATTACTCTAACTGTTCACCTTCCAGAGTCATGACCACAATTTTATATGAGGCTTCAGAGATCAGCAGGCCTACTATGTTGTCCTAAAGTCAGCCACCCCCTCAGTCTACACCACTGCTACTTCTTATGTCTTTGCAAATGTTGCTACCTCATTTATAGGAGCAACAGAATAGAAATCAAGTCCCAAACATCACAAAATACAAAATCCTAAGAGGAAATGAGATTAAATGAAAATAACATAACCCTTTCCTAGATATAGTAGAAAAATTCTTAAAAACAAAAAAAGCAAAGTAAATCACCAGTAAATTCAAAGATAATACAGCATAAGTGCATAAGATTTAGTTTAAATAATCAAGGGCATTTATTACTTAAAAATTAGTGCATTTCAATATAGAGAAAGAATGGAAAGAATACTGGGAAAATATAATCTCAATGAATGCAAAGAAGCCATTTGAAAATAAACTATGAAATTAAAAAAAAAAACTCTTAATCAAACAGAGTGTCTAGAGAGAGAATTTAAAAAATTAGAAATCAGCTAACATCTTGATAGGTGATGAAGTGGTGAAATATTGAACAGTTTACTCTGAAATGAAGAATGAGATAAAGATGATCTTTATCGCTCCTTCTGTTCAATATTCTTCTGAGGATCACTTTGAGTATAAGATAAGGATGGAAAGGTATAAGGATTGTAAAGAAAGAAAAAAATATTAAAATTAGTTATAAATGTCATAATTTTCTACAGAGAAATACATAAAAGTACAAAGAATACAATTGCAGATTTAGCAAGGTCACTTTTTATATGTTTAATATAAAAAATAAAATATAGTTCAATATAGTAACAATAGAAATTAGAATGTAAAATTTTCATTAGTGTCAAGTCAAATATCTCTGTAGAAAAAAACATGCAAAAATGTTAGCAAGAGAAATTTGATAAATGGAAGGATGTACCATAGTTATAAATTGAAGTCTTAAAACCGTAAAGATGATAATATTTTAAGTGACCTATATAAATTAAAAGTGACCTATATAGATTTTTAAAAACCAGTAAAAATTCTTGTAGTTTTGTGTAGATGTGTGTGCAGATATCTGCAAATTTACAGACTTATTCAAAAGGCCAAGAAAATCTTTGAGAAAATACAGAAATTTAAGGAACATAAGCAGTATAATATAGACTCTATAGGTAAGTATTCTAATTGCACATAATAGAGTCCAGAAAGAAACTAACGTGTGTGAACACTTGTTACAAAAGTGGCACTAGAGAACAATAAGAGAATAAACAGTCATAAATAAATAGCTTTGGGTCATTTACATATCTATATAATCTTTTAAGCCATATATGAAATCAATTCTAGATGAGACTATAAAAAAATCAATTCTAGATGAGACAATAAAGCTTCTAAAAGAAAATATAATGATATTTTTGAGACTCAGAGCTAAGGCAAGATTTCTTAAATATTACACACAAAAAAAGCACTAACAATTAAGAAAATGATTGATAAATTGGGTTGTTCATCAAAATAAGCTACTAAATAATGAAAATGTAAATCACAGAATGAAATAAACCATTTTTAATTCATACAATCAACAGAGGAGTTATATACAAGATATATGTTATATATAAATCAGTAAAAAGACAGGTGACACAAATACACTGAAAAAAAATGGTAGGAATCTTGAACTGACAATTTACAAGAGAAGATTTCTAAATTGCCAATAACCATATGACAAGGGGCTCAATCTCATCAGTAATCAGGAAATGCTAACTGAAACCACAAAAATCTTCTATTTCATACTCCATTAAGTTTTTCCACAAAATGAAGCTTAGAATGAAAGTTAAGCTGTTATTGAAAATTAAATGTCTTCCACAATGTAGTTTGGAAACTCATTTTATGTACATTAATATTTCTTTAGTATTTAGTGCCCTCCGTTTTCTCTTTTTTCAAAGCTGCCATTGAAAAAGTATTATTCTTGTTTGAACAGGTCCCCTCTGACTTTCCCTATATCCTCAGATGTTTTATGTTCAATTCTTTCACGTTCTTTATAAAGTTTATTCAATTTATTTTTGGATCTCATAATTTTATGGCTGTGGTATCTTCTTAAATCTATGTACATTGCTTTATTTTATAATTTCTTTTACTTTTCCTTCTATTTTCTTAATTCTCTCTTTTTCCTGCAATGTCAAATTGTGGGTTTATCTTGGTCTTTCTTTCAAAATAACTGTTTTCATCATACCCTAGTTTCTGGGAAAAACAAACCATGAGATAGAGTTTAGTGTACAAAGTACACCACATTAAAGAGTGCTTTGGGGATCAGCACTAGCAGAAGAGAGGGAAAAAAAGCAAGGTTGCACAGAGAAAAAAGCTGATCTGTAGTGCAGGCTTAAAAGACAGTCTCCACTGCCCAAGGAACAGCTCTGGAACTCATTTAGAATATCCCCAGATAGGTGGAGATAGTCAGACATAGAGACAATCACATCTGTCAGTTATGGGATGAGGACCACTCCAGAAAAGGATGTGACCCTAGGTGAGACACTCTGCAATTGGGACAATCACAGGAGAGGCTGGCAGCTAAAGTCCAGTGACCACAAACCTCCCAGCATCTGAGACCAGAGATCCTTCCTTGAAGGAGGAGTATCTAGGAAGTTCTTCACAATGTCCTCCACATCTCCTGGTCTAGTGATCCTTTGTTTTACTCTTATATTTTAAAACCAAATCCTTCATTCTACAATAGGTATCATCAAACTACAACCCAAAGCCAAATCTGGCCTGGCCCATTGTCTGTTTCTTTAATAAAGATATATTCAGACAAAAACCACACTCTTTTATTTCTGTATTTCCTACGGCTTCTTTTCGGCCATCAGCAGAGTTGAGTAATTACAACAAAGACCTTATTGCCCACAAAGCCAAAAATATTTTCTATGTGACTCTTTACAGAAAAAGCCTGATGATCTCTGATCTAAAAAGCTACTACGCTTCCTCTATGATTATACAAATAGGGCTAATCTCCTTCAGACATCTTCCCTAAATTTATAATAATATCAGCAACTGATTAAATCGAGCACTTAATGAGAACTTTTTAGAACTTTAAATGTACTATTACTTTTATAAGCCCCATTGAACTTCAGACACTCTGGCCTCAGAATCCAGGCCTTAACTACTAGAAGGTCTGTCTATATGAGCAGATTTAATTAGAGTATAACTCAGTATTGCTGAGCAGAAGTGTTCATAAAACTTTAGGCTCCCATAAAACAAAATTTAGAAGTAAAATCATGTATACTAGAATTACCTTTTTTGGAAAAGTGCCCCTGGGTTTTAGGTTTTGGAATAAATGTCTGGCTACTTTTGGTCTGTGCCTGTACGGAGTATGATGAGCATTGTTGAGTTGGAAAACAGCTGAAGTTGTCCTGTATCTTCTACCTCCAGACTCTCTTTTTACTCTGAATCCAGTTCCTATCTTCTGGGATCTTCCAGAGGATTCTCACACTTGCTTCCTTCATCCCATTTCAGTACTTGTCACACTTGTCACACATTTCCATTAGCCTTCTCCTTCCAGAAAAGCACTGTCTTCTGATAACCCTCCTACACAGTACTGGTAGGAGTTTAATTGGCTGGTTCCTTTTCAGTGTGGTACGATTAAGTAAATGCTTAATGTAACATTTAGATTTGAACCACAATGCTCATTTTTGAAAATAAAATACAATTGATTTACAACATTATGTTAGCTTCAGGTATACAACACTGATTAAATATTTTTATAGATTATACTGAATTTAAAGCTATTAAGAAATATGGAAATAAAAGCAAAAATAAACAAATGGGACCTAATTAAACTTAAAAGCTTTTGCACAACAAGGAAACTATAAGTAAGATGAAAAGACAGCCTTCAGAATGGGAGAAAATAATAGCAAATGAAGCAACTGACAAAGAATTAACCTCAAAAATATACAAACAACTCCTGAAGCTCAATTCCAGAAAAATAAGCGAACTAATCAAAAAATGGACCAAAGAACTAAATAGACGTTTCTCCAAAGAAGACATACAGATGGCTAACAAACACATGAAAAGATGCTCAGCATCACTCACTATCAGAGAAATGCAAATCAAAACCACAATGAGGTACCATCTCATGCCAGTCAGAATAGCCGCTATCCAAAAGTCTACAAACAATAAATGCTGGAGAGGGTGTGGAGAAAAGGGAACCTTCTTACATTGTTGGTGGGAATGCAAACTAGTACAGCCACTATGGAGAACAGTGTGGAGATTCCTTAAAAACTGGAAATAGAACTGCCATACAACCCAGCAAATCCATCGCTGGGCATACACACCAAGGAAACCAGAATTGAAAGAGACACATGTACCCCAATGTTCATCACAGCACTGTTTACAATAGCCAGGACATGGAAGCAACCTAGACGTCCATTGGCAGATGAATGGATAAGAAAGTTGTGATACATATACACAATGGAATATTACTCAGCTATTAAAAGGAATGCATTTGAATCAGTTCTAATGAGGTGGATGAAACTGGAGCCTATTATACAGAGTGAAGTCAGAAGGAAAAGCACCAATACAGTATATTAACACATATATACAGAATTTAGAAAGATGGGAACGATGACCCTATATGTGAGACAGCAAAAGAGACACAGATGTAAAGAACAGACTTTTGGACTCTGTGGGAGAAGGCAAGGGTGGGATGATTTGAGAGAATAGCACTGAAACACTGTATATTATCATGGGAAATAGATGGGGAAACAGTGGAAACAGTAACTGTATTTTGGGGGGCTCCAAAATCACTGCAGATGGTGACTGCAGCCAGGAAATTAAAAGATGCTTACTCCTTGGAAGGAAAGTTATGACCAACCTAGATAGCATATTCAAAAGCAGAGACATTACTTTGCCAACAAAGGTCTGTCTAGTCAAGGCTATGGTTTTTCCAGTGGTCATGTATGGATGTGAGGGTTGGACTGTGAGGAAAGCTGAGTGTCGAAGAATTGATGCTTTTGAACTGTGGTGTTGGAGAAGACTCTTGAGAGTCCCTTGGACTGGAAGGAGATCCAACCAGTCCATTCTGAAGGAGATCAGCCCTGGGATTTCTTTGGAGGGACTGATGCTAAAGCTGAAACTCCAGTACTTTGGCCACTGCATGTGAAAAATTGACTCATTGGAAAAGACTCTGATGCTGGGAGGGATTGGGGGCAGGAGGAGAGGGGACGACAGAGGATGAGATGGGTGGATGGCATCACTGACTCGATGGCGCGAACTCCAGGAGTTGGTAATGGACAGGGAGGCCTGGCATGCTGAGGATTCATGGGGTCGCAAAGAGTCGGATACGACTGAGCGACTGAACTGAAATGAACTGATGTATATTATCATATGTGAAATAGGTCGTCAGTCCAGGTTCGATGCATGAGACAGGGTGCTCAGGGCTGGTGCACTGGGATGACCCTGAGGGATGGGATGGGGAGGGAGGTGGGAGGGAGGGTCAGGATGGGGAACACATGTACACCCATGGCTGATTCATGTCAATGTATGGCAAAAACTACTACAATATTGTAAAGTAATTACCTCCAATTAAAATAAAAAAATAAAGTTATTAAGAAATAATTGCTATATTCCCTGTGTGTTCTTGCCTGGAGAACCCCAGGGACGGGGGAGCCTGGTGGGCTGACATCTATGGAGTCGCACAGAGTCAGACACGACTGAAGTGACTTAGCAGTAGTAGTAGTGCTATACAATATTTCGGAGAAGGCAATGGCACACCACTCCAGTACTCTTGCCTGGAAAATCCCATGGATGGAGGAGCCTGGTAGGCTGCAGTCCATGGAGTCACGAAGAGTCGGAAACGACTGAGCGACTTCACTTTCACTTTTCATTTTCACTTTTCACTTGCATGCATTGGAGAAGGAAATGGCAACTCACTCCAGTGTTCTTGCCTGATAATCTCAGGGACGGGGGAGCCTGGTGGGCTGCACAGAGTCAGACATGACTCAAGTGACTTAGCAGCAGCAGTTTGTAGCTCTTAATCTCCTTTTTATCCTACCCTTTCCCTCATACCACTTCCCCTTGGTAACTACTAGTTTGTTCTCTGTATCTGTGGCTCTGTTTCAGTTTTGTTATATTTATCCATTTGTTTTATTTTTTGACTCTACGTTTAAGTGATCACATAGAGTACTTGTCTTTCTCTGTCTGACTTATTTCACTAAACATAATACCCTCCAGGTCCATTCACTTTGTTACAAATGGCAAAATGTCACTCTTTTATGGCTGAGTAATATTCCACCATATATTGTATATACAATGTATGTATATAACATATCTTTTTCCATTTGCCTGTTGATGGGCACCTTAGGTTAATTCTGTCTTGGCTATTGTAAATAATGCTGCCATGAACATTGGATTGCATGTGTCTTTTTTAATTAGTGTTTTTATTTTCTTTGGATATATACCCAGGAGAGGAGGCTTCCCTGATAGCTCAGTTGGTAAAGAATCCTCCTGCAATGCACGAGACCCCAATACAATTCCTGGGTCAGGAAGATCTGCTGGAGAAAGGATAGGCTACCCACCCCAGTATTCTTGGGCTTCCCTTGTTTCTCAGCTGGTAAACAATCCACCTGCAATACAGGAGACCCTGGGTTTGGTCCCTGGATTGCGAAGATCCCCTGGAGAAGGGAATGGCTACCCACTCCAGTATTCTGGCCTAGAGAATTCCATGGACTATATAGTCCACGGAGTTGCAAAAAGTTGGACACAAATGAATGACTTTTAGTATAATATCTACATACTATTTCATGTCATATGAAAATAGAGGCAATCTTATTTCTTCCCTTCTAATTTGGATGACTTTTATTTCTTTTGCTTGTCTCATTGCTATAGTTATAACTATGAATACATGAGTCTGAGTGAACTCCGGGAGTTGGTGATGGACAGGGAGGCCTGGCATGCTGCGATTCATGGGGTCGCAGAGTCAGACATGACTGAGCTACTGAACTGAACTGAACTGATCTTAAATAGAAATAGCAAAAGTAGACATCATTGTCTTGTTCCTGATTTTAAAGGAAAATCTCTTAGCATTTCACTATTGAGTATGATGTTAGCTGTGGGTGTGTCATATATGACCTTTATTATGTTTTGATATATTCCCTCTATAACAACTTTCATCACAATTTTTATTGTGAATGAATGTTTGACATTTTCAAGTGATTTTTTTTGTGTTTATTAAAATGACCCTGTGATTTTTATCTGTCCTTTTGTTAATGTATCACATTTATTGATTTGCAGATGTTGAACCATCCTTGCATCCCTGGGATAAATCCCACTTGATTGTGATTTTTTAAAAAAATCACGTAATATATTGTTTAATATGATTTGCTAATAATTTTTGAAGATTTTTACATCTATATTAGTCAGAGATATTGGCCTGTTGTTTTTCCTTTTTGTATCATATTTGTCTAGTTTTGATATCAGGGATAATGGCATCCTTATAGAATGAATTTGAGAGTATTACTTCCTATTTTATTTTATTATTTTTTTTGAATAGTTTGCAAAGGATAGACATTATCTCTTTTTATGCTTGGTAGAATTCCCATCTGAAGACATCAGGTCATGAACTTTTTTTGATGTGAGTTTTTTTTCTTTTTAATAACTGATGCAATTTCAGTACTTGGATCCATCTGTTCAGTTTACCTACTTGTTCCTGATTCAGTCTTAAAAGGTTATATGTTTCTAGGAATTTATCCATTTCTTCTGGGTTATACAATTTGTTGGCATATTACTGTTCTAGTATGAGTTCATGGTATCATGGTATTTTAGTATGATATGTATATGTATATGTGTATATGTGTGTATATATATATATATATATATATATATATCTGTGATACTGGTTGTAAGTTCTCCTCTTTCATTTGTTATTTTGCTTATGTGGGTCCTCTTTCTTTTTATCTCAATGAGCCTGGCTAAAGACTTATCAGTTTTGTATATCCTTTAAAAAACTGGCTCTCGATTTTGTTGCTATTTTCTATTGTTTTTTTCTGTATTTTATTTATTTCTGGTCTTTATTATTTCCTTCCTTCTGCTGACTTTTGGCTTTGTTTTTTCTTCTTTTTCTAACTCCTTTAGATGGTAGACTAGGCAGTCTGTTTGGTAGTTTTCTTCTTTCTTGAGGACAGTCTATATTGCTATGAACTCTGAACTTCTATCTTGTAACTTCTTTTATTGCAGCAGTGCCATGTGCAGCCTGAGGCAAAAGAAAAATTTCAGTAATGTTGATCCTATCCTTATTTGAAATTTAGATATTTTATTCATTATGGATATTCTTATATTGATATTATTTTATAAATATTACATTAAAATATTTTATCACTATTATTGTGTATTTTGGTATCTCTTTAAATATTATGCCCAAGTCAAGCACCTCACTTGCCTCAACCTTGCTCTAATCTTGCTTGACATAATTCTCACCTCTTGATTGTATGATATCCTCATTCAGGGATAATGAATGTCATATAACTATAAATAATTATATTAGAAGATACCATAGAAATAGGCTTCCCTTGTGGCTCAGCTGGGAAAGAATCCACCTGCAATGCAGGAGACTTGGGTTTGATCCCTGGTTGGGAAGATCCCCTGGAGAAAGGAAAGGCTACCCACTCCAGTATTCTGGCCTGGAGAATTCCATGGACTGTATAGACCATGGGGTTGGGGTCACAAAGAGTCGGACACACTGAGCAACTTTCACTTTCATCGTAGAAACACCTGTAGCCAAAATTTGTGTGCCAAACTTTTTATATTAGCTAACATAACACATTTAGACATTTGTTGTTATAGATTAAAATACTTCTCTTTCCAAGAGCTCTGAGTTAAAGTGCAAAGCTACCACCCAAAATATAGTGGTAAATAATTCATTATACCAGAAGTAATTTATATATCTGAAATTTTCTGATACAAAAACTAATTGGTGGAGAATAGGAGAGAAGAGCTAATATGAATCAGAAAAGAAGAAATCCTCTTAAGCAGAAAAGGAGAATCAATCTTATAGCTGTAGTGCTAGATGCCAAAAATGAATATGAGATCAATCATTGACTCTAGACAGGGCAATATGGAAGCTTTGAAAATGAAATTTGTGAATAATAAAGTCAAGCTTCTACTTATGCCTGCAAAAAATTTTCTTGCTCTAATTACCTCAAAAGCATATACTGGAATACACACACACACACACAAAGGTCTCAGTGAAGGTACATTGCTAAAGTAAATGAAACAAAGGGATTTTTGCATTTTATTTACATTTTGAACAACTTTCTGAATACATTGCAAAAATTATATAAAATAGAATTCTATTCCATAATGAAATCAATAGCAATAGTCATAAGAAATATTGAATAATGAGAACTGCCAAAATGATAGGCATGTTTATTTGTGATAAATATTGGCATGATGGAAGCAGTACATTTACAAGGGGAACTATCCAATCACAAAATATTGCATGTATAAATATCCAAAATAAAATGATCATTTTCCAGGAATGAAAACATTTCAAAATTATAATGTGCACAGCTCTGAACTGATTCTATAAATAGATTCCAGAAAATCATTTATCAGATGATTATATTTGTGTTGCTACTCAAGCTGCCTGAGTACTTTAAAGATTGGAGTCAACTTTACTCAAAATTCAGTTGATAATAATAAGAAGACCTACATTTCTAAAGATGACTAAAAGCTTGGTGTAACAAAAAATACAATTAAAAAATACAATGGCAGTTTCCAGTTGAATGATATTGACACAGAAGGCAAATTGAGTTTTAATTATTCATCAGGCTTAATTTCATATGTTACTCTCAGTTATAATAATCTAAAAATTCTCCATCTATATCATAATTTGAAATTTTGATTGTCATCAGAATCACTCCTGTTTCTCCTCTGAGAGGCAATACACTACATGATTAAGAGCACAGATCTTAGATTTGGGCTGGCTGAAATTACACCCTAGATTTGTGACTTTTAGCAATGTATTTCACTTCTTGGATCTCAGTTTCCTTATCTACAAAATACATAAAAATGAACATTTTAATTTTCATAATTTATTAATTTTACTTAGAAACTCTTTGAGGAAAACCATCATTCAGACCTCATTTATAATCATATCACCAGAGCCATTCCTAGGTCAGTGCTCAGGAAATATTTGTTAAAGTAGAGAGGAATGAAGAAATGGAGAATAGAAACTGAGTGCTATCCACTCCAATATTCTTGCCTGAAGAGTTTCATGGACAGAGGAGACTGGCAGGCTGCAGTCCATGCAGTCACAGAGTCAGACACAACTGAGCAACTAACATGACAAACAACAGGAAGAATTACGAGCAGTGTCTCCTTTAATTTAACAATGGCAAAGCTGCTAGAAATCTCAAAAAACAAGGGACCATGTGATCCCAGACTCCACTGTAGCACAAAGTTAGAGAACTTTTCTTTTTCTTTACGGAGCTTCTTTTTGTTAGTCCATAAAGTTAGTTCAAGCATCTTTCCTTACATGGACCTGAATTTAGCTTTTACATCTTTTTTTTTTCTTCTATGGCAAAGCTAGGGAAAGAAAATTTTGATACTGGCTTACTTTATTTGCTAGAGTTTTTTCAAACCTAAAGATGAAAATATCATTAAAACAATTTAACCCCACTGAAATAATATGGAGGGAAAAAAGCTATACGCAAAAACAATACAGTAATAGTAAACACAATGGCAATATTATCTTTATTTCTTTTGAGAAAGCTTGTTTTCCAGTGAATATGAATAAAGGAACACAGAAAGTGGTCCGTCTTAATCTCAAAGATATATGACTATGATATATATGAGATATTCCCTCATAGCTCAGTCGGTAGAGAATCCGCCTACAATGCAGGAGACCCAGGTTTGATTACTGGGTCAGAAAGATCCCCTGGGGAAGGAAATGGCAACACACTCCAGTATTCTTGCTTGGAGAACCCGATGGACGGAGGAGCCTGGCTGGTTATAGTCTATGGGTTCTCAAGAGTTGGACATGACTAAGCAACTAAGCACACAGCACATGTTATGTATATATGTTATATATTATATACACATTATATGTTATATATAAGAAAACTTAGAGTTAAACTGAATCTCAATTATCATACAATTTACCACCTCTTAATAACTGGATAAAATGATTTTAATCTCAGTGGAAATTTCTCTTTCTGGGAGGAAGGATATTTCACCTTTGGATCAAAAGTGAGCTTATCATTTTGAGAAAATCAAATAAACAGATGATAATTTCCCCAGAAAAGTTTTATGTTTTGTAACACCAATGAATAGAATAATTTTATTATAAATTCTTTATAATAAGTTAATATATTGAAGTTTCAGTATACCTTTTCATGGTGTCTTCTAAAAGCTGAGCAGGGAATGGCTATAAGAAATAACAGAGCTGTCTTTTTCTCTTCAAAAATAATTTTCTTCTATTTATTATTTTGTTATGAGTACAACTGTGAATTGAACTGTGTAGGTTCTTCAGATATATTCATAAGATTGGAAGCATCAATGGGAAAAAAAAATTATGTCACAAACTGTGAAGAGGAGAGAAATCTGAGTAATAATACGAATTCTTAGGAATGAGTGACCTTACTTATAATTCTTTCAGTAACAGTATATATATGTTTATTGACATAAGCTGTGGATATTCTATTTCATAGGCCACAAAATAGAATTTATATGTTTTATGTTTTAAACTTTATTTTATTGACCTATAGTTGATTTACAATGTTAATTACTGCTGTACATCAAAGTGATTCATTTATACATATATAATATTCTTTTTTGATATTAATATTCCATTTTAGTTTCTCACAGAATATTGAATATAGTTCCCTGTGCTATACAGTGTCCATTCTATATACGGTGGCTTTAGTCATTTAGTTGTGTCCGACTCTTGCAACCCCATGGATTGTAGCCCACCAGACTCCTCTGTCTATGGAATTTTCTAGGCAAGAATACTGGATTGGGTTGCCATTTCCTTCTCCAGGGGATCTTCCCAACCCAATGATCGAACTCAAATCTCCTGCATTGCAAGGAGTCTCCTGCATTGCAGGCAGATTCTTTACCTACTGAGCCACCAGGAGGCCCATTCTCTATATAATAGTTTACTTCTGCTAATACCACACTCCCAATGCATCTCTTCCCTTACCCCTCCCCCTTGGCAGCCACAAGTCTCTTCTCTACCTCTGTGAGTCTGCTTCATACGTAAGTTCACCTGTGTCATATTTTATATTCCACATATAAGTGATATTGTATGGTATTTGTCTTTCTCTTTCTGACTTATCTCACTTAGTATGATAATGTTGCTACAGTGACATTATTTCACATCTTCTTTATCAGTTCATCTGTCAATGGAAATTTAGGTTATTTCTATGTCTTGGCTGTTGTGAATAGTCCTGCTGTGAATATAGCAGTGCATATTTCTTTTGAATTATAGCTTTTTAGGACACACAAATTTAAGTTATATTGACATTGCTCTGACATAATTTATTCTTCAGTATCTAGTATCATTTTGCTCCTTCATATCTATTATCTATCCTACCTTCTAACCCAGGAGATTGACTTATATAAATCATATCCACACTTCTCTTCCATTTGAGTTTAGCCAGTGGAGAAATCTAGCAATAATTTAAAGGAATAGAAAAAAGTAAGGTAAATGTATTATTGTCCTGGCTTCGCCTTTCTAAATGAGTTCAAACTGGCTACTCCCTGAATCAAAAGGCTCTCTAGGTAGCAGATGGTACCCTATGATCCCCCTCTGGGTTCCAATTACATCCCTTTGTCCCCTTAGATCTAGGAGTGGTACCAGTTCATCTGCTGTTGAAGCCACTTTATTGCAGTAGCCCTTGTGATCGTCCTACACCTACTCTTTTATCTATGTCAATAAGCACATCAAAACTAATCTCTTTTCTGTGGGCCATGTATTTTATGTTGAGATGAGACTGATACAGAAAAGATACCTCTATCAACTATCTTAATATTCATATTCATTCCTTCTAAAGTAAAATATTTAGATGACTAAATATTTAGTTAACTTCTCTTTATTTATAAATTCATACTTCTAGTATATTTATATGGAGGAAAAAAGAACTGTATACAGATTCTTTTCAGTACTTAGC
This sequence comes from Bos indicus, assembly GCF_029378745.1. Lineage (NCBI taxonomy): Eukaryota > Metazoa > Chordata > Mammalia > Artiodactyla > Bovidae > Bos > Bos indicus. Next base: position 54,681,609 of record NC_091768.1, on the reverse strand, counting down.
AATATTTTCTTGAACTACAAATTAACTTTTATATTAACCAACATTGGATCATTTATCCTGACTTGGAACATCTTGGTGATCCACCCAACCTCTATCTTAACTATCCTAGAACACCTCAAATCATTTCCAGTAATCAAGTCTATTTTTTACTCCAAAGTTCAATCTAGATTTGTTTCTATAGCATTCCTTTGGTCAAAAGGATCAAGATATTGTATGTTCTAAAAACTGTTAAATTTGTAAGCTGTCTGTAAGAAAAACAATACAGATTATAAATATAAAAATATGAATGATTAAATATTTATTAAAAATAAGAAAATTAACAGGTTTTTAAAAATTAAAAGCTGACTAAAATTAAAGCAGAAAAATATAATTTTAATGAACTGCTTGATTCATCTCTACATATTTCTTCCTTTTCAAAATCTTTAGCCCTTCATCAGCATTTGTATGAAATAATTCTGTAGTGTTTTCTATAGAGAGAATAAAAATATACTTCAATCTTTCATTCAGAACATGAAAAGTTAAAATAAAAAAATGTTGATTTTACTATTGATAACCACTTTCTGTTTTTAGTTTTGCTTCTGGTATGTGCCCTACAAATTAAGAAATTCTGATAAATTCTGTTTGTGTGCTGCTGCTGCTAAGTCGCTTCAGTCGTGTCCGACTCCACGTGACCCCATAGATGGCAGCCTACCAGGCTCCTCTGTACCTGGGATTCTCCAGGCAAGAATACTGGAGTGGGTTGCCATTTCCTTCTCTGATGCATGCATGCATGCAAAGTCACTTCATTTGTGTCCGACTCTATGCGACCCTAAGGACAGCAGCCTACCAAGCTCCTCTGTCCACAGGATTCTCTAAGCAAGAATACTGGAGTGGGTTGCCATTTCCTTCTCCATCTGTTTTGTGTAATTTCAACCAAAAAGGAAAAAATATGATTTATTAAGACTTATTTATTCTATAATACAAAATATATTATAGACAAGAATAATCTTCCACTTTAACAAGTTATAGATGAGAGCTGTATCCTGAGCTAACAATTTTACTCTTCTAGTGTTGAGAGAATATTTCACAGATTATTTTTTATTTTCTACATTAAAAAAATTTTCCCACCATCATCCATGCCCTTCCCATGCCAGATATCTTAAAATATATTCATATTGCACTTCAGCCTAAGTACAAGGGACAGTAAATTGGAAGGGTAGCAAAGTGTTAACTATACCCACTAAGTTTAAAGCAGACTATAAATCACATGAATAAATGCCACTAATCCTAATCTACATAAAAGTGAGTATTAGTTGCTCAGTCATGTACAACTCTTTGGGACCCCATGGACTGTAACCCACCAGGCTCCTCTTTCCATGGAATTCTCCAGGCAAGAATACTGGAGTGGGTAGCCATTTCCTTCTCCAAGGGGTCTTCCTCACCCAGGAATTGGACCTGAGTCTCCTGCATTACAGGCAGATTCTTTATCATCTGACCCACCAGGGAAGCCCCAAACTTCCAGTCGAATTCTCCTTAGCAGGATCCTCCAAATATTCAGAACTTGAACACTATTAGAAATAAAGGTAGTGTGACACAGAAAGTCAAAGTTCAGATGCAGCAGTCTTAACTAATTTGGATTAAAATATTTTATTTTGCAAAATTTTCAAAAAAGAAAACATGAGGATATGAATACATACCTAGGGCCTGTATGTGCCTTACTAAAAATTAGACAATTAATGAGACTGATGCTTTGTTATCTTGATATTAAATCCAATTCTATCTCCAGTGATTGCATCTGGCCCAGGTTTGGGCAGACAGCCTACTCTCTAAACTGACCAATCAGAGTAAAGAAAAGTATTATTTTACATGTTTGGAAAAAGTCTCTACCTTTTTCATGGAGATGTCAACAAAGTTTGTAACCATTGGAAAACTGGCCAAAGTAAAGTTAATGCTGGCCAAGTGGGTTTGGAAGAAACCTCAACTCTTGAGGGAATATTCAAAATATGCTCATACCAACCCTTGAGATTACCCTATCTTGGATTTTTACTTTATCAGGAAAATACCTTTTAACTAATTTGCATTAGCATTTTCAGTGAATTAGCACAGAAATTATCCTACTACAATTAATTTATATCATATCAGGTTTAATGTTTGAATATGACTAATTTGCATTTACATTCAGATATAATTCTTAAATGTGGAATTATTTTAAAATCAGTGTAAATTGTGTTGAATTACATGACTATCACAGATGGCATACATTTTTTTTTCTCAAATGACAGGAAAATTTTTAAGATTTCTGTTATTTCTCAAGTATAATAATACTTAGTTTTAAGGATATTCAAATATATGAAATAAAGTTAATATATTAGAATTTACAATGATATACTATTCAACATTTCCCTAAGATAAACATTTTAATTTGTTGAGAGTAAAATATAATTTTCAGAATTTTTTTAACGAATTTCCAAAGTTCAAGACTAAAGCATAGGCCTCCCCAAAGCACTAATATAAAAACACATATCAAAGCATCTTCCTATTGATCAGAAATGTTCTCTATTACTCACCATATTTCTTGCCACTGATGAAAGATTGACTACCACCCATCCCCCAGAGTGTAAGGAGAGATGGTGGAGTAAATGGTTGCCATACCTCTCTGCTAAAAAGACTGGGGCATAGAGATCTTTAAATTAAACTATTTTTTAAAGCTTTACTAAGGTATAATATCTGTGGCTTCCCCGATGGCTCAGCAGTAAAGAATCTGCTTGCAATACAGGAGACCCAGGAGACCTGGGTTCGATCCCTGGGTTGGGAAGACTCCCTGGAGGAGGAAATGGTCCCCCACTCCAGTATTCTTGCCTAGAAAATCCCATGGACAGAGGAGAAAATCCCATGGACAGTCTATGGGTCACAAAGGGTCAGACACGACTGAGCAACTAACACACATTGATGAGAAATGTTTTAAAAGTTTACAAAACTCAGATATATTTCAAGGCATAAAATTGAAAAATAAATTCCTTTTATTGTTAGTAAAAAACAAAGACCAAAAAAAAAAAAAAAACTACGTAATTTCCTTAAGACTCAAATCTCATTTAAAGTTGTGTTCCTGATTAACTACTGTCTTTTGATTTACAAATCAGTAACACGTTGGAAAGTCCCAGGCAGGAGACAGTCAAGCATATAATTTGACTTGAGAGACTAAAGGGTTTCCTTGGTAGCTCAGCTGGTAAAGAATCCTCCTGCAATGCAGGAGACACCAGTTTGATTTCTGGGTTGGGCAGATTCCCCTGGAGAAGGGATAGGCTACCCACTCCAGTATTATTGCCTGGAGTATCCCCACAGACAGAGGAGCCTGGAGGGCTAAAGTCCCATGGGGTCGCAGAAAGTCAGACACAACTGAGTGACTAAGCACAGCAAAGAAAGAAAAGGAGAAAAAAAAGAGTTTTGACAATTCCCAAGGGAACAGAACGAAAGATCTTGTCAGAAAACATTAACATTCCTTGTGAAGCAAACAAAAAATCTATAAGCAGAGAGAAGTAAAAAAATAATACCAAGAGGAATACTGACCAGTTAGAATCAGTAAATCATTTCTCTTTTATATTCAAAACAGTTAATACCTTGAAGTTCCCTGGCTGAGCAAGGAAGAACCATTGCAAATGGAGACAGAGAGATACTGATACATAACCTTTGATACCACATTTCTATTCCATATGCTATAAGAATGACAACTTTCCATCCTCTACAAGGATTATTCATTAGCCATTGTACTGTCTGAACCTGAGAGGACTTCAGAGTGGAGATCAGAAATGAGGCACTCTGTGTTCTGGGAAAAACTGGCACAACAGGCCTTCAGATAGACATTTTTAAGATAAAATTTTATGAATCCAATTTCTTGCATCTTCTTCTACCTAGGAAAGTGCTAAGATCATTAATAGAGATACCCACTCTTCATGACTAGCAGCAATCTTCTATCATTCTGTGTGCTTTATCAAACATAACTCCTTAACCAAAATCATTATAGTTTACTGACCGTCCTTGCTACCTCTTCAAAGTAGTTCCTCACAGCTATCCAAGAGGCTTTCTCCTGGGCTGTAGTTCTCAGAAAGCCTTGAAATAAAACTGAATTTACAACTCTCACATTGTGTATCTTTATCAGTCAGCACTTCACACTTCCCCCAAAAGTTTCCTATAGCTAGGAAACTGTGAAGGCAGTTCTCATCATGGCTTCAGCTTCCATTTTTCCTTATTCTCACTTCTAGATTGGCAAAGGAGTACATCAAGACTGTATATTGTCACTGGGAATGCCAGACCACCTTACCTGCCTCCTGAGAAACCTGTATGCAGCTCAAGAAGCAACAATTAGAATCAGACTCAGAACAGTGGACTAGTTCCACATTGGGAAAAAAGAACATCAAGGCTGTATGTTGTCAACCTGCTTAATTTAGCTTATATGTAGAGTACATCACATGAAATGCCAGGCTGGATGAAGCACAAGCTGAAATCAAGATTGCCAGGAGAGATATCAATAACCTCAGATGTGCATATTATTCCACTCTAATGGCAGAAAGCAAAGAGGAAGTAAAGAGACTCCTCATGAAAGTGAAAGAGGAGAGTGAAAAAGCTGGCTTATCACTTCATGGCAAATAGATGGGGAAACAATGCAAACAGTGACAGACTATTTTCTTGGGCTCCAAAATCACTGCAGATGGTGACTGTAGCCATGAAATTAGGATACGCTTGCTCCTTGGAAGAAAACCTATGACCAACCTAGACAGTATATTTCTTTATTTATTTTTTCAATATCTCTTTTTCTTTTTTTTAATATAAATTTATTTCTTTTAATTGGAGGCTAATTACTTTACAATATATCTATGGCCATACCACCCTGAATGCGCCCAATCTTGTCTGATCTTGGAAGCTGAGCAGGGTCGGGCCTGGTTAGTACTTGGATGGGAGATAGTACATTTAAAAGCAGAGACATTACTTTGCCAAAAAAGTTCTGTCTAGTCAAAGGTATGGTTTTTCCAGCAGTCGTGTAAGGATGTGAGAGTTGGACCATAAAGTAAGCTGAGTACTGTAGAATTGATGCTTTTGAACTGTGGTGTTGGAGAAGACTCTTGAGAGTCCCTTGGACAGCAAGGAGATCCAACCAGTTAACCCTAAAGGGTATCAGTCCTGACTATTCATTGGAAGGACTGATGCTGAAGCTGAAACTCCAATACTTCAGCCACATGATGCGAAGAACTGACACATTGGAAAATACCCTGATGTTGGGAACTATTGAAGGCAGGAGAAGGGGATGACAGAGGATGAGATATTTGGAAGGCATCACCAACTTGATGGACATGAGTTTCAACAAACTCTGGGAGTTGGTGATGGACAGGAAAGCCTGGAGTGCTGCAGTCCGTGGAGTTGCAAAGAATTGGACACAATTGAGCGACTGAATTGACTGAGTTGTACGTGTAGGTTAAAACTCTTAGAAATTTATACTAAGCAAGTCAAATTTTACTGAAATTAAAGTGTGCATGTGTGTCTTTGTATATTTTCAAATTCAGAGTATTTCTTTTCAGCTCTGTAGGTACCATCCTTGTTCAAACTACCTCACCTCTTTTTGTAATATATAAATAACTGGACATTGATGCTACTGCTAACAAAAATAAAAATACCAGTTCTAAACTGGGAGCTAATTTAAGTGGAATGGTTCTGAGTTTGTTTTGGGTATCCTAAATTTAAAACATTGTCAGACACGCATAACAAGGTATCTGGCCTTTCTTCATCAAGGTCATAAAGAACTGACTCTTCTCACTTAAGTATCTCTTAGCAGGAAAAAATTTCCTCCTGTCAAAATAATAATTAATGGGTTTTAATATGTAAAATTGATTAGAAGTAAAAAACTCAGCAGTTTTCTACTCTTTTCTATGCCTCTGAGGTCTGAGAAACAAATTTACTGTAAAATACTAGGACACACATTTGAATTGAGCAGTTTGTGACCTAGATATGGTGATGTTTTTATCAAATGAGCAAGGAAGCCTTATGCACATTCAATATGTTACCAGTGTTAAAGGCAGAGAACTACAAATTGGATATATTTGTTACAGTGTGATTTCCCATTTTTATAGCAGCAACCACATTATCATGGAAGATGTGAAGGCATTTATAGGCCACTTGCATCTCTATGTAAAACATCTCATAATGCTCATATATTTCAGGCTAAGCACATTTTAAACTTAAAGAACTTTTACATAACATGCAAGTTCTGCAAATATTTCTAATAAGAGTTTTGTCACTTGGAATTCAAATTACAAATTCAACTATTGCAATTTAGTGACTCATTATACACAGAAAGAATTGTAGGTGTGTATTTACCACCTTGACAGAATAATTATGGATGATGAGAAAAAAAAAATCAAGTGTACAAACTAATGATCATTTAAATTTTCTTGAGGAAAATGTAATTAGTTTATTTTCAGGTAACTTTTAAAATATCATTGTCAGATGAAATTACAGCTTGTCAGAATGAAGATTTAGTTGAATGTGCCTTCAAGATTTCAAATGAGTTTAACGTGTTAGCAAGAAATTACATGGGTCAATAATTAATGAGAAATATGGTTAATATAAAGCTATAAAAATATGTGCCACTGATTTAAATTAAGAAGCTTAGAAATCAATAAAGCCTAGTAAATTGAAATTTCTAAATTATATATTTTGAATAATTTGCAGAAAGCGTTTTTCAAGAACTCCAATAGAGTGCAATCAAGCCTCCTTAGAATTAAGGCATTAGCCACAATATCTTGAGTTAACTGTAAAATTTATGTTCTGTGCTCTTATCCAAGCATTATCAATTAGCACAGACACTTATTACTTTTTTCAGATTCTCTATCAGTTCACTTCCGTCGCTCAGTCGTGTCCGACTCCTTGTGACACCAGGGACGGCAGCACACCAGGCCTCCCTGTCCATCACCAACTCCCGGAGCCATCTCAGTCCGAGTCAGTGATGCCATCCAACCACCTCATCATCTATTGTTTCCTTCTCCTCCTGCCTTCAATCTTTCCCAGCATCAGGGTCTTTTCCAATGAATCAGTTCTTCCCATCATGTGGCCAAAGTATTGGAGTTTCAGCTTCAGCATCAGTTCTTCCAATGAATATTCAGGACTGATTTCCTTTAGGACTGACTGGTTGGAGAATTAATTTAAAATTGTATTATGCATCCCCTCAAACAACTGTTCAGTTCAGTTCAGTCGCTCAGTCGTGTCCGACTCTTTGTGACACCATGAATCGCAGCACACCAGGCCTCTGTTATTGTCAAGCAAATGAGGTAAGTGGCCACTTTGGGCCCTAGGATTCTGTGGCATTCAATGCAATGTTTCTTTGATGTACCCTTTCTCATCATCTCAAGGGCCACAATTTCTATGATGCAACAAACACATACTCTAGCAGTACTCCTGACAGTAAACATCACTTGTTTCTTTGCCCTCATATAATTGCAACACATTTTCTAGCTTTGGAGGCCTTCTCTTTACAACTCTTTTACCCTAAGTCTTGACCTGACATGTTCTTTCAATACTGGTCTCAAAATCTATTTCCTCTGAAAGCATTTACTATTTAAACTGCATTACCCCGTGGATATTCCAAATATTTGTTGAAACAAACTGGAAAAGATAGTTTTTAAAAAATCATCTTATATGTGTTCTCAGTTCTATTGATATTTGCATATATGCAAACCAATTATTTCAAATTACAGATACACTTACTCTTCTTTAGTTATCTCATTAATGAATATAGACCTACTCTCTAAATAACTGAACACATAAAAATCAGCATAAATGTATAACACATGTACATATGTATAAGGCAAATTTCATAAAAGTGATGTTCCCTCTAAATGACATTGAAAATCATTAAATATGAATTTATATTGAATTTGACATGCTGGAAATCATACAAAGAAAAGCTAGGTGATATATAATATGTTTTAATTGAGTATTAGTGCTGCTGCTAAGTCGCTAATTATTATTAATTTTAAATAGATTATTATATATTAGATTCATATATATATGAATGATTAGTTGGTTGGCACTAAGGTGAAAAAATAAAGGATAAAGGTAGTGACAGTTATTTGATTCTCCACTTGACCCAATCCAATATTTAGAGTAGTATTTAATTGTAGAAATTGTTAATCTGTTCCAACAAAGTCATATAATTATTTTTTTCCTCACCAACTCTCCTCCCATTCATACATTTTCCCTTTTATGTACTTCAGCATATATATCATCAGCATATTTCTTAACAGGGAATGGCAACCCACTCCAGTATTCTATATGAACAGAGGAGCCTGAAGAGCCATAGTAAATCGGGTCACAAAAAGTCAGACGTGACTGAGTAAGTGAGTGAGTGAAATAGAGCTTATAAAAACAAATATATCCCCCAAAATATTAACATATAGAAGTAATGGGGGAGGTGAAATGGGAAAGGCATAGGAAAAACATAATATTGAATCATAAAAAACATTTTTTAACTTAATCTTCAGCTTTAATGAGTCTCCTTTGAGCTTTGAAAAACTTTTACTTTCTTCTTTCATTCTTGCTAGTGTTTCTTGCATCGCTCCTCCCTGGTCTGGAGATGAGATTGTTAATGTAAGTTTTCTTGTGGAAGCTAACTCTGTATACTTGTTCATTCAGGAAATTATAGATTGTCTCTATGGTTTCATCTTTCCTTTGGGTGTGGCTCATAGTTCAGAAAACTAGACTAACTTGCCTTGAGATCAAATACAGGTTTGCTATGGGACACCAGAGTCTTCACTGCTTCAGCCATCAACTTGAATGTTTCAAAGATAGATGCTCTTGATTGTCCTCATAATCTATTTAATCTTTTCTCTCCCACCTTTGAATTCCCTTTTCTGTTTAAATTCAGTCTCTACCCTCATGTCACTAAGGGGAAAGTGATCTCCATTCCTAAACTTGGGAGATTTTTCTCATAAATCAAAGCTAATCATTGATATCTCATTTTCTTAACCACTATATTCTTACAATTGGACATTTTTACCAAATTCTGGCCAATAACTTGCAAGCAAAGTCTACGAGAAATTCTGGGAATAGTTCCCTTTATTTTTCTCTCTGGACTGATATATGAATATGGCATCTATAATGGCTGAAAATTCCCTAATATAGCCTGAGAATAGCCACCCTTTGGTAAAGAGCAGAGCCAAGAAGACTGCAGAAATGTAAACCACCACACCTGAATACCACTTCCTCTAGACTGTTCTGTGCTGTGTTTAGTCTCTCAGTTATGTCCGACTCTTTGTGAACCCCTTGAACTGTACCCTGCCAGGCTCCTCTGTTCATGGAATTCTCCAGGCAAGAATACTGGAGTGGGTTACCATGCCCTCCTCCAGGGGATCTTTCCAATCCAGAGATCAAACCCAGGTCTCCCTCATTGCAGGCAAATTCTTTACCATCTGAGCTACCACACAAAAGACTATCCTTCTCACACTTCAAGCCATTTTTAAAGTGGTTTTGCCTGTTACAAGCAGTAGAGGGCATTTTAACTGAAACAAGTGAATAAGCCAATAATTCAAATCTATATGGTAAATTTGCAGGGTTTCTAGTCTTAGCTGAATCATAATGATAAGAATTCCCAGGAATCTACATTTTTAAAACTAGAACCCCTCAAAGTGTCCATATTTATTTCTGGCCCTTCCCAGGTAGCTTTCTCACACAATGTGTTAATACATCAGGCTTTCAGTTACATTCAGGGCACAGCCTTTGCTCAAGAATGTTCCTCTGCTGCTCATTCTGCTTGTCCAATTCTTTTTCCTGCTAAACTGCACAGAGAAGCATCCATATTGTTGGTGCCATCTGGAAATCAACAGTTTTTATGCAAAGCTTGCTATCACTGAATGTTGCCAAAGTTTTCAATCCTCCAGCTGCATGCTGTGTTCTATGCAGAAAAACAAAAATATCATTCTCCTTCTCAATTCTGAACCATACTTGGTTTCCCTGTTCCCATGCCATTCTGATTTTGCCTAAAATTGTTCTACATGTTTCTTCCTTTAACTTCTTCTTCAGTTCAAATGAGTCGCTCAGTTGTGTCCAAGTCTTTGCGACCCCATGGACTGCAGCACGCCAGGCCTCCCTGTCCATCACCAACTCCCAGAATTTATTCAAACTCATCTCCATTGAGTCAGTGATGCCATTCAAATCTCTCATCCTATGTCGTCCCCTTCTCCTCCTGCCTTCAATCTTTCCCAGCATCAGTGTCTTTTCCAATGAGTCAGTTCTTCGCATCAGGTAGCCAAATTATTGGAGTTTCAGCTTCAGCATCAGTCCTTCCAATGAATATTCAGGACTGATTTCCTTTAGGATGGACTGGTTGGATCTCCTTGTACACCAAGGGACTCTCAAGAGTCTTCTCCAACACCATAGTTCAAAAGCATCAATAATTTTTTGGCACTCAGCTTTCTTTATAGTCCAACTCTCACATCCATACATGACTACTGGAAAAACCATAGCTTTGACTATATGGACTTGTGTTGGCAAAGTAATGTCTCTGCTTTTTGATATGCTGTCTAGGTTGGTCCTGTGGGGGAGCCTGGTGGGCTGCGTCTATGGGGTCACACAGAGTTGGACTGAAGTGACTTAGCAGCAGCATCAGGTTGGTCCTGACTTTTCTTACAAGGAGCAAGCATCTTTTAATTTCATGTCTGCAGTCACCATCTGCAGTGATTTTGGAGCCCAAGAAAATAAAGTTTGTCACTGTTACCATTTTTTCCCCATCTATTTGCCATGAAGTGATGGGACCAGATGCCATGATCTTAGTTTTCTGAATGTTGAGTTTTAAGCCAACTTTTTCACTCTCCTCTTTCACTTTCATCAAGAGGCTCTTTAGTTCTTCTTTACTTTCTATCATAAGGGTGATGTCATCTCCATATCTGAGGTTATTGATATTTCTCCTGGCAAACTTGATTCCAGCTTGTGCTTCATCCAGCCCAGCATTTCTCATGATGTACTCTGTGTATAAGTTAAATAAGCAGGGTGATAATATACAGCCTTGACGTACTCCTTTCCCTATTTGGAACCAGTCTGCTTTTCCATGTTCAGTTCTAACTGTTGCTTCTTGACCTGCATACAGATTTCTCAAGAGGCAGGTCAGATGGTATGGTATTATCATCTCTTTAAGAATTTTCCAGAGTTTGGAGAAGGGAATGGCACACCACTTCAGTATTCTTGCCTTGAGAACCCCATGAACTTCTACTTCAATTCGGGCTCAAAACCTGGCCATGTAGGGAAACAGAATGTATCATATTACTGCAGTCATGATCTTTCTTCGTTCCTTATTAAAAGGAAATGTTGCAATGGGTTCAAACAGATACCATAAGAAGAGTAACGGTGCTGATTCGGGCTATAGGTTGTAGTAGCTGTGAGTAGACCCCAGTCAAAGAAGCCCTGTTACAGTCAAAAATTAGAAAAATGATCGTTATGGCTGAATGTTTTTCCCATTAAAATAGCAATTTGCTTTTTCTTGTTTTTACAAATACTGCTTGCATAAGTACCTTAAGGCAATTTCCAAATCTGTCTTGAATTTAATTAGATTTCTAAAACACTCAAAGCAGCAACACTTGTAGAGATAATTTCTATTTAGGACACATTCTGAATTAAAAGCTGGCCACAAACTCCATGTTTATAGACCTAATATGGTCATAACAGCTGAAATAGAGTAATTTCACTCAAGCTACTAAAGCTATCTTTATGCCCACAATCAACTATTGTCCTCTCAACCCCATGACAGTTGAACATCAGAATATTTATGGACTAAATCCAGATAAAGTGTATATTGTCTAGAATGACTTGATGACAAGGAAGGCAAACTTACTATTTATTGGAGCTATGAAAATGTGAGTGGATCATGTAGGGTGGCCTGGGGGAAAATGATCTATTTGGTATAGGAAAGTATATACCCGATCCAAAGGTAGATAGCTATCACGTCTCAGCTCTGGCTCATAGCTGCTAGATTGAATTGTTTATTATCACACTCTCTAGTTTTTCAAAAGAAGCTAAAATTCTAGGTTTGCATGTAAAATCTTTAGACTTTTCAATATTGGCTACTTTTTTAAAAGTTTGAAAACATTATGTGAGAATGCATATCAAAGTCACAATTAAATACAACTTCAGATTCACTCAGACAGCTCTTATGAAAAAATATAGAAAATAACAAAGGTTTTACATATA